>NC_136408.1:64610288-65210288 GCF_051521515.1 Lactuca serriola | reverse complement strand
AATTTTAAGAAAATTTTGCATGTTTTCTTTTAAAAATACAGTCAATAGTTGATTTTCTTTTTCATTTTAATTTATACTACGTAACACAATTTACTAACGATTAAAAAACAACAGATAAACTTACAATTCACAACTGCATTTTAACAAATAACTAATTATTCTGATTTTATTAAACCTATTTTACAAAAACTATACTTATACTTTGATGACAATCAAGAAATAGCAAAATTAATTTAAATTTAATAAAGTAATTAACATACATTTAATTAACAAAATTATCATATAATCATAATATATATTAGTAATATGATTTTCTTAAGATTTTTCACTTTTTAACCTATATTGTAGGGTAAACTAATAATAGAGCAGATTTTTGTGACCGTACTTCACCCCTAAATTGAATACACTAAATAATTAATAAAAACTTTGCTGCAGCTTTTAACACATTTACTGTTTTACTGCTATACTAATTACATTTTCTTTTCAAATTTAATCATGTCATATTCTAGTGAGAGAAAAGAAAACAAAAGAACACGAGGTTAGAGAGAGAAACTTACAAGTACGACAATGAGAGTGTAAAAGCCGTCCGAGTGGAGAACCAGAGAGCACGAAGATCAGCACAAGTCTGTTGGAGAGGAAGCACTGGTCACGGAGGTTCTTGGTTGGAATAGCAATCGTTGAACGGTAGAGAGGGCTGAGGAGTGACGAAGAACGTACAAAGGTCAGTCAAGAGACAGAAACCGAATGTCGGAGAGGAATTAGGAGCAACTTTCAACGAAAGGCGAAATGGAGTGGTGAACACTCCGGCATCGGTGGTATTTTCCGGTGAACAGTTTTTTACGGCAACACTGACGATAGGGTTTTGTGCTTTTTCAAACATTTTGTTGATAGATTGTATATTAGAAAAGTTTATTGTTTTTTTTATAAAGTTTTAACTTCCTAATCAATTGTTATCCTAATTTTATTAGTTTTGATTTTGATTTCTTCAGTGATTTTCTGTATCTTGGTTTGACTATTTGTTTAGTTTCCTTAGTTAACCGATAAAATAACTAAATAAGATTTATTTTTTTGATTTTTTTGGAGTTGATTTGTTATCAAAATCTATTGATTGAATTACATATATACATGTATGTATAATAAACCTGGGGCCAGGAGGGTAGTTAAAAACAAAACCAAGGCTATATGTATATAGATATGTGTATTAAGTGAAAAAATCAGGGGGGGCTATAGAGCATCCGCCACTGTATATATATGTGTGTGTGTGTGTATATATATATATATATATATATATATATATATATATATATATATATATATATATATATATATATATATATATATATATATATATCTATAGGGAAAAGTGAATATACCCTTAAGGGTATATACGCTTAGGTACCCGAACACACCATAATAAGTCGTTTTGTATCATATATTCATTATAATGTTCTTAAACTTCAACCCTAAGTTGATTATTTTCAAGATATTCGAAATTTCCGTATTATTTTTCTCTTAAATCATATCTTTTTGCCGAACACCTATTAGGCTATATATATTGTAGATGAAAATGAAAATTATGTAAGAGAAAGATAAATGTTTAATTTACAAAAATCTTGGAAGTAAATCAAGTTAGAAGTTAAACTATAAGAATATTGGACAATTAGAATGTATTATATGATACAAAACAACGTATTATGGTGAGTTTGGGTACCTAAGCTTATATACCCTTAAGGGTATATTCACTTTTCCCATATATATATATATATATATATATATATATATATATATATTTAGGTTATTCTGTTCAAAGTAATTATTGTGTTATTTTATGTATAAATGTGGACCAATCAAATTTACTTATTTTAAGAAAGTGATTAATATATATTATTGAATGAAATATAATTGAAAATATCATCTTAATTAATTACAAGGGTAATTTAGTCAATTAATATAGATTTAATAAAGGAAAATTGCATTTATAGATTCTATTAAATTTAAAAATCCAATTTTACGAATTATATTTTTTTTAATGCGGACATTCTGACAGAATATGTTTTTGAGCATATTCAAAAATAAAAATATTCTTGAACCATAAATAATAAAAATATTTTTGAACCTATTTCTTGATCATGAATTTAAAAACTTCCTGTAGAATAAAAAATCATTGAATAATCAATTGAAGAATAAAAACAAAAAACACATTATTTCTTATAGAATACGAGTAACAATTGTTAAGAATTACATTTATTGTTAAGGAATAAAACTAAAAAACAATCAAAATGGGAAAGAAAACATCAAAATCTAACAACAACTAATACATTCTAAAAGAATAATGTGGTCTGTTTCAATTTTGTGGTCTGTTCTTCAAGCATCAACATCTGTGATTCCAACAGAATTGGAATTCGTCTTTCCATTCCACCAGAATTGGAATTCGTGATTCCATTCCAATAGAATTGGAATCTCACCAACACCATCCATTGAATCATCTACATAAACACTCTTCCATTCTCTATTCTTTTTTGCATCGATTCACAATCAATATTTAATACAAAAGAAAAATCACCCCTGCATTCCTTCTCTTCTTCGTTTTCAGTCAAGAACACACCACCAAAGTGTATGTTTTTTCTAGTGCAAACTTGAATGAAGAGTCTTGAAAAGGGTCTCAGGAAAAGCAGTGATGTTGGCAGTGACAACATTGAGCTTCAAAGATTTAAAAACCTCACAAATCTTGACCATCGTGTCTCTTCTTTTCCTGCATTTCAAACTCACCAATGCTATCTTCTCTCCCACGTATGACACTTTTAATTGTTAATTAACAGTTTAACACAATCATCAATTTGAGATAAAATCATGAGAGTACGTAAAAACAGTTCAAGACTTTGACGTACTTCAATAATTTCAATCGGAAAGGCCCTTGAATCACTTGTATTTGGAGATTGCTGAATCCTTTTCTTATTTGATTTTTCTGTTGACATGAACACCGTGTCCTGATCAAAATCGTAAACCCCAGATTCTGATTTTTGAGACTCTAGTTTCATTATCTCCTCTTGAATAATCCTCCCTTGGAGGCCGCCGACGACTGAGTTCCGTCCGGCGAGCTTGAATCACAGTAGCCGAAAATTGTTTCCTCCAATCCGCCCTAACTATATTTCAGAAATTGCAGAAGAAAACGATGGATTTAGGTTTAAATAACAAAGAGAAAAGAAGAAGATCATATATTAGTTAATGAGTATGATTACCTATCAAATTCTTCGGTTTGGAGAAACATATTGGTCTCCTAATAGTTTTTATACTCACCTCCGCCGCTGCTTCGCTGCTCCTTGTCGAGAGCTCCGTTTCTAAGGTTTGTAATTCGAGAGCAGCTTGAGCTTCGTCGTCCGACTCTGAGCCGGAATCGGAACTTGATGCAGACTGGAATAAAGGGGAAATGACGGTTGGAGGGACAAGGGTGGGGGTGTCGATTTGTTCAATTTAAGGTTTTCAGAAATCGGTTTTTAGATAAAGAGGGGAAGGAGATTTAAACTGAAGAGATACCATGATTATAGGGATTATTTTTGGAAGTTATTAAACAAATGACTAAATTACCCTTATTTAATTATTTAATTATTTAATTTTGATTGGCACACATTTATGCATACGATAACACAATACTTAGTTTAAACAAATGAACATAGTTATATATATATATATATATATATATATATATATATATATATAAAGAGAGAGAGAGAGAGAGAGAGAGAGAGAGAGTGAGTGAGTGAGTCAAGATCAAATAAGAAGGAAATTTTTGGTAGGAAGGTAAAAAGTTTCTTTTCTACATATTTTTTTTAGCGAACATACAAAATGAATCATTAGATGATTCAAAGGTAAGATGATTTACAAGAAAAAATTCCCAAAAAAACATTTTCATGATTCATTTTTAAGCAAATTAAGAAAAAAATCACTTTTATTACAATTTTAGTGAATAACAACGAAATCATTGTGTAAATGAATCATCAGTGTTTTTTTTGAGATTTTTTTTGGTGAATCATGTTATTTTTGATTCATCTAGTGAATCATTTCTTTTGTTCGTTAAAAAAGTATGTAGAAAAAAAAAATTCTTACCTTCCTACCAAAAAAGATTTTTTACCGGATCTATATATATATATATATATATATATATATATATATATATATATATATATATATATATATATATATATAAGTTCAAATAAAAACAGTAAATAGTGTGAGAACGTAAAAACACTATTTTTATGTTATTATTCTCTAATAAATTTTGTATATGTGTATTGTTGAAGTAATTATAATATAAATATTAACTTTCGACTAGTCATATATTCATTATAATGTTATTATTCTATTATAAACTTATGTATGAGCATTTTTGTAGTAAACTTTAATTTTACTTTTAACCTTTGACTATTCATTTATTCTTTACTGAATAATGACATAAATGTGGCGATACAAAATTCATTGCAGAATAATAACATAAAAAAGTGTTTTTACGTTCTCACACTATTTACTGTTTTTATTTAAACTATCCCCATATATATATATATATATATATATATATATATATATATATATATATATATATATATATATATATATATATATATACCGCAAACTCAAGGCCCAAACCCAATTGATACCGAAAACACATGAGTTTTCGGTCCAAGCTACAAATAAACTAAATATTATTTTCGGCCCAAGACTAAAAATTATAAATTCTTAGAAAAGCAAAGTATAAACCATATTTTTGACCCAACGATCTCCCCCTTTGTTTATAGCTTTCTTTTCTTTGACCCAACAAACTCCCCCTAAAAATGTAGCTGACTTTTCTTGTCAATCTTCATTTGGAGCTTGACTTCAGCCTTTTGTCTTCTATTTCTTCACAACTTCAAGATGAACAACCGAATCTTCTACCTGGATGACTTTATCTTGAACAGATGGACATTTCTACAAAATTTGACTTTGAACACACATTTAGGTGAGGAGGCTTCTTGAAAAGATTCTTGAGAATCAACACTTTCAGCTTGAGAATCTTTAGAGAGAATGACAGAGAACGAATTTTCTGGATCACTTCAATAGGTACATAGATAGCAGCAAATTGATTGAGGAAGCTTCAATGCAATCTGTCACATAATCTTCAAGTACAGTTTCACCTTGCTTGTGGGATTGAAAAATTGAATGTTGAAAGAATAATCTTCATTTCTTGTTCCTTCAAATGAGAATTCTTCGACAATCACGGATGAAGCTTTGGCTCAGAAAATCTCGATACAGTCTCCATGAGTCTCATCTACATCTGAATTCACTTTTCAAGATAAATAAAAATTTGAGATAAAAACAAACTAAAAGAAAACTTAGCACACACTATTTTTGGATTTTTCATATTTTCTGAAAAAAATAAAACAGAAACAATTTTTTTTTGGATTTTTTATATGTTCTGAAAAAGAAACAAAAACAGAAACAAAATAATATTTTTGGATTTTTGGTTTTCTGATTTTTTTGTTTGTTTTTTTAAAAAAAAAAATGAATTCTCCCTCTTAAATTTGTGCATAGAGGAAAACTATGAACAAATTTAACAAAAACAAAAAATAATAATAAAAATTTACAACTTTTGAGATCAAAGTTGTCAGGTAATTCAATATCGTTTATCAGCACTCACCTGCATGTTTATATCTGGTCAATCACCAGTATTGTGGTCCACTTAAACACGAAGGATATGGACAAATTGGATAGATTATAAGTTACAAGACATTGCACCTATATTCCTAGATGGACCATTTAGTTGACGACGACCAAGGATATTGTTGTCCACTTAAATTCAACAGCGAGATCTACAGACAACCTTTAAATTGTTCAATTTTAGATGTACTAGAACGTGTTTTCGACTTCCTGATATACCTTGGTGATCAAGAACTTCCAAAGAACTCCTTACTTTAGGTGAGTATTCAATCATTAAGAAAGAAGTCAGATATAGAGATGCATATGTTGTATCCCAGGTCGGATGTCTTTCAATCACGCAGAGGGAACAACATATGACTAACATAGATAGTGGGATAGAGAAGTAGAAGGGTGCATATGATGTGTCCCAGGTCGGATCTTTCGATCATGCAGAGGGGACAACATATGACTAACATATAGAAATAATTGCATAAATAAGGAGGTGCATAGAAATAGAGTTGCATATGTTGCATTCCAGGTCGGATATATTCCAATCACGCAAAGGATGCAACAAATGACTGGCAGATAGAAAACAAGAAAACAATTTTCTACAGACCTACTTTATCAAAACCTCCCAGTCGCTCTATCAATACCAGAATTAAGGTCATGAGTCCATACATCAAGGAAATGTTGAGCCATAGTTCTATATAATGAACTTTTAGTGTATCTCGCAGGTTCCCATGTTTATCTCACTGCTCAATCTACCCGAGCGTCGTATGGTCAGTCCAAATGAAAGTATCTAAGTTCATATTGTCTAGTCCTTTCATTGTCAATCTAAGTCTAGTCCTTTTGAATCCTTTGTGCCTACCAGCACATTGAACATAGAGTCTAGACAATTCGGCTTTAGTGCATTACACACATCATAAATTGCCCTTTAGCACTATATTTCATATAACTTCCCAATTAACAAAACTTTCAAATGAAAAACTATAAGAAAATAAAAGATTGTCTTCAAAATGTATCGGTTTAAGATAAACTCAGGAGTATCGAGATGAAAACTCAAACCGTAAGTCACTGATTGAATTTGCATCCAGAAGATCAGAGAACAACACACATAATCTCAGAACAGATCCGAAAATTCTTCACATCGTTAAGCACAAAAACCCATGTGTGATCCTTTCCTTTCTTCCCTTCCCTCAGAGGACACGTACTCTCAAACAAAGTTTTGAATGTTGTACAGTTGAGAGATGTCCCCTATCATGTACTTGGAACAACCACTATCAACAAAACGAAGTCCGATGATATGCCTCCATAGCTGCTCCAGCATAGAGCGGGATCAATTGGTCTTTGGAACCCAGACCATTTTGAAACTGGGTCGACCTTTGTCATCTTTGAAAGGTACTCTCTCCCATGACATATCCTGCTTATCACAAACAGAAGATGAAGAAATGTTAGAATCATTAGAGAATTTTGGAGATTGAACCTTTGGTACCCATCTGTAGTTGGGTTTAACCCATTTCTTGTTCGAGTGGATGGGTGCCTCGACACTTGATTTTGAACTTGAAGCCGATCGTCGAGATGACTTTGATCTAATTGATCTTGGTTTCACTGGAGCATCTCTTGGATTAGACTTCTTGGCCGGCATTCCCTTCTTGACTTTGAGATTTTGATTCTTGGCCTTTTGCGCGTTCCAGTCACCATTGTTTGAATGTGGCCTCGAAGGGTTTCTTTTGGAAAAGCTCCCTCTTTGTGTGTTCCGCCATCCTTATGCGTAATAGGGAACGTATGCGCGATTAGGACAATTTCTGGCAATGTTTCCAGGTGTTCCACAATGAAAACATGTCTTTTTCTTCACGTAAGAATTGTTTCTACTTGCCCCTGGTAGCACGTCCTTGCCTTGTCTGATTGTTCCCACCAACACACTTGCAACAGGCACTCTGTTTAGCTTGAATTGGTGGCTTGTATTTACCAACAACAGGTTGATTAGAAGCAACATATTCAGAGTTCAAGGAGTCATTTGTTTGTTTGATAGTGTTCTCCTTGTTCTCATTTTCCACTACTTTACAAGCACAAGAAGTAGAATCATCAAAAACGTTCACCTTAATATTCTCAGTTGGCCCAGATGATTTAGTCTTAACTAAAGCAGGTACAGGGGTATAGCCATACTGAGCAAGCATTTCTTTCTCGTTGGTCTCAAGGGGTGGGTTATAATTGTCGTTAAAGGGAGGTGGAACACTATTATACCCCAGAACCTTATTTTGATTATCTTTAAATTTTAGTTGTTTTTCTATCATAGAAGCAACTACCTCACTTGACACATCAAATTTCTTAAACGTGAAAGCAGCATCATTATATTTAGCTTCCAATGCATCAAGTTCAGCACTTAATTCGGCAAGCTGTCTCTTAACATAGTCATAGTTTTCACATTTATTGCTATATTCCTCTTGAAGTTTTCTAAAATCCTTAGTTTTGACCTCTAGTGGTGTTTTTAAGGGTTTTTGGGCCTTCCTATGAGTATATCCTTCATATTTCAGGTCCTCATTTTCCCTTTTTAGCAAATCATTTTCTTCACAAAGAAACTTAATCGTAGCTTCACAAGATTGAGAGCATGAAACTTCATTGACCGAAATGTTTGAAGAACTCATTGTTTATCAAAAATGCCCTTTAACTATAAACTTGAAAAGTCAACGTTAAAAGTCAAATTTAAAAAGTCAAACTTATGAGTCAAACTTAAATGACAAAATTGCAAAAATGGTCCCTGTGGTATGCAAATTTTTGGGGTTTTAGTCCAAATAGTGACTTTTTTGGTTTCGTAGTCCTTTTGGGCTACTTTCATTGTATAATTGGACCCTGATAATCTTGAAAAGACTACTTTGCCCTTTTAATTTGTTTTTTCTTACTTAAATATTTTTTTTCTTTTATTTAATCCTAAATGTTAAATCAAATCAAGAATGGGACCCACCTGCCCACTCTCTCTCTCTCTCTCTCTCTCTCTCTCTCTCTCTCTCCCTCTCGTGAAATCAAGAACATACCATTTATTATTGCATCTTCACATCCCCACCACTCATCTCCCCTTCTTCGCTCATCTGCTCATCTTCTCCAATTTCCAGTAGGGAAGACACCCAAATCACCGATGGTACTACACCCAAATCTTGATTTCCGGTGGTGCTACAAACAGAATAAAAGCTTCATCCCTGTTGACTCACGATTCCACCCTTCTCGCTTCCACCGCCGCTCCTACTACCGCTGACCGGCCATACTCCTTTCGTTCATTTGGTGCAAGAGAATGAAAGCAAACGACACCACCACCATCATTTTTGTCTTTGTTGTTTCTCCTAATCTATTGGTATCGCCGGAATCAATTGAAGTCACAAACGAATTAGAGGCTTTCGGAGGATTTCATCATTTGTGCTTGGATGTTTCTCCTTCCCCCATTAAAACTCAGGAGGAAAAGGAAGCTAGATATGATTTCTTCTCCTCTCTACTGATTAGTTTTATATCCTTTCTTTTTCTAGTGTTTATTTTTTTTCTTTATTTTCTCCAAAAATGGTCTAATAGATGGATTCGGGTGGGTCGATGGTTGAAGGTGATGGATTTGTATTTCAATTACTCTTTTTTCGAATTTGATCTGGAAGATGGATATAGGTTTTAACTTGAATCTGATGAGTGTATGTGATTTCAAAAAAAAAAACCTAGAAAATCTAATGTGTTTTTCTTGTTGCTATTTCTCTTACGATTTTTGTTTAGTTTTTTCAATTGATGATTCGGAAACTGCGTTTTGTTGCTTATGTCAAATCGTGTGATCTCAGGAGCAACTCCAAGAGGATGGATTATAGCGTTGGTGATGATTTTGAAAACGCCAGAACAAGGACCTCTCTTTCTTCAATCGTTGATGCATTTGAAGAAATTTCGGATCTTATTATAGCAGGAAGAAATGGTGATTTTGCTGTTTTGAAATTTCGGATCTAATTATTGTATCTTCAAATGTTATTAAAAGAAAATCATGTTTGGAGATGGGTCTTAATGTAGGTGTGATGGATTTCCGTTTTGATTTTATGTTATTTGGGTATTATATGTTTGTTGAATATGAACCCAGATCTTCATACAATTCATCCCACTATCTGGGTTTGTATGATTGTATTAATTGGAGAGAGAGAGAGAGAGAGAGAGAGGTGGACCCTTTTTTATTTGTTTAATTGTTAAAATAAATAAATAAATATTAAATTTTAAGAATAATGAAAGAAAAATGAAAAATAAATACCCCAAGGGTATTATAGTCATTTCAATTTCCGGAGGGACCATTTTCACATACAAACCACTCCAAAAGGACTACGAAACCAAAAAAGTCACTGTTTGGACTAAAACCCCAAAAATTTGCATACCACAGGGACCATTTTTGCAATTTTGTCAACTTAAAAAGACAAACTTGAAAAGTCAAACTTAAAAGGTCAAGCTTAAAAGTCAAACCGAAAAGCTAAAAGTGAAAATTTGAAGGTTAAACGAGAAAGTTAAAGTTTAAAGTCAAAGGTCATACTTGAAAGTCAAAGTCAATTTTTTAAGTCAAAAGTCAATTTAGAAAGTAAAAAATTAGAAGTCAAAACTTTGGGTTGACACAAGGACAACCGAACAAGAATCTAGGACGACTACACGCGCGGGGATCGAACACAAGGACAACCGAACACGTGTTTGGCCGAAAACGTTCGAGGTGAGAACAAATTGCGAAATGCGTTTTCGTCCGAGAGCCCTCGCAACGCTCCACCGAAGTCGAAAACTGTTTGCGACTGTAAACACCTCGGACTGAAAACCTTGCTGATCGCAAATTGTTTCCGGCTGTAAACGCATAGGAAACCCTAGTTGCTGACTGAAAACCGCCGCCACACCCTCGCAGATTACGACCAAAACAACGTTTTTTTTTTTACTTTTTATCCCCAAAACTCGATCAAAAACTCATTTTTATGAAAACATGAAGTACAAACCCCCAATATTTTGTCAAAAACCATCCAAAAACGCAAAATCCTTCAAGAAAAAGTGTAAAAACGCTCCAGATCTTGCCAAAATGATTGATACAATCCAAGCTCAGATACCAACTATAAATCCCAAATTTTGCTTGTCATATCAATCAGATCCAGTTGATGGTGCGGAATCCCAATCAAATGGATGATGCAAGATCAAATAGAGACGACGGAGAAGAAAATGAAGATGAATCTATGATGTATTGAAGATAAGATTGATGCTCCAACACAAGATTCACACACACACATACACACTCTTCTTCTTTTTTAACTCTCTCTCTGCAATATGATTATGAATGAATGCCCCCTTGACTCCTCACCCTGATATATATATATATATATATATATATATATATATATATATATATATATATATAGAGAGAGAGAGAGAGAGAGTTAGGTTCAAATGTTTTCAATGAGTATTGTGTGCCTAAATGTACCAATCACAATTTAGCAAATTATTAATGAATTTTTTTAATCCATAAGGGTAATTATGTAATCTTTCATTTTAATTCCTTATTTAATCTGGATCTTATCCCTTTATATTAGGCAATTTTTTTATTGATTTATTTATCTTTAATGTAATTTTCTCTATATAATTGATTTTAACGTCCGATCCACAAACACAGATCACAATTCTCGAATACATACTCTGCCGATCAATTTGTGTTACTCATTCGATGGATGTTCATTCTGGAAATCAGAACCAGGTATTGCTACATATTTACAAGCTTTTGTCAACGATAATACTGATTTTGTTTCAAACGTCCCCCACACACCCTTTTATTGTTTTTATATATACAAATGTATTAAATCTGATAATCTTCCAGGTAAACGATGATCAAAATCCCGGGAAGGATTTGGTTAATGTCAATGATTCCAAGAATACGGTGAATAAAGTTGTGAAGAAAATAAGAAGATGTAAAACATGCTTTGGAGTTGGTCATGATAGCAGGAATTGTCCTTCTGGATTGAAGAAATCATAGAACTACAAGAACTTCATCAAATTGGACGTTTTTAGATATTATTTAGTTTGATTTCAGTAAAATAAAAGTAATTTTTGATGAATTATATGGTATTATCAAGTTTCAGTTCAGTGTAATAAAGTTGTCGTTTGATGAATTCTATGTGTTTTTCTTTAAGTATTATGTTTAAAATTAATAAGATGTTCGTGTTCTATGATATATTTATGTGTTATATGATCATACAGGTTATCTTTCCAACAGAATATCATAGCAGAGTCGAGTTAACAAAAGTTGTTAATGCTTGCATTGATTCGAGTTAACAAAAATTGATATGTTTTATAAGTCATACTTGCGATAGTATTCTGATAGAATTATTTCATTCCGATAACATGCAGAGTTTTGTAATGCATATTTATATATCATTCTAATAGAATACTTTCGTCAATAAAATATTCTGCAACTTTTCTTTAAAAAAATACATAATTTTATTGTTAAGTAGTTAATATAATGTAATGTTGGAATTTTTTATATTTGGAATGTGAATATAGTACCGTTTTCATGTTTTTCCTTTTATCATGTTTAAAAAAAAAATCAAATCGGAATCATTTATTTTTATCAATGATCCCTAATATCAAGGCTTTTAATTTGCATAGAATCTGTTTTCATCCATATCTAGTTTGTATGACATTTTTAAATATTTTGATTTTTCAACTAACAAAGCATAGACAAACACTCTCGGAATTTCTTAGCAATGGGCGATCAAGAACCAGATGTCAATAATCATATTTATGAGGAACATTATTTGGCTAGTGATGATGGCAATGGAATTGAAGATTTCGATTTTCCTGATAATGATACACTATATAATGACGGATTTCAAACAGGAGAAAGCAGTAATCCTAATTTAGGTTAGTTTTTTGATTTTTTGTTTAATTTTTCATTCTATTTTCAGATTCTATATTGTTAATACTTTCATTGCTGAACATACAGAGGATGCAAATAATGATGAAGACGAAAATCACTTCGTTGATGAAGACATAGAGGTTAATATTGATTACAGTGAAGGTAATAAATCCAATTCATGATACTGAAGTTGCTACAGAAAAAAGTTAATGCTTTCAGAATAATATTTATATAATTCTTTCAGAATGATTATGTATTTTCTATTTTAAACAGGACAACCACATGTTACTCATGAAGATACAGAGTTTAATATTGATTTCATTGAAGGTACCAATTTCAATTCAGAATTTTTTTTTTATTTTTTACAGAAAAAATAAAATTGTGTCAAAATAAAAGTTATATAATTCTTTCATAATAATTTTGTATTTGCTATGTTTAAGCAGGACAACCACATGTTACTCATGATTATGTTTCTCCTAGTGGCACCTTGTATTGGACTCCGATTGTTTTAGACGACATCAAACCAAAAGTTTCATCATATGGTGAAGCAAAAACAATGTATAGAAAATATGCATTAGAATCTGGTTTTGATGTCAGGCTTGGAAGAGTCCAAAAAATGAAAAATGGGATTATTACAAATAGACATCTTGTGTGCAATCGGGAAGGTAATCCGAATACTAGTAAACTAGATACTCTAGATATTCAGCATAAGAAAACTCAAAGAAGGAAAGATCTATTTAGGAGGAATTGTAAAGCGAAAGTTGTTTTAGAAATAATTCCCGGTACTCTTACATATGTCGTGAGTGATTTTGTAGAGCGACATAATCATGAGTTGTTTAGCAAAGGCAATATGCACTTATCTCGTTCAAAAAGAAAACTTGATTATTCCCAGGAAATTTTCATTCATAATTTGTCAAAACAGAACATTGGTCCTGTAAAAGCACATAGACTGTATAGTGCTCTTCAGGTTGGTCCTTCGGTTCGAGGTGGATTGGTTACTGATTTCAAGAATGCTAGGAGGAATCTTAATTGTTACATAGGTGGGAGGGACGCGAAATTCCTTGTTGACAAGATGAATGATAGGAAGAAAAATGTCCCATCATTTACTTTTGAGTATAAAGTGTCGAACAAGAGATTAAATTCTTTATTCTGAGCTGACGAAACAGCAAAGTATAATTACAATTCATTCGGAGACGTTATATCACTCGATGCCACATTCAGCATGAATAAGTATTTATAACCTTCAATACTTTTCAATAAGAATTTCATTATTTCCATTTATGTAAACTAATATTTTATTTTTTAAATAGGTATGATATGGTTTTTGTACCGTTTACTGGCATTGACAATCACAAAAAATGTGTAACATTTGGTGCTGGTCTTTTAAGTAAAGAAGATGGAGTTTCTTATGAATGGTTGCTTAGAGCTTTTTTGAAAGCTTTTAGAAAACAACCTCAATTGGTTTTATTTGATCAAGATCCAGCTTTGAAAAAAGCTATAGATAAGGTTTTCCCATTGGCACATCATAGGTTATGTATGTGGCATATAACGAAGAAGTTGCCAAATAAGGTATGCATAAAAAGAATATTATTCTTATTTTTTTGGTATGATTCTACAATTGTTTTTTCATATTCTGCCAGAATGTTTTGTTTTAAACAGAATCAATTGCATTAACTCTTAATTTTTCTTATCATTCTACAATTTCTTTTAAAATTCTGCATTCGTTATCTCATATTCTAAACTCCTCCAACATCTGACGCCACACATTCTCGAATTCATGTGGTTCCAGCTTAGAATTCCAAATTATAGAGTGAAAACGCTTTCGAAATTTTTGATTGGTTGTTGCATCTTCAATTGATAAAATCTATATAAATTCATTCTGTTAGAATATGATATCATGAAGGGAGAATGTGGAAAACTAATTGTAGAATCAGAACGAAAGTAAGAGTTAAAGCAATTGATTCTGTCAGAATATGATATAATTGTATAATCATAACAAAAAGTAACATTTAAAGACAATGGGTTTGTCAGAAATGAATTGATTCTGTTAGAATATGAGATAACGAATGCAGAATTTTAAAAGAAATTGTAGAATGATAAGAAAAATTAAGAGTTAATGCAATTGATTCTGTTTAAAACAAAACATTCTGGCAGAATATGAAAAAACAATTGTAGAATCATACCAAATTATTTTTTTCTGACAAACAATTGTAGAATCAATCCTTTTGGGTTGCCTTCACCAGAGCAACTTGATAGGATGAATTATGGAGAGAAAGGATTAAATATGATTTATTAATATATTATGAGAATAATCTATTAAATGAGAAATCATATTGTTTAATTAATATTAGTCAAGAATTAATTTGTAATTAGTTTTGTGACTGAAAGAGATTAATTAAACTTAAGGGATTGGAATTGTAATTATAAGATAATTGCAATTTGGGCCATGGATTGCCTTATATCATAAGGTGGACGAATTCTATGGGGGAAGCCCATATGAAATCCTCCAAGGCCTTAAGGAAAGGGCTCCATGGGTTGCTTAGGGCTTAAGCAACCAAATTAGGGTTTCCTTGTTAGATAACCATAATTGCCTCCTATATATATGGATCCCTTATGACCCAAAAACGTGGCTAAGACTTCTCTAGGGTTTGTAGACGATTTTGGGCAGCCTCCATCCTCTCTCCTCTTCATCCTCTTGCTTATGGTGTTTGTGAACCATTAGAGGAGTGGCAATTGTGACTCTATGCTTTCTAAAGTCAATACAAGGAGGAATTGGATTGTTATTGCTACATAACAATCAAGGTAACATCTTAAACCTATTCTCATGTTAATATGATTACTTGTATGCTAGAATTAGGGTTTATCGTCTTGGATAACTTGCATGTACAATAGAGAAACCTAGATCCAAGCATTAGGGTTTGTATGAGCACATAGGATGTTCTTAGGACCAAAACCCATCAGTGGTAACAGAGCCTAGACTGGTTTCTATTGTATTGATGCTTGACATGTTTGAAAATTTTGATTTTTTGGTTTCTGGAGGCTGGACTCGTCGAGTCCATAGCTGAACTCGCCGAGTCCATGCAGACTCGACGAGTCAACTCGTCAGATGGAGCATATCTCGGGATTTCTTGCTGTTTTTGCTTTGGGATAGTTACCTTATCACATTAGATCAATATAAATCCGTTTTTTTGATATATATGAGTATATTCTTGATCTAATTGAAGATATTTATCAATTAACAAAATATTTGTTTCCTTATGTGATAATTGATTAATTATTTTGATTAAATTGGTAAATTGTTTTGCAAGAAATCATTAAATAAATCAAATATGGATAATTATGTTATTAAATGTTAATTTAGATTATTTGTTATTTGACCCTTGTTGTTATGAAAAGTTTCATGTTTTCCCCTTTAGGTTTTATAGTTTAAATTTGAACCCAAAGTTTTTGTTGTTTTGAAATTTAAATAGTTAAAACCCTAATGTTTTTAAAAAGGTTTCAAAACTTGCCCTCAAGTTTTGGAATTTAAATTTTGATTAATTGTTTAATTTGATGTACACTTAAATTCTAAACCCTAATGTTTTGAAATGTTTCAAAACTTGCCCTCAAGTTTTGGAATTTAAAAGTTGATTAAAAGTTTAATTAGGAATGTTAAATTCTAAAACCCTAGTAATGTTTTGAAAAGTCCAAATCACTCCCTTATGGTTTTATTAACTAATTAAGGTGTATAATTAAAAGAGGTTTAATAAATCCATAAAAGTTTAGGTTAACAATTTAATTGAATTAAAAGTATAATTGTTAAATTTGACCACCAAATATTTTAAAAGTGTAAAAAACACCCTATACTATATATATAACATTAAAAGTCTAACATTATATATATGTATGAGTAAAAGTCAGTCTTACCGTTAGTAGGCCTCATTCACGAAGCTGGTCTATGAGGGGTGTTTAAGGAAATTGCCTATAAAATGGCGATTGAATGGGTATCCACTCTTACCCACCGCAATCTTGACTAGTGAGGGTCGTTAGCCGAACGGGTAGGATAGGACGAAACCTTCCATTATAAGTATAATGAATTATTAAAGTAACTAAATGTTTTCATAAAATTCCCAATCTTAGTTACTTAGGCAAAAGTGAATTGATGCAATTCCATAAAATTACACTTTATGCCCTTGCAAAGACGTTAGTGGAGCGTGTGTGGTTTACCGGCACACTAAATGGTTCTAAGAAAAGGTAGCAAAGGGTGACTCAACGTTTTTCATAGTTTGGCGGAGCGTGTGTGGTTTACCGGCACATCGAATAGGTGACTGTAACATGTGGGGGCACCATGTAAGTTTGCATGGTTATTCACACCCGCTTTGTGATCCTCGGCATCCCAGTCACAAACAAGAGGGGCATATCGAGATTTAAACATGCCATTGAAAGTTCAATGAATCTCAAAGGATCTAGGAGTTTTCATAGATTTAAAACTTAAATTTATTTTTCGTTTTTCATGGTGGAAATTAGTGAATCGTCATTCACTTACCTTCAAATGTTCTGCAATTTGGGTTACGGCATCCCTCTCCCGAGTTGTAGAATATTGTGTTGGGTCCTAGCCTTAGTATCTCATTGGGTGATTTACTAAGGACTCAATCAATCAACTAACTTGAATTCGTTTTCTCCCATTTTGTAGATGTCAAAGTATGACAACTATGGTCTTCTCAAATCCCGTGGAACAAGCATTCCACATGAAGATGATATTCCACAATTCGATCGAGGAACAAGAGATCATGCCTCACTTCCTCCACCTCCTCCAATTATTCTCCCTAACCTACAAGTTCGAAGGCTTGAAAAGTTCAAACTCACTCAAGCCCTTTTGGCAAGTAAACATAAAGAAGGAAAGCCGGTGTATGCACACGTCCTAGGGATGAAGTCACACATTGATAGGTTAAGAATGTTGGGATCCGTTGTCTGTGAGGAAATGGCTGTTGATTGGGTTCTTCAGTCACTTCCTAACTCATATAGTGAGTTCGTAAGAGAGTACTATATGATGAACCGCGACGTGACCCTTATAGATCTCACCTATATGCTTATTGCTGCTGAATCAACAATGATTTGGCGCAATAGAAAAGCAAAGTTTATTGGTGAATCTACCTTCAGGACCTCTATGGATATAGACAATGGCAATGAAAGACATGATATGATCGAAAAGTTTGATCATAAGAGAAAGGCAATGTCTGAAGTAGTTCCATGTCATGTTCCAAAAGAGTCAATTTGCTTTTATTTCTAAGAGAATGGGCATTGGAGACGAAGCTGCCCTATTTACCTAAGAGATCTAAGAGATGGGAGAGTCGAAACATATGGCTCTAATATAGGTAAAATACATTAACTAACTCTTTTAAGCTTCTATTCTAGATTCTTAATACATAATGTGATAAGATTGCAATTGATGTTTTGTAGGATCAAAGAAAAGAAAGGAAGCTTAAGGGAAGAAGTGAGCAAAATCTAACCGTGAAGGAATGGATTTTGATCACATTTCTCGAAGATTAGATTCTTGAGCTACTACTTAGAGTTAGAATTAGATAGCTAAGAAAGATGTATTAGCATAGTTTTTCAATGAATTGCATTGCAAGGACAAAATTTTTCCGCAATAAAATAAATTTTGATTTTATATTATTTATCCTTGCAATGGCGTATATGAAAAATTGATGTTTGGATGTTTCTATTATTAGCAATAATGGATTTGGTTCTTGTTATGTTATTTATGGAAAGTCGATAATTTACCAAATAGGGAGAGTTTCTCATCGCCCAAGTTTCAATTGGAAAGAAACTTGGAATCATGCAACTTGTTTGCATGATGAATGAGAAATTTCATATTTGGAAATTAGACTAATTCGTTGACAAAATGTCAAGTGAAGGACTAGGAGATCGAGTACAAAAAGTTATGTGTTGATCAAGTCCACCATAAGAGTAACAAAGATATTCGTCATGATTTACTAAAGGTTTAGTAAATGTGATTATACTCACAAGATTAAGTGTAATTCTAGATTGATTTAAAAAGGTTTAAATCAATAGTAGAACAAATAAGAAGAATCAAGTAGGCAGAAAGATAAAAGTTTCTCCATTCTAAGAAGAAGGGAGAATAGCTTTTATGCTTTATGATAGGTCTTAATGATTAAGAACCATATCTCAATTGATCCTCTAAGTGAGTCTTAGTACAATTGTATGTCTAAAAGAGGAATCAAGAATTGAAGAAATGGTTAAATCAAGAAGTCTATCATACTTCGTTCCAATAACAAGTCTTAAAGTTAAGATTGTGACAATGAGTGAAAAGTATTAAAGGTTTATAACATTCATCAAATGTGGAAAGTTGTGATGTTTTGAATAAGACAAAGACCAACTAGGACCAATTTATGAAGTGTTTTGATAAAAACTACACTAACTCTTGAATATTTGTTTGTCAAGAAATGTTCATTGACAAAAGGATCTTATATGTCAAGGAGTCAGTGGGAGTCTTAATGGTCTTGAAAAGTTTCAAGAACAAATCAAATAGACCTTATCAATCATCACTAGCACATGAGTTGAGGTTTACAACCTATCGTGTTGACATCATTTTGTTTCTATGCCTTTCCAATTGAGTTAATTATGCATATGAGTTCTATGAGTTCTCATTTGAATGCATAAAAGGCAAGGACCTTGATCAATGGAAAGTACATTGATAAGAAAAGGTGATCTGCTTAACTACTTGGAAGACATGGTGGGCAGCTGTGCTACCATAAAGGCAAGAAATCGAGATCAAGAACGTTCAATCCATATGAGTTTGAATTTGTCGTAAACTTTGGTTTTGACAAATTCACATGGATAGGAACAAATACACCGTTTAAATCTAAGTGTCATAAGATTTCCTCCTTCATGAAAATGATTGTGAGGAAATGCTTTCACTAAGAAAGATTTTAAGAAGATAGTGATTGTACAATTGCATTCTCGAATTCGATTATGGTTACGGTATCCCTTTCCATAATTTGAATTGTGAGGTTTGGCAATTAGTCTTAAGTGTTTAGACACACATATGAACTATCGAAGGCAAAGGTGTATAAGTTCAAGAAGCCTTGATAAAAGATTATCAAAGCACTAAGTATTAGAAACATGAACTTAAGAAATTCAATAATCATTGTTTTTCTGAAAGCTAACATGTTTATGAATACATGTCGAAGCTAGTGGGAGCATAAGTGTTATGTTTTATAATAATCATCATGATAGTGGGAGCATAAATGTTATGATTGTATGATTATTAAGGCATGTATTGCAAGTTGGCAATATTAATTATAGAAAACAAGAGTTATACCTTGCAAAGTCGTAAGGGTTGTAAAGTTGTTTTGCTATAATTAAGGGAGAGAATATTATGCTTCATTTCAAATCTAAAGGATTAGGTTGAGAAATGTTAATAAATTTAGTCAAGGGTACATAGTGTGTTCTTAAAATTTCGATTATGATTACGGCATTCCTCTTCATAATTCGAATTTTGAGAACATAGCAAATAAAACATTATGCGTCGTGTCCCATACGCTTCGGGTATAGGATCGATTGCAAATGCTTTAATGATTGACCATTCTAAAATTTTCCAAATGTCGAGTGCATTTAGAGGGAAAAGGGACTAGAATTGGTTTTGATTAAAATAATTAAACAACTATCAAAGAACAATCCAAAGTTTGACGAGGATTGATCGCTTGTGAGTAGTTGGAAGCATGGTATTGGATGGACCATATCGAAATTATTATGAATAGAAAAGATTCTATTAAGAATGACTTGTCATATGGAAATTATGGAAATGTTTCCATAATGGATGGACCATATCGACATCACTACGAATGGATAAGATTCTATTAAGAATGAGTTGTCATATGGAAAATATGGAAACGTGTCCATATTGAGAATTGGATATTGAATATCTATGACTAGATTAGAAACTTTTATGCAAAAGGATGTTCAAAGAATGTACTTTGAGTGAGAGACATCACGTCTATGGAATTTTCTTGTAACAATCTCCGATAGAGGACTTTGTAATAGCATTGACAATAGTCTTTGTGACTTTGGTGCAGTGACATTACGAAAGGATCGTTGCATAGAATGTTAGAATCTAGCATATTCTATAAGTAGCAAGAATTTGATATTCTTTCACTTATGAAAAAGGATTTGGAGTTGTGAAATGAGAGAGATTGGAAATATGTTCAATTTGATCTATTTCACAAGGTAAGAACCATAAGTAAACATTGTGTGCATGCTAGGAGCATGGGACAAGTGTTGTAATTCAAGTAAGAAGTTGATTAACCGAAACAACAAATAATGAGTAATCGATATGGTGATAAATAAAAGGTGTTTTATTTATACTCAAAAGTTTGAGGCCATATGGGATTAGTATTATTCTTATGTTTCACTTTGCATGTTTTGACTTCCTGAATAATTTAATTGGTTAAGAACAGTCAAATTATTCGAACGGTCCACAGTCGTTCATATGTTGGGAGTAGATATGAATAAAGACTGTCATGAATTGGTATGTGGATTGTCTAAAAGAGTATTAGACATAAGCAAATGTTTGCTGCAACGTTCACGAGTGCTTATGAATATGATTTGAGCATTGGATTAAACCCATGCTCACTTGGATCACTCCATGAATTGCATCACGAGTGATTGGTGAGACGATAACATCTTATATTCTTGAAACCGAGATGTGTGAGTTGTATCTTGCAAATCGGTTGCACATTGATAATATATAAACGCACTAGTAACTTGGTGTTATAAAACATATTGTTGTGTGTGATTTGGTGAGTAAGTGCAAGCAAGCATTGTATCAAAGTTTATCCGTTCCTTTTATCCAGAGTAGGATAAAAACGATATCTTTGGGCCCCTAGATGATTTAGTGATGACAAACGTAAATGCTCGGCCGGGCTAGGGCTAATTTGATTTGTTCAATTAGCCAGTCATCATAAATCGGGAATCGAGATATAGTAAAAAGAGAATGATTTGAAATCATATCTCATATGATATCTAGAATGGAGGAATATATGATCCCTTATCTAAGGACACGCGTATCTGATAGGATCAGAGTTGAAAGCGGCTTTGGAAAGCTACGATTGCAGATCAGGATCTGAAGTCATACGCATAATAGTTATTAGACTTATCCAAGTGGGAGACTGTTGGATTAGTGTCTAAGTCCATAACTATTTTGGTATGTACTTGACCCGATGGTGCATGGTCCTTTTGGGTTGCCTTCACCAGAGCAACTTGATAGGATGAATCATGGAGAGAAAGGATTAAATATGATTTATTAATATATTATGAGAATAATCTATTAAATGAGAAATCATATTGTTTAATTAATATTAGTCAAGAATTAATTGGTAATTAGTTTTGTGACTGAAAGAGATTAATTAAACTTAAGGGATTGGAATTGTAATTATAAGATAATTGCAATTTGGGCCATGGATTGCCTTATATCATAAGGTGGACGAATTCTATGGGGGAAGCCCATATGAAATCCTCCAAGGCCTTAAGGAAAGGGCTCCACGGGTTGCTTAGGGCTTAAGCAACCAAATTAGGGTTTCCTTGTTAGATAACCATAATTGCCTCCTATATATATGGATCCCTTATGACCAAAAAACGTGGCTAAGACTTCTTTAGGGTTTGTAGACGATTTTGGGCAGCCTCCATCCTCTCTCCTCTTCATCCTCTTGCTTATGGTGTTTGTGAACCATTAGAGGAGTGACAATTGTGACTCTATGCTTTCTAAAGTCAATACAAGGAGGAATTGGATTGTTATTGCTACATAACAATCAAGGTAACATCTTAAACCTATTCTCATGTTAATATGATTACTTGTATGCTAGAATTAGGGTTTATAGTCTTGGATAACTTGCATGTACAATAGAGAAACCTAGATCCAAGCATTAGGGTTTGTATGAGCACATAGGATGTTCTTAGGACCAAAACCCATCAATTTCGTCCTTAGCTTAATTGTAGCACTCACATCAGAAGACATTTTACCTGTAAGACCACACTCCCAACGCCCTTCATATTCCCCCATGTACGTTTCCATATGCCTCATGAGGTATATTCCACATTCTGTTCCAGCTTTTTCGACTAGCCAAGATATGTTCATCACACGTGCTGCTTTAAAAGTGAGCGTTTTTGCCATTGGATGATGTTGTGATGTCAAGTAGTTGCAAAACAGTTTTTTCTGGCATTAATTACAACAGATACATAAAAAATACTTTTATAATATTCCTTAGAATGGAAAACTATTAATCAGAAATTTATTGATTATCTTACCACCAGGTTTGGTATCATGCCATACTTCTTTCCAAAGTTCCTGTTCTCTTCACATGATCTACTATGTAGTACAAACTTGATCTCAGATCAAAGATGAGTAAGTAATACTTTCCATCATCAACTATTGGGAAGAAAACCTTGTACACATTAAAAGAAGAGGTTAAGTTAATATTAATTGATGCCATAAATATTATATTTATAAAAGAATCTTACAAGTGCAACGTCTCTAAAACTTGGCTTCACATCAAATTTCTTAGTGTAGATTCGCAATAAAGTAGCAAAAAGCCTACATTTCATATCTTTCGACTTTAGCTCATTCAATATATCTTCTGTCTGAAAAACCCCAACTCAACATCAATATTAATTCTACAGAAATAAATTTGAATTAATAAATTTTTTTACAAAATAAATTCATACCACAATAGTTGTATCGAAGAAAAATCTCGAAAGCGATGATTCATCCTTAAAAACGCAGCCCAACAATCAATTATTTTAGAATGCAAAAACATTCCATGATTAAATTGATATGCAAAACCCTGGTGCAGCAAATGACCTGTTCCAATGTCCCAAATCTCATCCATGTGAAAAAAAATATGTATAACATGAATCTTAATACATTCATTTTAAAATTATAGAAATATAATAGGTGACACATATATAAACATATATATAAATACAGACCCATCATCTCTTGTAGATGCAAAAACTGAATTGCATATCCATGTTTCATCCTTAGACAGTTTTTCCCCAACCTTAACAATTCTTTCAATATAGGGCGAATGAAATACTTTTGCTTTTTTAGGAATACGTTTTTCCCTTTTGTCATTATCATCATATCCTCCAGCATTATCAACAGCTTCTCCTATATTTCTTCCTACCAGATTATCCCCACTGATTACTGACATTCGCTTTTTCTTTTTATACACTTGTAACTCAGTTTCATCCAACAACTTGATCATTTCCTCATTCACCCCTGGAAGTTGATGAAACTGAGTCATTGTTAAAGAAGTCGTATCAACAGGTGTAGTATAATTGTCTTCCTTTTCTGTATTAACTTCAGTAAGTATCAATCCTCTAACATGTGAACTATTTCCTTCACCTCCATCACCTACATCATTCATATTTACCTCATTAAAGCAGGCAGGCTCATGCACTGTTTTGTTACCTTGCCCTTCAAACACTCCCTTAAAAAGTTCATTCATTTTCTCCATCCACTCATTCAGCACCACACTATGAGGGAATTTTAACAACCCATCCTTCAACGCAACCTCCATAGTACTTTTCTCTGTTACAATTACCCCATAACTATGCTCTATAACAGCAACGTACGCCTGAAACACATATAATTAATAAATGATAACATTACAAAAAATGTGTACTATATATTCTATTAGAATATATCATTAACTATTACTTTCAGAATATGTACTTCATAATCTATCATAATATTACCTCTTCATCTCCAAAATCCTTCGTAAAGCCTAGCATTTTCTGTTCTTTAGCTCCTGTTTCATCGCCCATATCGACATCATCATGCTCATCCCAAAACTGCCTCCCAAACCCTCCCAAACTGATTTCCAATTTTTGAACCTCTAACAATTTAGCACCGTTTATATGCCCAATAAAAGGAAGCCTTTTGTCTATCTTGATAGAATACTTCATGTTATACACGTACACCAACTGAAAAAAAAACATTAACTTAATCAATACATCAATAATAAATCGATACGAAATATATACATTCATATAAGAATATTTCAAACTTACAATCAGAAGTGTAATAGGACCACTGTAGTAGCTTGATTTGTCATCCCTTTTCCATAGTTTTTTTCTAGATCCCAAACAATCAAGCATATATTTACACCAATTTAACTTTGAGAAGTCTTCTACCAACACCAACTTCCTTACTACTTTTATTTGATTTGTTCCCATCAACATTGACTCTATGAAGTTGTTAACAAATAGGGTCAAAAAATTCAGCCTAAACATCAAATTATCCTTCGTTGTAGCCTGAATCCTTCTTAAATACTCCTCACCATTGAACTTATCACCACTATATTGTCCCCTCCATTCTTCTAGAATTTGATTTCCCTTATCACACAATGGTAACTCATTGATGTCTTCTCCACCAAATGGCAACCCCATCATATCATGCATTGTTTGTTCTGTTATCTCAATAACAGAGTTTTGTAGGACAAGTCTTTTACTATCTGCATCATAAACATCTAAAAGATAGTAGCTAAGTTGTCCCGGATAACTTGTAATATTCACTTGCAGAATTGATCCAAAACCCATTCTCAAGATTGCTTGTTTCTGTTCCGGCGACATTCCCATAACAGCTGCAGTGATGTTATCACATTTCATTCTGGTTGGAAGGTATCTTAAACCAGGTGGGTATTCCTTATTTGTTTTTCTAACATTATCTTCTTTTTCTTCTTTGACAGTTTCAGCAATTCCCTTATTTTTTAAATGTTTTACAATTGGAACTCTATCAAATTGCCTCTTCGACCTTATCTCTCTTTCGAAAATTAGTGCATTTAAACGTTTAAGAGTTGTCTTTTGTTCAACTGATTTATCAAGTTTTTTCTTTGACCTTCTTTCTCGGTTCAAATGTTCTTCTTCCTGAATTTGTTCTTCTACAACAAACAATAGATAGCATAAATTTTCATTACAGAGTTAACTAATAACACAAGTAGGCTAACTCTACAAGAATCAAATACATTTAATTTAGAATTCTATCAGATTCATACAATCAAATTTCACACTCATATATAATATCACATTCTATTTAGGAGTGTTTAATAGTCAAACAAGTAGACTTATGCTAGCAGAATATCAACCATTTTCAGTTTCATGTACACAAAACATTCTTTTAGAATATGAAACATCTAAGCTTATTCCGCATACAAAAACTATGAATTTTTCATTTTAAAATGCTAATTAACTACTTAAATATAGAAATTTAGATTACAATTCTACCAGAATATGAAACATGTTCTATATTCTACATACAGTAACTATCAATTCTTCAGTATCAGTCATTAAACATTTACATACTGTGGTTCCATTAGAATTAAAATTATATATAAAATGCTACTTAACTGCTTCAGTATAGAAATTTATCTTACAATGCTAACTAGTAAAACAAATACACTTATGCTATCAGAATATCAACCATGTTCAAGTTCTTATACACATTACATTCTAATAGAATGTGTTTTTTGCATACTTATTCCAAAGACAAGAACTATGAATTTTTCACTTAAACATGCTAATTAACTATTTAAATATAAAAAATTAGATTACAATTCTACCAGAATATTAACAATATTTAGGTTGACATACACAAAACATTCTATTAGAATATGAAACATGAAACCTTATTCAACATACAATCAATACAATTTTTTCAGTTTTAGGTATTAAATCATATACAAACTGTGATTCCAATACAATCAAAAATATGTATACAATGCTAATACACTACTTCAATATAGAAAAATATCTTACAATGTTAACTAGTAAAACAACTAGACTTATACACATTATATTCTAGCAGAATATGAAACATGTATACTTATTCCACATACAAGAACTATGAATTCTTCAGTTTAACATGCTAATTAACTATTTAAATATAAAAAATTAGATTACAATTCTACCAAAATATCAACAACGTTTAGGTTCAAATACTAAGAACATTCTATTAGAATATGAAACATGTAACCTTATTCAACATCCTATCACTACGATTTTTTACAGTTTTAGGTACTAAATTATATACAAACTGTGATTCCATTACAATTAAAAATCTGTTTACAATGCTAATCCACATAAAATTCTATTAGAATATGAAACATGTAACTTTATTCCACAAATAGAAAGTATCAATTTTTCAGTTTCAGATTAAAATACTACTTAACTACTTAAATATAGAAATTTATATTACAAATCTACCAGAATATCAACATTGTTTAGGTTCATATACATAGAACATTCTATCAGAATATGAAACATGTAACCTTATTCAACATACAATGACTACGATTTTTTTAGTTTTATGTACTAAATCATATACAAATTGTGATTCCATTAGACTTTAAAACCTGTAAAAAAAAGCTAACTAACAACTTAAATATAGCAATTTACTTTACAATTTTAACCAGTAAAACAAGTATACTTATTCTAGCATAATAATAACCATGGTCACGATCATATAAACAGAACATTCTTGCAGAATACCATACACAGTTATGTTTCTTTAAGTTTCAGAACATTTTTGATGAATTATATGGTATTATCAAGTTTCTTAATAAAATACGAAAACATGACACATTTTTCTTCCATATATTACAAATCTACCAGAATATCAACATTATTCTGGTTCATAAACACAGAACATTCTATCAGAATATGAAACATGTAACATTATTCAACATACAATAACTACAATTTTTTCAGTTTTAGGTACTAAATCATATACAAATTGTGATTCCATTAGAATTTAAATCCTGTAAAAAAGCTAACTAACAAATTAAATATAGCAATTTACTTTACAATTTTAACCAGTAAAACAAGTATACTAATTCTAGCAGAATAACAACCATGGCCACGATCATATAAACAGAACATTCTTGTCGAATACCAAACACAGTAACTATTCTTAATAAAATACGAAAAAATGACACATTTTTTCTTCCAGACCACAAATCATACATGCATATAAAAGATTTTCAAAAACACTTCCTAAATTCTACTACATTTTTCGAACTAAATAAACATTAAATAACACAAAAAAATTATTACCTTCAGTTTCAACAACGGAATCATCCTTGTCGTCTTCAAGATTCAACGCTGTTTCTACTGTGTTCTTGAACTTTGACTTAAATGAACTGGATCGTGTACTCCTCATTGTTGCAGAATACCGTTAATATAACCCCCAAATGTCGATTTCGTCTTCTAGGGTTAAATGTCGATATTTATAGGGAAAACCTACAAACGATCTTCCGATTTTTCAAGACTGATTACAATAAATCGGAATGTTTTTCAACCTCCTAAGGATTTGGGTTCTTGATTATGAGAGTAAGCGAGATATTTGGGATTATCGGTTGATCATTCCATATTATCCACCGTTTCCTAATTAAATGACGGGTCAAAATATCATTCTACCCTTGTTTGACCGGTCAATTGATTAAACCCCATTTATTTGATTTTTTTATATTTAATTTAAAAAGAAAATCACTTTCTTAAATTACCACAAATGATTGGCCTACAATCATTTACATGGGCACACAATACTTATCAAAAACAATATAACCTAACCCTATATATATATATATATATATATATATATATATATATATATATATATATATATATATATATATATATATATATATATATATATATATATATATATATATATATATATATATGGACCGCAAACTAAAGGCCCAAACCCAATCTAGACCGAAAACACATGGGTTTTCGGTCCAAACTACAACTAAACTAAATATTATTTTTGTTCCAAGACTAAAAATAATAAATGCTTAGAAAAAACAAATTATAAACTATATTTTTGACCCAACAAGGTGTCAAATAGTATATTCGTGTTGTTTTTTATCTGAAATGGAATTTTTTTATCACACGAACATGAAAAGGCATGATGTTTAGTTGTTTTACTAACACGATAAGAACCAATACAAGACAAATACAATAAAAAATAACACAAAATAGCTATTAGTGTACTTAATTCATTTTTTATCGTACAAACACGACAAAAATAACATAAAGCAACTATTTGTGTCAATATCATGTCAATTCTATATCGAATTTTGGACACTAACACGACACTACCTATTTCATATGTTTTACACTTAACATGATATCAGGGGATGTTGCGCAGTCAAGACGGGCACTTCCCTTTGGAACTGGAAGTACCTGAAAAATGTTAAATCATAAACCGTAAGCACGAAGCTTATTGAGTTCCTCAAAATTTCATATACCATACACATGGTCCCAACCCAACATACAAATGGGTCCCAATTCAAAATACATATAAATGGGCCCAACCCAACATACATACAAATGGGTCCAGTCCAATAAGCAAGTGGGCCCATCCCAACATACACATGCAAGAATCACAAAAACAACTAGCATCATACATAGTATAGTGAGAAGACTCACCTCAACCTTAAAAACAAGATAAACCACTCACTCGTGCCGACGATATCAAGTCTCCTCTTACTAAACATATCCATAGTAAAAACGTATTTAACAATTAAGGTAATGACTAACTCACGAAAGGTCTAGGCTCACAATTAAACCTCCTTTGGGCAAAACACCATTTTCCCTTCCAATACTAAGTCCCAAATTGGTTGACCAAAAGTCAAAACGGTCAAAAGGTCAACAGTTAACCCTTAGTTGACTTACGCTCAACGTAGCACACGAATCTATGCCGAAAGTAGAGCTACACTCAGCGTACAAAAGTTTACGCCCAACGTAGAGCTATGCTCAACATACAGAAGTCTATGCCCAATATAGAGCTATGCTCAGCGTACAGAGCGCTACGCCCTTCGTAGAGCTCATGATCCTAAAAAAAATTATTAAGCTCTTAATACAACAAGCCAAACTCTCACACTCTCAGATCTGATCTAAATTAATGTCTTAATGGATAAAGTCTCTGAATTTATCCCTTTGCATGGCCAAGAACAGCACAAAACCAAACTCTAAGTCCATATTGTCACCTTTTAATCAAGAACTCATGCATAGATGGATGAGAGTGCCCAAGCTCGTATTTTTATGACTCTATAACCTCAAAAACAACAAAAGGAGGCTTTCAAATGGTCTGGAGTAACCCATACTCACAAGGACCAAGATTATGGGGATAAGAGCATAAAACTCATAACTATACTAGATATAACATGTACAAGCGTCATGATGGAAGCTTTATACCTTCCAAAGATAATTGTTGGCTTGCAAACCCCAGATCTACACACCTTGAAGCATCCCACTTGATTCTACAAACACTTTCCTCTTTCAAAGAGCACATAAAACCCTCTAAAAGCTCCAAAGGAACGATATAAGGTGATAGAGGTTGGTCATAGGAAGGATTCCAAGAAGTTGAGCCCTTAAATATGGCTCAAAACCTTAGGGTTAGGGTTTTGGTCTATAGTGGCTACGCTCAGCGTATGTCATTAAATCCACGTCCAAAATTCAGCACCTACGCCCAGCGTAGGTGTAACACCCATAAAATTCGAGCCAAATTAAAACATTTTAATTCATTTAAAAACCATTAAGTTCATACACTTGTTTTCAAAATAGTTTAAACATCAGAGTATCTCCCAGAACCATATCATAAAAATCATAAGCATGAGGAGCGGTACGATCACGCCTTCGCCCTGCCACGGTCTCCTGAAGTACCTGAAACAATACACTGAAACTGTAAGCCCGAAAGCTTAGTGAGTTACCCCCAAAATACCAACCACAATACCATACACATATCATATCATATCATAAACAGAACAGCCATGCATATCGAGTCTACAATGTGACTAGTCTGCCTGCACCAGGCCTTCAGTCCACCCAGTCCACTCTCTCTCCGAGTCTATAGTGTGACTGGTCCGCCCGCACTGGGCCTTTAGTCCACCTGGTCCAATCTCCGAGTCTACAGTATGACTGGTCCGCCCGCACTAGGCCTTCAGTCTATCTGATCCACTCTTCGAGCCTCAGCACGTCTGGTCCGCCCTCTTGGGGCCTTCAGCCTATCCGGACCGCTCGTCGGGCCTTCGGTCTAACCGGTCTGTGCTGGGTATGTTGGCCTACAACACAAAGCAGGAACCGCCTCAACCCAACCCCAGTCCAACAACCATGTGCACATAAACGTATAATCATATAGCAATTCATAACTAATCAACCGATCTAGCAGATCACATAACATAGCAACATCCTAACCAGGATACCGACCTAACCGGTCACTAACTTAGCATCATCCTATATACCAGGATACCGACCTTAACCATATCTCTAAGATAGCATCATCCTATATACCAGGATACCGACCTTAACCAGGTCTCTAACATATACCATCCTAAGTACCAGGATGTAGACATAGCAAAGCAATAACATAACAAATAACTACCCGGATTCCCATACAATAAAGGGCCGGACTTGGTGCCTTAGACCCTGTCGATATAATGATGATAACTCACCTGCTATAGTTGACTGAAGAGATGAGATCACGCTGCTCCGACGACCGACACGAACTCCACCATTGAACACTACCAATTAACCAAATCCAATAAAAACCAATAATTACCAAAATACCCTTGGTCCAAGTCAAAGTCCTCTGTCAAATTCAACCTTCCTGGTTGACCCTACTCGTTGAGTCAACCCGTTGACTCGTCGAGTCCCTATACTCAGAAACTCCCAATCATGAATCAACTCGCCGAGTCACCCCAAGACTCACCGAGTCCAATATCTTCGAGTCTCATCCTGCTCAACACACCGAGTTGTCCCTCAACTCACCGAGACATGACTTAACCAGAAAAGGCTAGGTTCCACAACCAGACTCACCGAGTCCAAGAACAGACTCGCCGAGTCCAAGTCTATATTCAACAGACTCGCCGAGTTGTTCTTCCAACTCGTCAAGTCCACACGTGACATCTTCATTTAGACAATTACAGGCCATTCCATTGCTTCCAATACATAGATCTGGACTCCTAGGGCCAGATTCACACGTAAAGTTTCCAACTTTACATGTATGCAAGGCTCAACAAGCTCCAACTAAGCTACAAGAAGGTTTCGGGACAAAGACACTCTCAAACAAGCCCAAAGACTGATGCTTTCTGCCCTTATGGCTCTAATACAACCTACATCAGAAGTTGCAACTTCAGATCTAATCTCTAAACCCAAAATGGATCCAAACCAAGCTAAAGAATCCCCAAAACAACCACCATGGATGACAATAAGGAAAAAGGCTTAAGGCAGTGGCTTCTTACCCCAAAGATGAGTCTAAACTGATGTAGACTTCAGATCCACAAGCCCTCTTGATGCTATCCTCAATTTCCTCCAACTTCTCTTCACAAATTTCTCCTTCCAAGCTTCAATCTTCTCAACAATGGAGCCTCTCATGATTTAGGGTTTCTCTGGAACACTCAGGGAGATAGAGACTGAAATGAAGGCATATCATTCTTTAAATAGTGTGCAAACCCTGAAAATTAGGGTTTCTTATTCCAACACCGACTCGTCGAGTCTAGCCTCCGACTCTTCGAGTCAGGTCACTTATTCACACGATCCGCTCGCGAATCGACTCGCCGAGTTACCTTTCCAACTCGCCGAGTCCAAACCTCCATTTACACTTTACACCCCCCCCCCCCGATCTCTTGCTTTGGAACTTGGGATGTTACAGTAGGGCAAAATTCCCAATTTTCAATTCAACTTCAAACAACCATAACTTCTTTGTTTCAACTCCGTTTTCGACATTCTTAATATGCACTGAAATGTATTGACAAGCCCCACAATCCTATCTAGTTACTTTTGGCTTAACACATGTCGAACTAAAACCATAATCCATGCAAGAAGCCCGAAATTTAATTTTTCCCATTTTACCCTTTTGGTTCCTACACACAAATCAAGGGCTTAGGTATCATAACCAATATTATCAACATTTAATGAAGTCTATACTTTATTTCCTCAGGGCCGAAAGCCTTTAAATGATCGAATTACGGTCCATAATACTAAATTAAGAAACGTCCCGGAACAGGCTGTTACAACTCCCCCTGCTTAAACTGAATTTCGTCCTCAAAATCTGTCTTGGTCAGGATATCTGGTAACAACACCAACATTCCATAAGCTCCCTCCAACTAATTCGAATTCAAGGCGTCCATAAATAAACTCGAGAGACCACCCTGAACCCCATAAATTCCAACAACAACTCAACAACTTGAAAACACTCAACTGAACATCTATCTCCTTTCCCTAACTGTAAGACCCAATACACAATGAAAACCATTCGAATCGGGAAAACTCTCAAAACTGGAATTACAACCCAATTCCAACAATATACTCCCAATATCAAGAACCCATTAGTCTAAAATATAGAAACTACACTCTAAGACAGATGATCATCCTTTTGTCATACTTACCCCTAGTCTATGACTATGATCACCACCAAACCATGCTTGATGACTATCCAAAACATATCTTTCATGAATATCAACCAATCTCAACTATTGAAATCATGCCCAAATGACCTCAATATGCACTTGAACCCTTGACATATTATCACTAACCCACCGCTCCCACGAGTGTAATAATGATCAATCCAAGAATCTCGTGTTGCATCTAAATCCCATGTCAGCTCAAGTGTACAACCACATGGAAAATCCTTCCAGGCATTTACCACAAACTTCATGACCTAAAGTTTAAGAATCAATACCCAACATTGGGAACCAAACTCCTAATAAACGGCCTACAAGCAAACCAAGGGGTTAACAAATGCATACGTTCCACAAATGAAATCCATTACACAACTAAGACTTCCATCCCAAAAGAAGTTCCTACTATTCGCATAATCCAAACTAACTAGTCACTGAGCCTCCGGACCCCCAAAATGTTCTAACACCCAACCATGCCAAATGTTATCGGTCGGACATCAAAGAGCCTCAATTATATGACTACCGGGTCCCACCCACATGAGTCATACAGTCACTAATTCACGATTCACAATGACACTATCTAATCCACTATAACGCTAATATCACAGAACACACTGATCTTGCCAACTGGCCTTGAGACTCACGACCAACACTACATTCCCAGAGCATATCCTCGAATGTCTGAATGGTCCGCTTACCAAAGATAACCTAACAAAACGAGTTTTTCCCATGGGTCTCACCCAAGATAACGTTACCAAACATGCCTCACCCATGGGTCTCACTCAAGCTAATTATAACCAAACGAGCCCCACCCATAATTAAGATTTATTCAAGCCTAAACATCCCCCAAACTCTAACAAACCTCATGCCTAACAAGGAGCATATTAGTAATCATGACATGTCTTACTTAACCCAAGTGAATGTTGTGATCCTCCTACAATCTTACAATCACCATCATTACGGCGTAGCGCATCCTATGGTCTTGCCAACAATCCATAAGAATACCCATACAAAACCCAACACGAGCCGAAACGCTAACCTGCTAGACTCTAAAAGGTGTGCGGGTCATGCTTCGAACCTTAATAGCCTTCATCAGACAAGAAGAACAAAGAGATCCTCACACAACCCTCAACATGAACCTAGTTACGAAACCAAAATACGTTACTGTAGATACTTCACGTCCTCGGACGAGATAACCTGGATCCTCAATATTTGTTTCCTTGATTACAACTGCCCAACAAACATTATTCCTTGCATAAGCCTTAGATCATTCAACAATCAGTTTTAGTTATCCACTTTCTCTTGGTTATGATATTCCAATTTGGCCTACAATTGGAGATATTTCCATTAATCCCAAACGATCCCCCTTCACTTTGAATCATCTACACTCTATAAACCTCGTAACCATTCGAATTTCCAAGCCATCTACATTTTCACTACTCAAGACTGTCGCCAACCTGAGCTTGCAAGAACTAAAATTCCATGACCATTCGAACTAGCGTACACACATCCCAAATTCTGGATAAATACACCTTACTATCTCAAGGAAAGCTTGACGCCTCTAAGAACCTTCCACTTATATAACTCTAAAATCCTCGAGCAACTTTAATTGATGACAAAGAACAAATAAACTAGCTATCGAAAAACAGATATATAACAAATCCAACAACCCAATTACTACTGAGCAAAACCCACACGAACATGCATCAACCATGCCCTGAAGGTATGATTCTGATAGCAACGAACCATACACCTGCGATTCGACCAATCCTTCATTTCCTCGCGACTATGAACGACCCTTACGAACCCCCCCCCCCCCCCCCATTCAAATCCAATATGCTCACACTGCAACTTCCTCAAACTCAATGCACTGAAAGTCTGAAACCATCAAATTAGTCCAACTGCTGATCCTCCAAGCAGAACACCCAAAATTTCACTACTTAGGCTTCATTCTACTACTGTCTGTCATGTCCCATATCGAAGTCTAAAACCGAGTTAACCAACATACTCTAATCATAACTCTCGATATGCAAAATGGCATATGATAATCCTTCAAATGATAATAAATAGACAATCATAAAGAAAGTGGAGACTTAAATAAACCTAACATAACGTCTCACTCATAATCACAAGATCATAAGCATAGAATAGATGAAGGAAATGAATATGATACATAGTTGTGACAACATCTTATGGAACTCGGATCTCCTCGGCTTGAAGCTGAAACACTTGGCTCCTCGCTACTGGAGCCTCCATTCTACCCTCGTGGCCATCAGTAATCCTTAGAGTATTTGGAGGGGGTGTCCACACCGCTCCGTTCGCCAACCTTTGACAATCGGCCTTCTTGTGGCCCACCTGGTTGCAATGAAAACAAATCGGACCCGAACCGTAAGGATAATCCCTACTAAAATGATTAGCCTAGCTGCAACTAAAACAACCCCATCCTTTCTCATGACAAATCCCCTCGTGAGTCCTACCACACTTAGCATAACGGCCCTGACCCTGATGGCCTCCCAATCGTGAACCTTGAGTCTTGGGCCTCTTTGCCTGGCCTACTATGGCCTAAACCTGTTCTGACCTACACTTCGTCTGAACCTTCAACTCAATATCTTGCTCTCGGGCTCTAGCAATCGTGTCATCCAAGGTCTTGCAGTTTGAAAGGCTCACAAAATCCCAAATATCATCCCGCAACATATCATGGTACCTCGTATTCTTCATCTCCTCATGCACGACATACTGCGGGACCAAGAAAGCCCTTTCCCTGAACTTGGCAGTGATCTCTTCCACAGTCTCTGTCGTTTGGCGAAGGTCGTGAAACTCCCTCACTAACGGATGCACCTCAATGGGAAGTGCAAACTCTACCCTAAATCTCACCACAACATATGTCCAGGACATGGCCACCACGACCTCATCTCCCAAAGAGTGGACAACCTCCTCCTGGCAGTAGCGAGCTCCACCCTCAGAAGGCAAGATGAAAATCCTACCTTCAATCCATCAAGGAAGAAACTCGTCTGCTAAGTAATATCTATGCTAGAAATCCACCACCTACTAGCAATTGAGTCCTTCTTACCAAAGAACTTTGGGGCTCCACAGGCCTTGAACTCCTGGAAAGTGAGAGTCTGTGCACCGATCTAACCATGTAACATCCCAAAATACGAAGGTAAAAATTTCATTTTTAAAACAACCAAAACACAATTTTATCATTTACTCGAACACTTAAAAGTTTTTTATAATAAAAACAGTTATCAGAGTACAATCCCAAAATCACAAAGTTGCAGAAAAGCATGGGTGTATGCGTTGCGATCAAGCTAGACCCTTCCATTTCGAACCGGAAGTACCTAAAACCTAAATACCACATACCATACATAACATACTAGCCATACATAACATACATATCCAACATTCAATAGGAGGTGATATGTGCCAACCATAGTTTTGCCATTATGCCACAAGCCGTATCATGGTCTTTCCTTGTTAGTTTGGGGCCAAAACCCTGGGTCTTACAGACAAGTTCTAGGAGCTACCTCCTGCTCTTCCATGCAAGCATCACAAAGACAACTAGCATACAATCTGCAACTACTTATCTACTTAACCGTTAGAGTCCAAACTCTGGCCTTGCATACAGATTTTCCAGAAGCCACCTCCTGGTATTTCATATCAATGCCAAGGGTCACCCCTAGTCTTCCTATAATACATAAACTAAATGGGCCGACATTGGTTCCTTCAACCCATAGTACAATGAGGAGACTCACTATGATATCCCCAAATTCATGGTCATTTTAAAAGTTTTATTTATGCTTATTTAAAAATCGAAGTTTCCATCTTAAAGAATAATATTGCAGAATTTGTTCCCAGAAAACGTGATAAAGATATTATCAAAGCATTTCCGAAGAAATGTATTTTGTTTATATTAAAACATTGGGATGTCATCGTCAATACAGAAACATAAGCATAAACAGACCTTACATTCATTTACACTAATGATTTACATCTTCTTTAATCTCTTAGCGTAATGTAGCTTCGTATCGACACCTATGATACAAATAAACTGTGTGATTCAGGTTAGGAAACCTGGTGAGTACATAGGGTTTTTAACCCACAATAATATAATTATGTTTAATCATCAAACAATTAACCCAACTTCCCATCCCCATTATATTCTATATTCTTAAGGATTTACCCTAAGAATCATCTATCCTTCATGCATTCATTCCTAAGGATTGTCCTAAGGAATAGGCATGACGTCCATCGCTGCTAGGGTTTATCTAATAGGTACTAAGTCCATAGTTGCCGATGTTATCTATTAGGCACTAAATCCATACCTGCCAATGTTTAGTTGTAAGGCACTAAGTCCATAGCTGCCAATGATCATCTATAGGTCACTAAATCCATAGCTGCCAACGTCCATTTATAAGGCAATAAGTCCATATATGCCAGGGTTTTTAGAGTACATCTGGTGAACACGTAGTTCAAAAGCACCTATAGGTTGCGAGTCTGTTAGCGTTCCACTGGACTGTCTAGAATAGTCCGTGGTCGTCTATACTCTGCTAGATGATTGGATCACCGTTTAAGTCAAGGCTTCTCATCATCTTCCACAAATCCTCATCTATATCATCTTTTATTTCTCATCATTAATCTACCTATCTTTACCCATCATAATTATAGCCTTATAGGTATAAAATACGTATACAGCTTAAATCGAATAAAACATGTATATTTTGTTCATCCAGCATAGATATCAAGAACACATATAATATGCATACATAACATGTAATTTATATTAAATAGTTCATATCTATGTGTATGATGAAAGTAACAATGCACTCACTTGTTAAAGTGATGACTCGAAATTCGGGTAGCGCTTCGCTTCTAACAATTGTCTTTTCCTTCGACGAAACATAACATTATTATCCGTGACATCCCCAAAATCTCGGCCAGAAAAGACTGGTTTCATTTATGCTTTTTAAACATTTTCAGAGTAAATCTTTTTGATTTTTAAAAGAGATGCGAAATTTGTTCCCAAAAACAAAACATGATAAAATGGATTTTTATCAAAACATCTCATAAAGAAATATAATTTCATTTCATAATAAAAAATTGGGATGTCGTGTTCCGATACAGACCATAAAGCATAAACGATAACATTACAAGTCATTCAACAAATATATACATATACAGACTTGTAAACAAAACTACTTGATGATTCATCCATCTTATGCCCTTGCGCCACTTCCTGTAATACAAATAAACTGAGTGGGTCAGGCTTCGGAGCCTGGTGAGCATATAGGGTTTTCGACCCGCAATAAATAATTATATTTAATTTCACCAGCCAACAATAACCCGATTACCCATTACCGTTATCCTCACTTTATGTCCCTAAAACAACATTTATCTCAAGGGACCTAATCTAGGATTTTCATCGGGACGGATATTAGTGCAAAGGGGTTTCCTCAACAATAGATGTCCTAAAGGCAACCATGAGGGGGATAGAGTACACTGGTGAACACATCGTTCACAACACCTACATGTTATGAGCCTGCTAGTGTTCCACAGGACTATCTAGAAAGAGTCTGTGGTCGTTATCCATACTCCGCTGAATAACTAGATCAACAACAACAACATTGAGGTCTCTCATCTGTTTATCACACATCAACTATCTACCCATGTTCTACCTAACATATTAGTAGATAAAAATATATATTGTTATACATAGTTTAAAACCTGTATAGCATTCTCATTCAATACATATTTCAAACAACAGATGAGACACATACACATAACACGTATTTCATAAAGAATAAATCATATCTATGAGATACAATAAAGTGAATATACATTCACACATATAACAACAAAATATACACATAACACATATTTCGTATAAAATACTTCATAATTATGCGTTAGAAGAAGGTAACTACACACTCACTTGATCAGAAGATGATCGAACAGCACTACGACTTGTAGAAGTAGTATTCTTCGGTAGATCTGGAAGATCTTCACAAAATCCGGACTCCTCGCGGGCAGATCTTCGGCTTGGTAATTTCACTTCTCTGAATCTTCGGGGCTTCGAGACTTGCTTCGGGGCTCGGGAATGATACCGGGGATTCGGGATATAATTGGCAAGCAAACCAAGGCAAAAACTAGAGAGAAAGAAAGAAAAATGGCTGATCTCGGTTTCTATTTATAGGGTGTTGGGTCTGGGATTACGTTGGGCGTACTCAGTATGTTGGGCATACTCAACGTCACTGCACGCGTCACTTAGTGGCACTCGAGTACTGGTCAGGCAAGTTGCACTCATCCGAGTACACTGGGCATACTCAAATTACGCTCAGCATAATTTGACTCGTCAAACTTCTAAATTGCGTAACTTTTGCATACGAGCTCTGTTTTTGACGTTCTTTATATCCACGCGTAGGTCAGACTATACTCTACAACTTTTATTTATACTCTGTTGGCAAACTAAAGCCCAAAAATAAAATCCAGATAGCCCAACATGGCCCAAGACAACCAAGCCCAAAACCGAAGCCCAAAACGAAAAAGTCCAAGCCTGCTTAGTATGCGGGGTGTTGTAACATCCCGAATCCAGGAGTGCAAGTTCAGGGTGCAAAGTGTAATTGTGGAAGGGCAACTCGGCGAGTCCACGAGTGGACTCGGCAAGTAGGGTCGCGACTCTGGTCTCGTGTTAAGTGGCCAACTCGGTGAGTCGGCGGCTGGACTCGGCGAGTTGGTGCTGAGTGGAGAAAACCCTAATTCGGGGGTTGAGCCCTATATAAAGAACATGATATCCTCTCCCCCAGCCTCTTTACCTCCCCCTTGTGTTCCAGAAGCCCTAGTTTCGTGTGAGCTTTCCTTGTGAGAGATTGGAGCCTTTGTGGAGGGAATCCTGGGGAGAAATCGAAGAGCAAGGAGGTTATAGCGAGGGGCTTTGCAAAGATTCAACTTATTCTTCAGTTGGAGCTTTCATTTGAGGTAATAATCTTCTGTTTGAGCTTTTGTGCACCTAGATCTATCAATTGTGGGGTTTTTGGGGACACATATGAGGTCCATCTCAAGTTTGGTGCAAGAGCTGGGGTTGCTACCCCAGATCTAGGTTGTTAATGATCCTGAAAGCCATAAAGTCTATGCTCAAGAGTTGTTGGTGAAGTTCTTTTGTCCCAAACCCTAGCTCTAGAGTGTATAATGCCTAGATCTCCTTGGATTCACGTAAAGTTTGCCACTTTACGTGATGATGGGTTGTAGGAGGTTAGATCTATGGTTTGGATCAGCTGCATGGCCTGGAAAGATTTTGTATGGATTAAGATCTAGAGGTACTCGGCGAGTCATAAAGGTGTACTCGGCGAGTTGCTTGAAGATGGGCAGGAACTCGGCGAGTTAGAAGAACAACTCGACGAGTTGGTTGAAGATAGCCTTGGACTCGGCGAGTCTGTTCTTGGACTCGGCGAGTCTAGTCGTGAGGCCCTAACCTTCTTCAGGTTGATCCGTGAATTGGTGAGTCAAGGGATAAATCGGTGAGTTGAGTGAGAAAGGACTCAGAGTTGTTGGACTCGGCGAGTCTCGGGGTGACTCGGCGAGTTGAGTCGCGGTTTGGGGAAGTTTTGTGCATGGGAACTCGGCGAGTCATCGGTTTGACTCGGCGAGTAGAGTCAATCAGGAGAATGGCTTTGACTTTGACTTTGACCAAGAGTTGACCAGTGATTTCCAGGGGCATTTTGGTAATTATTGGCTTTTGTTTTGAGTCCAGTGTTTTGGTGTTGGCTAGTGGTGGAGATCGTGTCAGTGGTCGGAGCAACTTGGGCTTATCTTTTCAATCGGCAGTTGTGAGGTAAGTTATCTTCACTATATCGATAGGGTCTACGGCACCAAGGCCGGCCCTTTTTCGGATTGTGATCCGGGTATCGTTGTTATGTTATTGCCTTGCTATGTTTGCATCCTGGTAGTTAGGATGGTATGTGTTAAAGACCTGGTTAAGGTCGGAATCCTGGTATATAGGATGATGCTATGCTAGTGATCGGTTAGGATGAGGTTATGCTATGTGATCTGCTAGATCGGTTTGATTGGATGCGAATTGTTATATGTTTGAATGTTTATGTGCACATGGTTATTGGACTGGGGTTGGGTTGAGGCGGGTCCTGCTTTGTGCTGTAGGCCAACATACCCAGGGCGGACCGGTTATCCCGAAGGCCCAGCAAGCGGTACGGATAGGCTGTAGGCCCCAAGAGGGCGGACCAGACGTGCCGAGGCTCGGAGAGTGGACCAGGCCGACTGAAGGCCCAGTACGGGCGGACCAGTCATACTGTAGACTCAGGGAGTGGACCAAGTAGATTGAAGGCCTGGTGCGGGCGGACCAATCACACTGTAGACTCGATGTATGTGGTTAGACTCGGAGGGTGGACCAGGTGGACTGAAGGCCGGTGCAGCGGACCAGTCACACAGTAGACCCGAAGTGCATGGCTGTTCTGTGTTCTGTTGTGATGTGACATGTTATGCGTGTATGATATATGTGGTTGGTATTTTGGGGGGTATCTCACTAAGATTTCGGGCTTACAGTTTTGGTTTAATGTTTTTCAGGTTCTTCAGGAGACCGTGGCAAGGCAAAGGCGTGATCGTACCGCTCCTCATGATTATGTTTTATGATGTGGTTCTGGGAAGACTCTGATAATAATTTTATTGAAAACTTTTTTGTAATAACTTAATGAAACTGGGTTGTTTTTGAAAAGTTTAAATTGGTTGGAATTTTATGGTCGTTACAGGTGTACTCAGCCTGTACGCTCATCATACAGTATGAAAGGCTTGTACGCGTAGTGTACAAACTTGTACGCCCAACGTAGTCACCAGCCATGGCCAACTTTCCCAATAAGCTCTTAATACATTAAGACTTTGATCTGAACTCATATCTGACTTCCCTAAGGTGGTTAATCACATAATGTTGCCAACTTTATGTGCATGCATGTCTAAATGGGGCTCTAGAGCTCAAAGGAGCTTAAGACCTGACGTAATACAAGCATGGGATCAAAACCACCATAAAGTTTGCACCTTTATGCCCAATTAACCCATAAAATATCCAAATCTACAAAGACAAGCTCCAAAATGACCTTAACTCCCAATCACCAACCAAAAGGACCAAAATGACCAAAAATATGCTAAGAAGTAGATCCATGAAATGAAATGCCAAGGTTTGAACTTTATATCTTCCAAGCCACCAAAAGGAGATGCTAATGTTGGATCTCAAAGCCTTCCTTCAAAAAATAAGTCTTCAAGCTTCTTCTTCTTCTTTTATATCCACAAAACCCTCCACAAAATCTCACAAGAGCTTAAGATCACCAAACATGGAGTATGGGATGAATTAGGATTTTTAGGATATGGATGTTGGCTAGGAAATGATCAAAAGAGGCTAACATAAAGCTTATATAGGGCACATTAGAGAAAATTAGGGTTTTCCACCTCCCCCTTGTACGCTCAGTATACTCCTCGTACGCCCAACGTATGAGGCTATGGACCCGCGACCACATCCGCTAGTACGCGAAGCGTACACCAGAGGTACGCCCCGCGTACTAGCTTCTCAGCTAATATGCTAGGCGTAACTTGTTGTACGTCCCGCGTACTAGTTACAAGGACCATAATGCCATTTTTCAATTTCAAAGGTCAATATGTACATCTTCACTTCCAAGCATTACAACTCTCCCCCACTTAAATTATATTTCGTCTTTGAAATCATTCCTTATCATTCCCGACACACCATACGGCTTAAACAACACAATCACAACCCCACACATACCATAGCCTTCCCGAACCCAACCCTAGCAAAACTCTCCAAACCCGATGAAGAACAACTCCTTAATCACATGTAGAAAACAATTTCTACCTTCCCCGAAACCTGAAATCTCAAGTTAGTCTTACTCCTCGGCAGACTGCCATCCTCATTGAATTCTAGACTGAAACAAAGCGCTTCCAACCCTGATTATATTGATACTTTCATTGGGAATAAAAGCACTGACCATATACAACTGCAGAACACTTATACTTGACATAAGGCTCAGATAATCCTTTGAGTAGAAGATTCATCCCTGCAACAGTTAGACTCAGACGAGAGCTGTGCAATAGGTTCAAATCAATTAATATGAGATTATTTAATCCAAACTGCAAGTGACTTAGCATTTTCCCTAAATAAGAAGTGATTCCACACAGGAATTCCAAATCACTAATACCGCCCGAATCATCATGCTGCCCCTAGCTACTTTACAAAAGCAGCCGAGACCTCCCTGGTCCAAACTTACCTACCAAATCACCGATTCACTGGATTCCCGCCCGGTTTCTAATTCAAAAGACACAAAAAGTCGCCTCATGCGACTTCCGAATGAAAGCCTTATATGGAAATAATTTCCCAAACTATCTCGCCACTTATGGCTCTAATCAAATCTTCTGATCCGACCGATCATAACAGCCCAATCCAACTGGCGCCACCAAATCCCAGCTAAGGGTGAAAGCTACATGACTAACTGTAGTTTTATATCACAACCAGTCTCCAGCGACCTACCACTTTCCTAACTCCATGAATGTTGTGGCCTTCTTACAATTTTTCAAACCGACCAACCCTGGTCTAATACATCTGAAGGAATCCATGAATAATCATGGATTTTCCACACTCTCACCACTGCATAGGGATCAGTGAATGCTACGGGTCACCTCGCAGTCTTACAAAAGTCTCACACCAACTTCCAACCTAGTGAATGCTACGGGCCACCCCGTAGTCTTACAACACTCCTACACTATCTGCCAATCTAGTGAATGCTACAAGTCACCCTACAGTATTACAACACTCCTACCTTGCCATGGCCACTGCCCATGGTCTTACTGCTTATCGGTCAATCCATCTATACTCATCCTGCATCGAACACGCACCATACTATGCACCCAAATTGGGGCTCGGGTCATGCTTGGAACTCCAACCTAGGTCCATCAAAACCTGTTATCCATCACCAAGAAGGCACAAACCAACCGATGCAAATTTCCCGAACTCCCAACTTACGCAGTCCTCCGTCCAGACGGCCACCTGAGTTGTCTTCCCTCCCAATGGAAATGTGAAACTCGTCCAAGTCTCAAGTCTGATTCAGCTTCTAGAAATCAGAACAATTATCCCCACTTGAATTCATTGAAGCTCTCCCTATACACAAGGTTGAAGGATTCCCAATCCATCGTACCACTTATGCTTGAATCGATGACATCCTGTGCTTACCAATTCTAGTGTTCCATTACTAGCCAAACCCAAAGACCGCACAATACTTGAAGACCAGATGAATATTCCATGAAATCTAAGCAAATCCAAAAACCCCAAAACCCTAGTGAGACATTAATTTCTTGATACTCTCAGTGGCTAACCAAGCTCACGCGACTGCCACCACCATCTTCTTGCTACCACTCCATCCCTAGCAACGGTAGTGATTGAACCAAAAAATTCTTCCACAGATGAATGTCAACCCCACCAGATCAAATGCTAAAACAACTAAACCCTGACCAAATTCCTTCCAAATGATACCCTTGAATTGATACCAAAAAAGAACCGGAACAACCACCGAACACACTAAAATCCGCTCAACAAAATTCACTCCCCTTACTGACCCACTAATGATTCATGGCATGCAAATGACATATTACAATTCTTGATGATACAACACAAACAATAACAAAGAATTTAACCAAAGATAACATTTATCCAAACCGATACAATATTCCACACAACGTAAATGCTAATAAAAATCAAAGAGAAATCAAAAGATAACATACCCGTAATATCACTTGCTGGAGTCCTGGCCTCCCCTGTCTGACACTGCAATCCCCGGATCCTCTCTGTTGGAGTAACATCTGAAATATTGAAGAGTAATTGTTGAGAATAACCCTATTTCTAGGTCAACTCAACGAGTTGGAGGGACCAACTCATCGTGTTGAAGATGGATGGATCGCAAGGGTTTAATTAACCAACTCGGCGAGTTGGCAGCTGGGAAGAAAACCCTACTTTTTAGAGTCTTGCACCCTATTTAAAGTCCTTTTTTGGCCTACTTATCAGCCTTCATTGTTATCCAAACCCTAAAACGAGTTGTAGCCTCCATTATCAAGTTTTTGGAACCTTGGAAGGAAGTTTGGTGTTCATTTTGTGCATTGTGAAGGAATTAGAAGATCTTGAAGTTTCTAGCTTGGAGAAGGAAGTCTTGGATCCAGATTCACCCGATTTCTTGCAGTCACTTTAAGGTATCAAGTTCATACCTTGACTTGTAGATGATTATATCTCCCAATTTTGGGTTTTGTTGTGTTTTTGGCCTCTTTTTAGGGATGATGATGGAGTGAAGTCATTTTAGAGATTGTTCTTTCAGATCTGATTTGGTTTTGGTACCCTTGAGCTTAAAGGTGTAAACTTTATGAGGATTTTGGTGTCATGCATGCATTAAGTCAATTATTAAGTCCATTCCAAGTTTAATAGCTTCATTTAGACATGCATGAACGTAAATTTGGCAACTTTACGTGGTTTTCAAGCTCAACAAAGTCAGATCAATGTTTTGGAGTCTTGTACTTATGGATTAAGTGCTTAATGTATTAAGAGGTGGGTCCTGGCGAACTCGGCGAGTTGGCTCGGTTTTTCCCCGACATTTTCAGATTGATAGAGGAACTCGATGACTTTTTTGGTCAACTCGGCAAGTTGACTTGGTTTTCCTGATCTGTATAGTTGATGGAGAAACTCGACGAGTTGGGTCAAATTGGAATGTTGACTTTGACTTTTGATTTATGTCTTTGACCAAGTTTGTCTCAAAGGGTGCTTGAAGTAATCTGAATTGTAATAAGGAAAATTATGGGCTTAGGATAAGGCCCATATGGGGTTGGGCCCAATTTGGAAAATTGGGCCATTGGTGGGACTTTGTGGATCTTTTGGTTTTGGGCCTCATTTTTGGTTCATGTTGGGTCAGGGGTCAAATGGTTATTTTACCCCAAGTATGGATTATGGATTATAACATGGAACCCAATTGCTAATTGGGTGTGTTGTTAGTATTGATAGCTCGTGAAGCCGGCAGGGCAGCAACTAAGGATTTTCTCTCCAGGAGTTTTTGCATTTGAGGTGAGTTTCCCTCACTGTACTTATGGGTCGAAGGCACCAATGTCGGCCCTTTGGATTGTTATCCTAGTTTATCTTATGTTGTTATGCTCTTATGATTTGTTAGATCAGTATTCGGGTAGATAGGATGTTGCTATGTTGTTATGATCTGTTTGATCGAAATCCTGGTAGATAGGATGTTGCTATGCTTAGTGATCTGTAGATCTGTTTGTCTAGCTATAGACTGTCATATGATTATCTGTTATATGTACACATGTTTGGTCGGTGGCCAAGGCTTCATGCTTTGTACATAAGACAACAGGCCAGAGCATTCCAACCCGATTGGTTGAACGGGCCCGAGGGTATTCCATCCTAAGGATGACTGGACCCATAGTATGTTGGAATTCCAACCCGATGGTTGAGGGCTGAGGGTATTCCATCCCAAGGATGATTGGACCCATAGTATGTTGGCATTCCAACCTGACGGTTGAGGGTCTGGGGTTTTCCAGCCCGATGGTTGACTGGACCCATAGTATGTTGGCATTCCAACCCGATGGTTGAGGGCCTAGGGTATTCCAACCCAATGGTTGATTGGACCATAGTATGTTGTTATTTGTGTATGTTATCTGTTTGGGTGTTGGTACTTTGGGGGAACTCACTAAGCTTCATGCTTACAGTTTTGGTTTATCGTTTTAGGTACTTCAGTGGATCGTGGCAAGGTGAAGGCGTGACCGTACACATCCTCGTGTTTCGAAATTATGATTTATGGGAAACTTTGATAATGTGAATGTTTTGAAAACTATGTTGAAAGAGATTATGATTTTTAAATAATGTTTTGGAAACAACATTTTTTGTAAACACTTCTATAGAAAAAGGTTGTTTTGAAAAGTTTAAATTTTATGGATGTCACAGTTGGGGCTCCTGCCCTACCCTCACGACCATCGGTGATCCTCAAAGTAGCCAGAGTAGGTGCACTCACTGCTCCTCCCCTCAACATCGGACACTCGACCTTCATGTGGCCCACTTGTTTGTAGTGAAAACATAACGGGCTTTTTCCCCTGTGGACAATCCCTACTGACATGACCAACCTTGCCACACTTGTAGCAGCCCATACCCCTATAACGACAACCTCCATCATGCAGTTTCCCACACATGTTGCACTAACCCCGACCCCGCTGGGCCCTCAAATGCTGATCCGAAGTCTTGGGTCTCTTCTCGGGACCCTCCACTACCTACACCTGATCTGGCCCCCTCTTCCTCAGGTGCTCCAAATCGATCTCCCACTCTCGGGATCTAGAATTCATATCATTCAGGGTCGTGCACCTCGATATACTTACAAACTCCTTGATGTCATCCCTCAACATATAACGATACTTTACCTTCTTCATCTCCTGGTCCGCCGCATACTGTGGAGCCAATAAAGCCCTCTCCTGGAACTTAGCAATGATCTCTGCCACAGTCTCAGTAGTCTGGCAAAGATCCTGAAACTCTCGCACCAACTGCTGCACCTCAATCACCGGTGCCAACTCAGCTCAGAGTCCTGGTCGAAAAATCTTCCCACGTAATCGCATGAACAACGCTATCACCCACCTCACGTCCTACCTCCTTCCACCAGCCCCGTGCCTTATCCTTTAAAAGGTAGGAAGCAAATCCAACCTTCGACTCCGCGGGACGAAAACTCGTCCTGAGCATGTTAGCCATGTCCACTAACCATCTCCTAATGGCAATGGGTTCCTTCTCCCCAGAGAATGTGGGAGCTCCGTAAGCACAAAACTCACGGAAAAAAAGAGTGCGAGCTCTAAGGATTTCCATAACCTCAGAACGGAACGCACCCAAGCGCTCATCCAAGATCTCCAGAATCCCCTCCTTGATCGTACCAAATATCACAAGAGTCTGCTCCAAAATATCACGGCTAATCTACGACGGGATGAACTCCCGCATCTACTCGCTAATCGGCTTAGTTCCTGCACTTGAGATGAAACCAGAACCAGAACCTCCTTCCTGAGTGCTCATCACCAAACTGAAATACAACATGCAAATTATCAAAACATACCCAAGAATCCTCCTTCCACAAGCTTCCTAGATTCTCCAAGACTCTCCCCGATACAAGTATGTATCTTGTGCTTTCAGTAATACGGGCCCAATACTACCTTCCACACATATCCATACTATTTTATGATAAAAAAGCATGGGTGTATGCGTTGTGATCAAGCCGAACCCTTCCCTTTCGAATTGGAAGTACTTGAAACATAAACAACAACTGTAAGCACAAATCTTAGTGATCTCCCCAAATACCACATACCATACATAACATACGATCCATACATAACACACATGTCCAACATTCAATAGGAGGTGCTATGTGCTAACCATAGTCTTGCCATTATACCACGAGTTGTATCATGGTCTTTCCTTGCTAGGCTGGGGACAAAACCCTGGGACTTACAGACAAGTTGCAGGAGCCACCTCCTGGTCTTCCATGCAAGTATCATAAAGACAACTAGCATAAAATCTACAACTACTTATCTACTTAATTATCAGAGTCCAAACTCTAGTCTTGCATACAGACTGGCTAGAAGCCACCTCCTGGTCTTTCATACCAATGCTAAGGGTCACCACTGGTCTTCCTATAATACATAAACCAAATGGGACAACATATGTGCCTTCGACCCATAGTACAATGAGTAGACTCACCACAACAGCTGAACCCCTGAATAAATCTTTGACTGTAGATCCACTAACATCCACGCGCTATCAAATACCAAAATGACAGCCCATTAATAACTAGCTCCTGAATCACACTATGAGTCCAAATTAGGGTAAAATACCTTTTTACCCTTCCTCCAACCTGGAGCAAGGCCAAGGCCCAAACCACATGTCCAAAAGCCCAAAATCCAAAATAAGCGTCTAAGTCCCAAGTACGGCCCAATTTTCCAAATTGGGCCCAATTCCTCTCATGGGTCTTCACCCAAGAAAGTCCAATAACTTCACAAAAACCCAACCATAAAATCTAGATAGCCCAACATAGCCCAAGACAACCAAGCCCAAAACCAAAACCGAAAACGAAGAAGTCCAAGCTTGGTGAGTACGTAGAGCGTACTCAACCTGTACGCTCAACGTACAACATGAAAGGCTTGTACACATAGTGTACATACTTGTATGACAAACATACTCACCGGCCATGGCCAACTTTCTAAATAGGCTCTTAATCCATTAAGACTTTGATCCTAACTCTTATTTGACTTCCCCAAGGTGGTTAATCACATAAAGTTGCCAACTTTATGTGCATGCATGGAGAAATGGGACTCTAGAGCTCAAAGGAGCTTAATACTTGACTTAATACATGCATGGGACCGAAACCACCATAAAGTTTGCACCTTTATGCTCAATCAACCCATAAAATATCCAGATCTATAAAGACAAGCTCCAAAATGACCTTAACAATCACCAACCAAAATGACCAAAAATGTGCTAAGAAGTAGATCTCACTACTAGAATGTAGGCCTTTAATGACACGCAAACCATGACACGCGGTGATTTATGATACGCAAATGTGTGTGTCCAAAAAATAATGTCATATCTCCCAAAATTTAAAGGATCTAAGACACGCATTTTTGCATGCCCTAAAATTAGTGTCTAAACAAAAAAACACAGAGGGCACCTATAATAAATTGTGTGTCGTCTAAGGATGTCGCATTATAAATTTTAATGGAACGCGCGTTCCATCCTTTAATAGCCAAAGGGAAAATAAAATCCTAAAATATTAAAAACCCGCTTTCCTTTTTTCTCCTTTCTCTCTTGCCCTAATTATTGACACTCCTTCCCTCCCCCTCTTGAAATTGACTGCCGCCTACTTTTTCCATCGCACTTCGGCCATCATTACTTGCCATTCCCGATTGTCGACGTCGATCAAGGCAACAGTAGGCACGTCATCTCCGAAGTTATGGGGCAACGACGATTACTCCAAAGAAAAAATACGCTATACCGGTGACTTTAGGGATGGAAGATTACAACAATTGGACATTATGTCTTATAGATGAATTCATGTGACCTTCTCTGAAATTATGCTTGAACTTACTTCGAAAATGGTTGATATATTATACAAACATATGTTTATGGCGATCTTTATTGGTATGATGTAGATAAAGGAGATTGGAAGCTAGTTTCTAGCCGTAACAACCCCCTCCTCGCAGTCCACGTTCTGGTCATCGAATGGTATGTTCATATCTTTCTGATTTTGCTTATGTCATCCATCTTTTAGGATTTCCATGTAAACCCTAGACCTCATTTGTAGCTTTCGTATAAGCACAAGCTCGTTGTTTTTGGTGGCTTCTATGATACCCTCAAAGAAGTCAGGTTGTTATTTGTTTCTTTATTATCATATATAATGGAGCTTAAATCTTAAAAGTTATGATATTTGATTCTGCTATTTTTTACTTTGTTTCATCATGCAGATACTTCATGATTTGCATATCTTTGATCTTGATACTTTTAAGGTGAAGTGGTGAAGAAAGTGAAACAACTTAAAATGGTTGATAATTCTTTTTTGGGTCAATCAAGTTTTGTAATTAATATAAATATAATGTGTTATTGTAGTGGCAAGAAATCAAAACTACACCTGGATTCTTGTGGCCAAGTGCTCGAAGTGGCTTCCAACTATTTGTTTACCAAGATGATGTGATTTAAAATTAGATACTGAATCCATTACAGAATCATGGAAAAATAGGACTCATTGGGTTGGATCAAATGTTATACTTTGATTATATATATGATGCTAACTATTGATGGAAACATTGTTTCTATTGCTTTCAATGCACATGTTATAGGAGCTGTTGTGGAGGTAGCAGGTTCTGGTTTAAATGTCCATCTTTCAACAGTTCTTCCTGCTTTGCTCTCTGCAATGGGAGATGATGATCATGCGATATGAAGTTGTGACATTATTCACATTCCCATAGTGATATTGATAAAGCCGCTTCCATTTCCATGCTAAGTTGGCTTTTATTTGTAATATAGGAGGTCCAAAATCTTGCAAAGAAGGTTGCAGAAACTGTGGTGTTGGTAATTGATGATGAAGGGACTGAGTATTTGATATCAGAACTTCTCAAGGGGGTTGGAGATAACCAAGTAAGGCTTTATAGAATATATCATATTTTTTCTCTTCCACTCTATATATCTGACTTTGACATATGTTGTTATAACTTGCAGGCTTCAACTAGGCACAGTTCTGCATATCTGCTTGGATACTTTTTAAAAAATAGTAAATTTATCTGGTGGATGAAGCTCCAAATATGATATCCACCTTGATCATTTTACTAAGTGGCACATACTCTGCCATTGTATCGGTAATGTTTCATTTATCTTACTTTTTATTACCATTTTTTATATATAAAACTTCACCATTTATATTATATATAATACACAACAGGCTGCCTGGGAAGCACTGTCTAGAGTTGTTGGTTCAGTTCCAAAAGAAGTTCTCCCATCATATATAAAATTAGTTCATGATGTTATATCCACATCTGGAGACAAGGAACGTAGAAAGAAGAAGGTTAAATATATTCACTTTATATTCAATAATAGTTATTTCATGATTTTGCTTTGTTAATTAACTTACACAGATAAATATTTGTTGATGAACATATAGGGTGGATCAATTGTTATACCTGGGTTATGTCTCATAAAGGCTCTTCAACCATTGCTTCCTATATACCTTCAGGGCCTAATAAGAGAGTCTACATAATTGAGAGAACACGCTTCTGAAGGTCTTGGAGAATTAATTGAAGTAAAAAGTGAAAAAGCACTCAAGGAGTTTGTTATCCTTATTACAGGGTATATACCATTTATGCCTAAGAGTCTCTTATTTTATTTTTTGCTTGACTTGTGTTTTCTACCTTGATGATTCCAGACCTCTGATCTGAATCATAGGCGACCGATTCCCATGGCAAGTGAAAAGTGCTATTTTTTCAACTTTGACCATCATAATAGAAAAAGATGGGATGACTCTTAAACCTTTTCTCCTACAACTACAAACCACCTTTGTTAAATGCTTGCAGGACAACACAAGGTAGGGTCTGTTTTATACTACCGTCTTTTGTTGATTATTCGACTTACAAGGGCATTCTCGTTAATTTGCAAGACTTTTTGTTCAAGTGTTGCTCTTGCACTTGGTAAGCTTAGTGCACTAAGCACTACACTTTTTAGGATCATTCTGACAAAATGTTGACTTTAACATAGGGGTAAAAGAGTATGTATCTAAGAATCATGATTCTTAGGTGGACGATGATGATGACATCACACTTTCAGGCTGTAGCAGTAATGAAGCTTCACAAGTTGGATCTAAGGCTTAGTGATTAAGTCTTTTTATAACGCTTAACACTTTTACGCTTATAAACACACATTTATTCAAATTTTTATAAAGGTTTAAGTGATTGATGGTACAAGAAACTGTGAGTAATTGATCTTTATTTTTTTTCTTTGAAATTGATGATTGTATTCCATCTCTGAAACTTTTTCGTGAAGCAATTAAATACATCAGTATGTTGGTAATGAATAAAATAGTTTCTCTACATGCAGGAGTATTGGATATCCTAATCTTTGGAATTCAATTACTTATGAAGAAGCTTTGGATGCTTCAAACAACCTCACTTTGAGGTGCTTTCTGTAATTTTGAAAGGCTAACCTCGTGTGATAGAGAATAGGCCTTACATAAATATAGGGGAAAAGTTGGAGGGACTTATTTGGAATATTTCTTATTTTCTGTTTTACACCCCATTCTAGAACCCACCTTAGCTAAGCATAAATAAGAGTCATAGCTAAAATAAGAGTCATAGAAGTAGTGGGGAATGTCTTTTTTTTTATTATTATTAAAAAGAACCGGCTAGGAATATATGTACATTTCCATTTTACTGAAATTGAAGCTTCTTTTGCCCTTTCAAATCTCTCTTTTCTATTCCTTGTTTATTTGTTGATTATTGTTTTTATCATCGTGTTTTAATGATCAGATATTGATGGAGGTTTAAAAAAATCACTTTTGTTGTTATTAAAGATCACTTTAGACATTTGGACCAATCGGATAACACTTGTATTAAGTTATGCGCAAGTTTAAGACTTACTTATTTCTAAGGAGTATGAATGGTATGATCAAGAAATACAAATACATTTGTGCTTATTTATTTTTAGATTGTTGCATCTGTTGCAACCTTATATTGGAAATTTACCTAAAATGCACATACTTCTGTTTCAAATTTAAGGGTAACGTACGGGTTATGCTAAGTAAAGGGTCACGCTTCATCAGATGTCAAGGTAACTATATATGAAGTTACTTCATCTGATGTCAAGGTAACTGTATATAGCTTACTGGATTATGGGGTTGTTTCTTTTTTATCTTAATAGGATTAACGGGTTAAGCACTTAGGCTCTCGAATCACAAGGAAAAATCATTATGGTTTTCTATTGTTATTTTAAGTATTATCAATTCAGCGAGGCTTTATATGTTCTTGTTTTCTGATTCCATATTAAAACCAGTTCATAGCAAGACACTCTTTATGAATTTTGATTGTCACTGTAGGATCAAAGATAAATACTCTCATATCAGTAACATATCTGGGCAGAAGGCTCCCTTTATTGCATATGATGTTTATGAAATCATCATGAAGGTAACACAAGCTCATCAATTCATAACTAATCATCATTAATGTACTTGTTGGTCTGTTGAAAACATGGAGGAAGTTGGAGGGGACAATTTTTTTTCCTTTTTGAAGCAACAACAGATGAAGTTCCCAAGCTTAGGAAAGACCGAGAAAATGGACTGGTGAGAATACAACACCAAAACAATGATTTTAAGAGTTTTTGTAACATCACCAAAGGAAGTGTTTGATCCAGTTTATTGGGATTTGTTAGCTTATGTTAATCTAATGGTTGCATGATTAAAATTTGCAAGTCTTGTTGATATGCATAGTGTCAACTTGTTATATCAAGTAGCTAAATTTGATTGTGTGATTAACAAAATATTTATATAACAACTCTATCAGGTAGCTAAATTTAATTGTGTGAGTAATAAAAGCTTTTTTGTTTCAGCTAATGTTTAAGTCATTACTTGCCATCCACGCCCGGTGGACAGCTGTCCAGTACACCAGGTGGAAAATCAATGGTTGGAGGATATTTTTTGACATGATATCTGAAACAAGAAGGTTCCCCTTAATAGCAATGTAGTATTAAGATATATAGTTAGGGAAAACCCCTTAACAACAATGTACAATCAGATCTCCTTAATATCAATGTATTAAATTTTTTTGACATGATGTTATTGGATGAAATTGATTGTTTTGGTACGTATTTGTTTCCATATTTTTGTATTATGTGTAAATGAGTATTCTAAAGACACGTCGTAAACGCATATCATGAATGGTTGTTGAAGTTTATGACACACAAATGCGTGTCATCTTCATTTATGATAGGGGCTTTAATGATACGCAATGCGTATCCTAAACGCGCGTCGTAAGGTTATGACACGCAAATGTATGTTGTCTTCCTTTATGACATGGCCTTCGATTGTGTGTCGTAAATGAGCGTCGTAAATGCGTGTCGTAAATACGCGTCGTAAATGAGTGTCGTAAATAGACGACGCACAAAAGTGTGTCGTCTTTCGTTATGATAGGGCCTTCCTTGATACCCATTTGCGTGTCGTCTGAGCATTTTATGACATGAATTGCGTGTCTTAAAAGGCTGTTTTTGTGGTAGTGTCTATGAAATGAAATGCCAAGTTTTGAACATTTTACCTTCCAATCCACCAAAAGGAGATGCTAATGCTGGATCTCAAAGCCTTCCTGCAAAGAATAAGTCTTTAAGCTTCTTTTTCTTATTCTAGATCTACAAAACCCTCCACAAAACCTCACAAGAGCTCAAGATCACCAAACATGGACTATGGGATGAATTAGGATTTTTAGGATATGGAGGTTGGCTAGGAAATGAACAAAATAGGCTAACATAAAGCTTATATAGGACACATTAGAGAAAATTAAGGTTTTCCATCTCCCTCTTGTACGTCCAGTGTACAAGGCTACGGACCCGCGACCACATCCACCAGTACGCTAAGTGTACACCCTGCGTACTAGCTTCTCAGCTAATACGCCAAGCGTAACTTGTTGTACGCCCCGCGTACTGCTTACAAGGGCTATAATGCCATTTTTCAATTTTAAAGGTCAACATGGAACATCTTCATTTTCAAGCGTTACAAACCAACCACAATCTCTGCACGAAAAGCTCCAATTTGTTCATCTAGTGGCTCCATGATCCCCTCCTTGATGGTACCAAAGATAATAGGAGTCACATCCAAAACACCAGGGGGGGTCTCATATGTAACGAACTCACGAATTCTCTCATCAATCGGATCAGCACCAGAGCCTGTACTTAAACCAGAACCAGAACCTGCTCCATGAGTGCTCATCACCACATTGAAGAGCAACCATACAAATTATGAAAACATACCTAGAGAATTCCTCTTTCTGATGCTTTTTAGAATCCTCGTGACTTTCCTTGATTCGAGTTTAGATCATGTGCTTTCAATAATATGGGCCCAACACTACCTTCCACACATATCCATACTTTCCTCAAGAATCATCATGATTCCTCTAAGTCACCTCCTCATAACGATACTCCCCAAAATCTACTAAATAGTGCACCACTCATACTAAAACCCTTCATAGGCTCTCTTAGGATTCCCCACCTCACCTCACCATCAACTGCTGAAAGACTCCTATTAATGTCAGCTAACCACTTCATGAATATAATTACATGCAACAAAACTTAAATAATCTTCGACTAAAAGACTCAACCCTACAACGATTGGACTCCACCAAATTTGCATAGTAGTTCCAATCAATCACTCTAAGATTATTTAACCTTTGCAGCATGTAACTTAACGTATTCATTTAACAGTTAGCTCACATTAATATGAGTCCTACAAAGCACAAAGCAAGCAGCATTCAAGCAGTAAAACTGTGACATCCCCAAAATCACGGCCAGAAAAGACCGGTTTGTTTATGCTTTGTTTAAAAATTAGAGTTACATTTTAAATGAAAGTGTTGCGGAATTTGTCCCAAAACAAAAATATGATAAAGATTTATCAAAAGCATTTCCATAGAAATGTATTTCATTAAAAGACTCGGGATGTCATGTTCGTACAGATCAAAAGCATAAACAGTACAATATAAGCCTTACTACATTATTTCATATCTACAGGCCTATATCCGTAATCCCTTGTCCAAAACATCACACCTATGCTCATGCGCCACTACCTGTAATACATAAAACTGAGTGGGTCAGGCTTGGGAACCTGGTGAGCACATAGGGTTTTCAACACACAATAAATAAGTTTATTAATTTCATCGATCAACAATAACCCGATTACCCGTTCCCGTTATCCTCACTTTACGTCCCTAAACACCTATCATAAGGGACCTAGCCTAAGGATCATCATCGGGACGGACACTACTGCTAAGGGGATTCCTCAGCAATAAATGTCCTAAAGGCAACCATGTGGGGGATGGAGTACACCGGTGAACATATCGTTCACAAACACCTACAGGTTGCGAGTCTGCTAGTGTTCCACTGGACTGTCTAGAAGAGTCCGTGGTCGTCATCCATACTCCGCTAGATGACAGAATCAACAACATCAACATCGAGGCCTCTCATCATTTTATCACACATCACCTATTGCATCTACCCATGTTTTACCCCAACATTTTCGTAGATATAAAATACATATACAGTTTAAATCATTGAAAACATGTATAACAACGTTCATCTAGCATAGATAGCAAGTATTCAGATAATATGCACACATAGCATGTAATTTATATAAAATACTTCATATCTATGTGTAAGTTGAAAGTAACTATGCACTCACTTGTTAAGGTGATGATTCCAAAATTGGGCAGCGCTTGCCTCTAACGATTCTATTTTCCTTCGACGAAACCTAGCATTATTATTGCTAAATTTTAGTCTAATATTTACCGTGACCAACTATTAGTCTTAGTATTATTATTATTATTATATAAGCGTTAAACAATATTTTCCAACCACTATGTACAGACAGGGGCCAGACATAAAACACCGGAGGGCAGGACCATTTTGGCATATAGCACTTCTGAAATCCAACAACCCTATGCGGCCCTTTAAACCAGATTCCCCGTACCGCGAGTAGTTAAAAAAAAATATTATAACGACACTTATATAAGTTATAATAATAGCTCAAATATTTATTATAAGTTCATAATAACAATACTAATTTTAAATATAAGCTATATTAAAATAAGGTAAGCATAACTTACTTACAAGGGGGTTTTAGCTAGGAGTCGGGCTCTGCAGGGGCAGAACTTCGTCGCTGAATCTTTCTAAGAAAGATTCGTGCAGCGCTTCAGCGCTCACCTTACTATACTAAGCTACAGAAAGAGAAGTCGAATCACGAGAGACCGAAATGCTCGGGGGATAAGGAGAGAAAGACTCTTGAATCGAGAGAATGGTGCAAGAAATATGAGAGCCCAAGGCTCTTATTTATACTAATTGAATTTTCAAAAACTACCCTTCATAATTACTTAATGACCTTTTAGTTATATAAACAACTAAACACCCCTCTATAATACTATTATAAATGGATTTAATGATATTTGTACTAAACTAATGTCGAAAGAACTCAACATTAGTCTTATAATGACCGCATCGTCGATACCTTTCTAATGATATATACATATGTATATATATGTGTACGTATACATGATTTATACTTTATTTTAATACGTAAATATGCTATTATAATTTGTAACTCGTTCATACGAACTCCGTTTTTGACGTTCTTTATATCCACGCGTAGGTGAAGACGTACTCTACAACTTTCGTTTAGACTCCGTCGGCTAATTTTGACTTTATTTTTAAAGTTATATTTTTAACAAGCCGGGACAAGATTGGTCTGTTTAAAATCTCATAACTTCTTCATACGAAGTCAAATTTGGGAGTTCTTTTTATCGATGTTCTTAGTTTAACATATTCTATGACTTTCGTTTAGATCACTAAGGCTAAATCTCGCTCTATCGTAAATTCACTATTCACGCTTCCCGGTATCGTGCCGGTTCTGTCGTGAAACTTCGACGGGTCATAACTTCGACGTTATAACTCGGATTTCGGCGTTCCTTATATGCACGGAAACCTTGAGACATATTCTACAACTTTATGTAGAGATATTGGGATTATCTCACACTTTAATTTTGACGCTCATTTTTATTCTTTATTAATTATACATTTATAATTAAATAATAAACACATATAATTCACATAATACTCAAATATTTCATCTTTATTACTTCAAAAAGAGTTACAAGAGTTGACCTAGACTATTACATTGAAAAAAATGCTTAGCCCTGAAACCCGGGCGTTACAATTCTCTCCCCCTTAGGATGATTCCGTCCCTGAATCATGCATCAGCAAACAGATGTGGATAGCGACTCATCATGTCATCCTCTGTTTCCCAAGTGAGATTCGGCCCATTCGAATGTTTCCATCGGACTAGCACCAAGTCGACCATCTTGCGTCGTAACTTCTTAGTCTTACGGTTAACAATTGCCTCAGGCTCTTCGATCAACCTTTTATTTTCATCCATCCTTAACTCTGAGATTGGAACTATGTCGGGAACATCTCCCGTGAATTTCCTCAAATAACACACATGGAAGGTGTTATGAATACCATTGAGTTCTTCGGGCAATTCCAGCTTGTAAGCTTGGTTCCCTATCTTCTGAAGAACTTTGAACGGTCCAATAAACCTTGGACTCAACTTTCCTCGTTTCCCAAATCGTATAAGTCCCTTCCACGGTGAGACTTTAAGCAAAACGGAATCCCCAACTTCGAAAGTTATCGGTCGTCTTTTCTTGTCAACATAGCTCTTCTGACGATCCTGGGTTGCTAACATCCTTTCCCTAATCACCTTCAACTTCTCAGCAGTCTCATGGACTATCTAGGGGCCCATAAACTGCTTCTCTCCGGCTTCAAGCCAACAAGACGGCGTACGACACTTCTGCCCATACAAGGCTTGATAAGGAGCCATCTTGATGCTCGAGTGAAAACTATTGTTGTAGGAAAATTCTACCAGAGGTAAGTGCTCGTCCCAATTCCCTTGGAATTCGAGGGTACATGCTCTCAACATATCTTCCAGCGTCTGAATCGTTCTTTCGCTCTGACCATCAGTTTGCGGATGATAAGCAGTACTCAAACACAACTTTGTACCTAACTCCTCTTGTAGACTCCTCCAAAACCTTGACGTGAAACGACTATCATGATCTGATATAATCGTAAGAGGGACACCGTGAAGTCTTACAATTTCCTTCACGTAAGCATTTGCGAGCTTATCCATAGACCACTTCTCGTTGGCTGCTATGATGTGTGCACTCTTGGTGAAACGATCCACGACTACCCAAATCATGTCGTGACCGTTCTTCGTCCTGGGCAGTTTAGTCACAAAATTCATGGTGATGTCTTCCCATTTACCCATGGGTACAGGTAAAGGTTCCAAACTCCCATACGGTTTCTGATGTTGTGCCTTAACCCTTGCACATGTTACGCACTCGACCACATACTTTGCAACATCGAGCTTCATCGTCGGCCACCAGTAGTAGGGTTTTAGGTCCCTATACATTTTAGTGCTACCGGGATGAATCGAGTACATGGTCTTGTGTGCTTCTTCCATCAGAAGATCTCTTATTCCTCCCGTCTTAGGTACCCAAATTCGATCTTGGAATACCTTCAGTCCTCGACTGTTTGTACCAAACACTAACGTTCTTCCCAAACGTTCTTCCTTTCGGTCATTTTTCTCTAAAGCTTCTTCTTGAGCTTTCCTGATACTTTCCACAATCGTCGAGACGACTTCAATTCTTAACGCTCTTGGCCTTTTCCTTTCCAGATTGACTTTCCGACTGAGAGCATCAGCAACAATATTTGCTTTACCTGGGTGGTAAAGTATCTCACAGTCGTAGTCCTTGAGAAGTTCTAGCCAGCGTCGTTGCCTCATGTTCAACTCCTTCTGATTAAAGAGATACTGGAGACTCTTATGATCAGTGAAGAGCTTGCACTTCGTGCCGTAGAGGTAAGGCCTCCATATCTTAAAGGCAAAAACTACCGTTGCCAACTCCAGATCATGAGTGGGGTAGTTCTTTTCGTGCTCTTTCAATTGTCGAGATGCGTATGCTATCACCTTTTCTCTTTGGGTCAGAACACAACCCAACCCGACTCCAGAAGCGTCACTATAAACCACTAAATCTTCGACTCCATCGGGTAGAGAAAGTATCGGTGCTTCACATAACTTCTTCTTTAGCTTCTCGAATGCCTCATCATGTTTCTCACTCCACGTATACGTAGCTCCTTTATGAGTCAAAGCTGTTAATGGAGCAGCTATCGAAGAAAAGCCTTGGATAAATCGTCGATAATATCCGGCTAATCCTAGAAAGCTTCGAATCTTCGTGGGACTCTTTGGACGTTCCCACTTCATTACAACCTCGATCTTTGCGAGGTCAACCATTATTCCCTCCTGGTTAACAACATGACCCAAGAATTGGACTTCCCGTATCCAAGTCGCATTTGGAGAACTTTGCAAAAAGCTTCTCCTTCTTCAACACTTCTAATACTTACTGTAGATGCTTGTCATGCTCCTCTTGGCTTTTCGAGTAGATGAGAATGTCGTCGATGAACACTATCATGGATTTATCGAGGAATGGTTTACAAACCCTATTCATCAAATCCATGAATGCTGCGGGAGCATTGGTTAGCCCGAATGACATAACCAAGAACTCGTAGTGTCCATATCTCGTTCTGAATGCAGTCTTCTCAATATCCTGCTTTCTCACCTTTAGCTGATGATATCCTGACCTAAGATCGATCTTTGAGAAGTAGCTCGAACCTTGCAGCTGATCGAATAGGTCATCAATCCTCGGCAATGGATACTTGTTCTTCACCGTTGCCTTATTCAGCTCTCGGTAGTCTATACACATTCTCATACTTCCGTCCTTCTTCTTCACGAATAACACCGGAGCTCCCCAGGGTGATGAACTAGGTCAAATAAAACCGTTGTCCAACAGCTCCTGAAGTTGCGTCATGAGCTCCTTCATCTCCGTCGGTGCTAATCGGTAAGGTGCCTTTGCTATCGGTGTTGTTCCTGGTAACAAGTCTATACGAAACTCCACTTGCCTATCAGGTGGTAATCCGGGAAGATCTTCGGGAAAGACTTCCGGATAATCACACACAACCGGTATATTCTGCACTTCTTTCTTCTCCTTCTTGGCATCGATTACGAATGCCAAGTACGATGCACATCCTTTGGACAAACATTTCCTGGCTTTCATCAGGGAGATGATTCCAGAATTCACTCTGCGTTTGTCCCCATACACCATAAATGATTCTTTTCCGGGTGGGTTTACCTTTACTATCTTCTTTCGGCATTGAATCTCAGCATCGTTGGCGCTAAGCCAATCCATACCCAAAACGATGTCGAAACCGTTTAACTCTATGGGTAATAGCTCTTCGTGGAATTCGTTTCCGTTTAGGTCAATGACGATGTTCCTAATACGATTACTAACAGGTACGAATTTGCCACTGGCAACTTCTACAATCAGGGCATTATCTAGTTTTTCTACAGGCAATGCTAATTTCCCACCAAATTTATGCGACACAAAGGAGTAGTTGGCTCCGGAATCAAATAATATATTTGCAGGCAAACCATTTACAAGAAAGGTACCTGAAGCGACGTCTGCTGCCTCCTTTGCAGCCTCGAGCGTCATCTGGAAGGCTCTCGGCTTCGGCTTCGGTAGTATGTTGGGTCTTCCTGTCTCCTTCTTCTTCGGGCAGTCCTTCAAAATGTGCCCTTCTTCATTGCACCCATAACAGGCTTTCTGGTTGAGGGTGCATTCATTGGCGTAGTGCCCAGGCTTTCCGCACTTGTAACAAGTGACCCCTCCGTCACACTTCCCAGAGTGCTTCTTCTTGCACTTATCAAACCACTTCGCTTCTGATCCTCCTCCCCTCGAACCAGACTTCGAGAATCTACTCTTCTTGTTGGACTTCGAGGATCCATTGAACTTCCGTTTCTCACCAACCTCAGCCCTCTCCAGACCTCTTTCCTTTTGTTGGGTCTCCACGTTCTTAGCTGCTTGAACAGCTGATTTCAGAGTGGTTGCCATCTTGACTGTTGGGCCAAAGTCAGTCGGCAGTCCGTTTGCAAATTTCTCAATTTTGGAAAGTTCGGTTGGCACTAGGTATGGAAACAACTTCATCTTTTCCGTAAATGCAGCAGCATAGTCATCGATGCTCATTCTCCCCTTCTTCAAATTTTGGAACTCATTGTTCAGATCAATCAGGTCTATCTCTGAACAGTACTGCGCCTTCAGTTGTTCCAATAACTCATCCCATGACATTTTCAGAGCTTCTCCCCGTGGCATTGTATCTGCCAATAGCTTCCACCAGCTCAAGACTCCAGTTTTCAATTGTCTCACATCGAAGACAGTCTTCTGCTTCTCGCTGCAGTCGCAGCTCTCAAACACCATCTCCATCTCGGAGATCCAGTCCATAATCTCAACAGGCTTTGGGCTTCCTGAGAGACTTGGTGGTTTCACACCCAAGAAATTTTTGTACATCCACCCATCCTTGTTGTTTCTCCCTTCTGGGCCATCCTTTTGCTCACCTTGAGTCCCTACTTGACTCACTTGGCGGCTATAGTTCCCTTCCTCAGATGGCTCGGGAACTGGCTCCGTCGGTTCAACATGTATGGTAGGTTCGTCCCTATTTTCGTGGAGCATCCGTCTCATTTCTTCCCTTTGTTCAGCTAGCATAGCCTGAATCATGGCTTGAACTCCAGCCATGGTGACTGGCTCAGGTGCAACTTCTTCAACAACAGGTATTTGCTGAACCACTGGGGGTTGGTTCCTACCTCCATTTGCGTTCACGTTTCCGCTACGGGTCCTTGCCATCTTGATCTATACACCGAATAAGGTGAATTTAGATCTTTATTTAGGATAGACGTTTTAAATCGTCCTTATCACTCCGAAACGTTAAATGCTAGTTCTAATATCGTAGTCGTAGGTTTAGAATCCTAAACACATACGGTTTCCAGATCCGGTCGGCAACAGACCATAGATCCGAACAATTAACAGCATATTATGCACAAAGCATTTAGCATATAAAAGCATTTTAGGCACAATTCCTAAAATAAGCTAGTGCTCACACCTCACAATCATCGCTTAGCATTCTAAGTTTAAGTCTAGAAATCCTACAAATTCCTAGTTCGCTTAAACTAATGCTCTGATACCAACTGTGACATCCCCAAAATCACGGCCAGAAAAGACCGGTTTGTTTATGCTTTGTTTAAAAATCAGAGTTACATTTTAAATGAAAGTGTTGCAGAATTTGTCCCAAAACAAAAATATGATAAAGATTTATCAAAAGCATTTCCATAGAAATGTATTTCATTAAAAGACTCGGGATGTCATGTTCGTACAGATCAAAAGCATAAACAGTACAATATAAGCCTTACTACATTATTTCATATCTACAGGCCTATATCCGTAATCCCTTGTCCAAAACATCACACCTATGCTCATGCGCCACTACCTGTAATACATAAAACTGAGTGGGTCAGGCTTGGGAGCCTGGTGAGCACATAGGGTTTTCAACCCACAATAAATAAGTTTATTAATTTCATCGATCAACAATAACCCGATTACCCGTTCCCGTTATCCTCACATTACGTCCCTAAACACCTATCATAAGGGACCTAGCCTAAGGATCATCATCGGGACGGACACTACTGCTAAGGGGATTCCTCAGCAATAAATGTCCTAAAGGCAACCATGTGGGGGATGGAGTACACCGGTGAACATATCGTTCACAAACACCTACAGGTTGCGAGTCTGCTAGTGTTCCACTGGACTGTCTAGAAGAGTCCGTGGTCGTCATCCATACTCCGCTAGATGACAGAATCAACAACATCAACATCGAGGCCTCTCATCATTTTATCACACATCACCTATTGCATCTACCCATGTTTTACCCCAACATTTTCGTAGATATAAAATACATATATAGTTTAAATCATTGAAAACATGTATAACAACGTTCATCTATCATAGATAGCAAGTATTCAGATAATATGCACACATAGCACGTAATTTATATAAAATACTTCATATCTATGTGTAAGTTGAAAGTAACTATGCACTCACTTGTTAAGGTGATGATTCCAAAATCGGGCAGCGCTTGCTTCTAACGATTCTATTTTCCTTCGACGAAACCTAGCATTATTATCGCTAAATTTTAGTCTAATATTTACCGTGACCAACTATTAGTCTTAGTATTATTATTATTATATAAGCGTTAAACAATATTTTCCAACCACTATGTACAGACAGGGGCCAGACATAAAACACCGGAGGGCAGGACCATTTTGGCATATAGCAATTCTGAAATCCAACAACCCTATGCGGCCCTTTAAACCAAATTCCCCGTACCGCGAGTAGTTAAAAAAAAATATTATAACGACACTTATATAAGTTATAATAATAGCTCAAATATTTATTATAAGTTCATAATAACAATACTAATTTTAAATATAAGCTATATTAAAATAAGGTAAGCATAACTTACTTACAAGGGGGTTTTAGCTAGGAGTCGGGCTCTGCAGGGGCAGAACTTCGTCGTTGAATCTTTCTAAGAAAGATTCGTGCAGCGCTTCAGCGCTCACCTTACTATACTAAGCTACAGAAAGAGAAGTCGAATCACGAGAGACCGAAATGCTCGGGGGATAAGGAGAGAAAGACTCTTGAATCGAGAGAATGGTGCAAGAAATATGAGAGCCCAAGGCTCTTATTTATACTAATTGAATTTTCAAAAACTACCCTTCATAATTACTTAATGACCTTTTAGTTATATAAACAACTAAACACCCCTCTATAATACTATTATAAATGGATTTAATGATATTTGTACTAAACTAATGTCGAAAGAACTCAACATTAGTCTTATAATGACCGCATCGTCGATACCTTTCTAATGATATATACATATGTATATATATGTGTACGTATACATGATTTATACTTTATTTTAATACGTAAATATGCTATTATAATTTGTAACTCGTTCATACGAACTCCGTTTTTGACGTTCTTTATATCCACGCGTAGGTGAAGACGTACTCTACAACTTTCGTTTAGACTCCGTCGGCTAATTTTGACTTTATTTTTAAAGTTATATTTTTAACAAGCCGGGACAAGATTGGTCTGTTTAAAATCTCATAACTTCTTCATACGAAGTCAGATTTGGGCGTTCTTTTTATCGATGTTCTTAGTTTAACATATTCTACGACTTTCGTTTAGATCACTAAGGCTAAATCTCGCTCTATCGTAAATTCACTATTCACGCTTCCCGGTATCGTGCCGGTTCTGTCGTGAAACTTTGACGGGTCATAACTTCTTCGTTATAACTCGGATTTCGGCGTTCCTTATATGCACGGAAACCTTGAGACATATTCTACAACTTTATGTAGAGATATCGGGATTATCTCACACTTTAATTTTGACGCTCATTTTTATTCTTTATTAATTATACATTTATAATTAAATAATAAACACATATAATTCACATAATACTCAAATATTTAATCTTTATTACTTCAAAAAGAGTTACAAGAGTTGACCTAGACTATTACATTGACAAAAATGCTTAGCCCTGAAACCCGGGCGTTAGAAAAACACTATAGGCTACAAACGTCAAAAGGCATATGTTGTGACTAGGGATGAGCATAGGGGGGGTACCCGCCTCATTTGGCGAGAACCGGAACCGGAACCGGAACCGGCGGTTCCTAGAAAGTTAGAACCGGAACCGGAAACGCTCTAGGTAGTTCTCAAATGTTTGGAACCAATCCCGGAACCGGCGGTTCCGGTTCCGGTTCCGGGAGCGGGTAACCCGGTTAGAGTAATTTTGTTAACTTTTGTCGATAAAACCGCAATTTAGTTCGATCCAAATCAAATCAATTCGGACCAAAGACGGACAAAATCGGACTAATATATTCTAAACCGGTCTAAGTAACACACATATTTATATGATATAATGTGTGTGTGTGTCTATATATATATATATATATATATATATATATATATATATATATATATATATATATATATATATATATATATATATATATAACCGGTTCCGGCGGGTACCCAGCGGGTAGCGGTTCCGAGAAAACGAGAACGAGAACCGGAACCGCTTAAGGCGGTTCCATAATTTTAGGAACCGGAACCGGAATCACTTAAGGCGGTTCCAGTTCCAAAACCGGCAGTTCCGAGGCGGTTTCGGTTCCAAAAGCGGGTACCCGGTTCCGATGCTCATCCCTAGTTGTGACATGTTCTGTAGGGGATTGGAAGCTGGATGATGGATCTGTCCCAAAAGTTGTCCTGAGAACACAACACAAAAGAACAGTTAAAGGACGACCGGGTGTTCTCTCGGGACGTCGCTCCGACGATCAAGTTAGTTTTCTTAGAGGGAGAGTTTAGGGTAAATTCTATGAGGAAGAAGATGGATCCTTTCTTTTAGTCGGAATAGATCCTTTATACCTGTTACTAACGGATCGTGGGGACCCTGTCCAGTGGGTGTGAGACGTGGCCTCCTCTTACTGGGAGAAATACGCCCACGCTAACTAACTGCCAGGTGACGTCAGTTCTGGCGTCATCAAGCTCTTTGTCACGACCTGATTGGTCGTGAGTGAATGAGAAGATCACATTGAATATCCTTTCCTTGTGAAGGACAATGAACCGTCATCCAGGTGCTGGATTACTTAGGCCAAGATCGGGCCTCTTCCAAGGTCCTGGCTTGATAACGTCCCGTTTATGCTTTCCGTTAAGTTTAATGTGTCCGTGTACGGTAACGTTAACAAGTCCCTTAGACCAATAGGCTTTTGCGTTAATGACGTAGCGAGCTGCTACTAATAGCTTATGCATTTTACAGGGTGAAATTTCCGTTCTTCAGAGATTTCATCATGAAAACGGTTCGCCCCTCCTTTAGTAGCATTTAAACCTTTTTTCCTCCTAGCGTTCCCTCCCTACTTATTGCCTTTCTCGTTTTGCTTTCTTTCCACAAAGAACCCTTTCGACCTTTTCTTTGCATTCTTCCATGGCTACCGATCGTCTCTCTAGTAAGGATCTTACTATTGAAGAATGGTAGTCTTTTCAGTTTTGATTTGAGTTTGTCCTCGAACATGGGGTTCAGATTCCTCTTCCCGATGCATCACTTTATAGTCCTCCCGAGGGCAAGGTCAGCATTCTGATCGCCTTATTCGCAGCGGGTCTGCGTTTGCCCATTACATACTTCTTCAATATGATTATCCGTGAGTATGGGTTTTCCGTGAGGGAGCTGGTCCCAATTTCTATAAACAAGATAGTGGGTTTTGAAATCCTCTACCGTGCCCTAGGACGTCTGTCAACTGTTACGGCGTTCAAGTGTTTCTTCAATGCTTCCACTCAGTCGGGGACTCAGACCCTTTCTCTTCAACGGGGAGTCCCTACCTTTATCCACGATAAAAATTCCAAGAAGAACTGGAAGGAGAAGTTTCTATGGTGAACAATAACCTTGTGGTGCTAAGCTACCCAAGGACTAAGGCATACATCGACCGTGCTCCAACACTCTTTGGTGCTGACAAAGAACTGGCTGATGTCCTAGAGAAGATCAACATCAATGGTGAGGATTGGCTCGACTGCTTCTTGGGCGCTGGCGGAATGAGCGCCGCTTGGAAGGCTCGTGGGAAGATGCCCGTGTTTTTCGTCAAGAAAGAAGGTATTGTGTTTCTCCTTCTCTTTTCTCTTGCTCTCTCCCCCCCCCCCCCTATATTCAGCATAGCGCGTTGAAATTGGAATTTTGGTTAACCATTGCTATCTTTGTTTTGTTGCCAGGTATGGAGGAGGTTATTTCCGTGGAGAAAGATATTCAAGGTTTATTTGACGGTGATATTAAGTGTCACGACGTCGAACTTGTAGAGACTCTTCCACCCCCTGTTTTTGGTTGAGGAATGGAGGCTACCGTCGGTTCGAAAAGTGCTACTGGCGCCGAAAATTGATGGTTTGTGGATTCAGTAATGAAGGTCCAAAAAGGACAAATAGATGATTGAATGTTTATACCTCTCGATATTAAAGCCTTAACAACTTGAATACCATTTAATTTAACCCGCCAAATAAAACATAAAACTTTGATAGGAACCAAGTTAACCCAAGTGATCTAGGGGCCAATATAAGGGTGGCGTTTTGCATCCAAATAATGTCTTATCAGATCCACCGAGAAGCAACCATAAGGAGCTATTGAGAATTGATATTTTTCTGGAAGTTGTGAAAACCTAAAGGACTTTATGATTGAATATAATTTCACGAGTTCCCTAAGAGCCTTTGGGCTATAGGGAGAGCTTAACCAAGACCAATAGTGAATATTTGTGGAGCACCTATCAATGAATTTTCAAAAATTCAAAGATTCCAAGGCATATATGATAAGGAAAATGATCTTGAAACTTGTATCCAAGTGTCTTCCGGAAGAGACTAGAGTTGCCACAACCTACATCAAAGAAAAAAAAATATCAGAGGGATTAGTAGTTATAAGTCCAAGACCTGTTAAAGACTTAACAATATTATTCCAGAATCCTAGAATAAATTTCTTTGCAAGAAAATCTAGAGGTTTGTTTTTCAGGCTGTGAATGCTTGAGATCGTGTCACACCAAAGTCCTTTTTCTCCCGACTTTAATCTCCACCACCATTTGGAGAGTAGAGCATGGTTTTGAGTTTTTAGGGATCCCATCCCAAATCAACAATTACTTTTAGAAGCTAGAAATTTTGACCAAGCTACCTAATATTTTTGGAAGCTAGAACATTGAGCAGTTCAAGGATGTTATTGCATACATAGACAAAATAGTAAAGGGAATCATAAAGATAGAAAAGTAGATTGTTGAATTAAAAAAATGAGACAAAATGATGGAATAAGAATATCTATGTAGATTGTTGTCAACTTCTTTTAGACTTCAACCTTGTGGAATCTTAGATTCAACGTAGACATAGATATATTGATGCGGGTAAATTTCTGTATCTGGATAAGTACCTAAAATTAAAAAAAAACAGTTATATAGACAATAAATGTTAGTTTGTTTGTTTGTTGTTTGTTTTGCATTGAAAGTAACATCCTTTTTCCATAATCTTAAAGACATTTCATAAAAAATTAATATGTAAATAAATATATGTTTTATATTATTAAGTTACAATTAATAAAATATCTACACATTACAAGATTAAAAAAGCAATGACATATGCATATGGTATGTTATAGTTTCCTCTGTGGCATACTGATAAGGTCAAGTGTCAGTTACTAGTCAAATACTTTAAAAATATACAAATAAAAACTCCATAATAACCCATCCGCCTAATGTGGTACATGATCAGCACCATGAAAAATGCACTTTACACTCAAGACATGTTCTTCATATTGACATCCCCAATAATTTCTAGAATGTAAAAGTATATGGAGATAAGTCTCAAAGATATGAAACTTGGTTGTCATCTTGGCAACACAACGTAGTCATGTCTTGCTACCATATAAGGTGATCGTCCATGTCTACAAGTACAAATTTCCGAGAAACTAATATGTGTTCTAACTGTAATAGGGATAAATGTTCGAACATCCGATCACATGCCAAAACATGTGATACTAATCAGTGCCTCAGGAGCCAATGTACATCTCAACCTCTCCAATAATGTGAGATAGTCCCTATAGTTTCAATATTTGTATTTATAGTCAAATTTACCTCGAACATGGCATTCTAAAAACAAATAATTAACCAACAATACTTATAATATTTATTAAAACAAAGGCATTTTGAGATGGGAAAAATTGTCCTATGTTTTCATCTATGTATCGTAAATATCATGATAATCTATTTCATGTTTGAAATGTGAAGTATTCAAAAATTATAAAAATACTCGAAATTACGATACATGTGTTGTGAAATACGCTTTTCAACTATTTATCTAACTTAACCTGTTTTAACAACATGATAAAGTGACTTATAATCATATCTATCTTTAACAAACCTTAAAAACTATTTCACAGCGAGTAATGTGTTGGGAATCAGATATCACTTGCCAAGAAGCATAAGAACTCCGATACCACTTGTCAATCTCTGATACCAGTTTCTTGAAAATACAACAAACACAAGCTAAGCACTTTTAGACAAATATCAAACAAACTTCGGTGAAACTTTCAGAATAAAACATCTAGAAAACTACAAATGAAAAACTATAAAACCAGAACATGATATTTAGTGTGGTTCAGTCAAGGTGACCTACATCTACATACGAATGAGAGAGAGAGAGAGAGAGAGAGAGAGAGAAAGAAAGAGAAAGCAGGACTTTTATTAAACTTCCAAGAACAATTACAATCACTCACAAAAGTGGCACCTCACATGAGCTCTCAAAACAAAAGAATCTCTCTTTCTTGCAAACTGCTCTAAAGGATGTGTACTAAACCTCACAATGATTTTCTCTCATGAAATTTATGTGCACAAAATATTGATGAAGATGTATGCTTATTTATTGGCAAGCATGAGAAACCCTAATTCTGATGAGCCAGGCATATCTATAATTAGCCTAGGAAGGGGATGTCCTAATTGTCAGCCAATCACAGAATTCCATGCATCAGCTTCTTCCTTCCTAACAGAGCTTCTAGCCACCAAATGGATCTTTCTCTAACAATAGAGCGTGTAGCTGCCAAACATAGCTTTCTCTCACCAGCAGAGCTTTCAGCCGCCAAACATAACTTTCTCTCACCAACAGAGCTTTCAGTCGCCAAACAAAGCTTCATTAGCAAAGCTTGACAAACAAAGCTTTCTCTCACCAGTAGAGCTTTCAGCCACCAAACAAAGTTTTATGTCACCAGTAGAGCTTTCAGTTGCCAAACAAAGGTTTTACTCACCAGCAAAGCTTTCTGCCACCAAACAGAGCTTTTACTCACCAACAAAGCTTTTTGCCACCAAACAAAGCTTTCTGCCACCAAACAGAGCTTTTACTCACCAATAGAGATTTTTGCCACCAACATAGCTTTCACTCACCAACAAAGTTTTCTGTCACCAACAAAGGTTTTACTCACCAACAAAGCTTTCTGCCGCCAACATAACTTTCACTCACCACCAAAGCTTTCTGCCACCAATAGACCTTTCTCTGTATAAACTTCACACCCCAACATAATGTAATACTTAAAAGTTGTGAAATGTTTTGGGTGACAACAAAACAAGTTAAAAACTTCAGATAAATATCGAAAAACAAACTTCGGTGAACTCATAAAACTTCTAAAAAACATAAATCAAAAGAACACAATATTTAACGTGGTTCAATCAAGGTGACCTATGTCCATGGGAGAATGAGGGAGAAAGAGAGAGAGAGAGAGAGAGAGAGAGAGAGAGAGAGAGAGAAAGAGAGAGAGAGAGAGAGAAAAGAGAGAGAGAGAGAGAGGGAGGGAGGGAGAGAGAGAGAGAGAGAGAGGATTTTATTAACTTTTTGGAAGTATTACAAGCACTCAAAATTGTATCTCACTTTGAGCTCTCACAGAAATCTTGCAATTTACAAGGATGGGGATCCGAGCCTATTTGTACTTGAGGGATCAGACCTAAAACCTTAATGGTCCAAGCCCGTTGGCCTATAGGCCCATGAATGGCGACAACCAATCATATTCCGCCATGCAACATCTTTTAGAACATTCTTACATGTCATATAACTCATAAGCATCAGCAACACACATGATGGAGCACCTTGACCATAATGGAGCATCATGATGCACATGTGGCGCATCATGAACACTAATGGTCCAACATCCATCATGGAGGCACAAAAAGGTGTATTTCTTGAACATGATCATCTTCTAAGCATACGTGGATCAACATGACACATCAAAGGAATCAAGATCTTGCATCATATACCAAGATGGTCCATGATGGCTCAACATCTCCTCCATGGCGTAACTTCCCTTCTTGATGGAGCAACATCATTTTTCACAATCTCCTTGGATCAACATCACCTTGGTGCAACTTTAGACATGATGGAACATCATGCTATCATTTGGCACAACATCCCCAATGATGGCACAACTTCCTTCTACATGGCACAACATGATGTTCCATGTTGCTCTATGTTTCTCCAAGTGCTCTAAGTTGCTCCAAACCCCCCTTTTGGAAGATTCGATCCTTGGACACTTGATCTGTTACTTTGTCAGACGATCAAAGCCATTTCAGATGATATGTTCCTTTGTCATATGCTCCACGAACCTCAAGTGATCCGTTGTGCTCTATGTTGGGCAAGACTTCATACGCCAACAATCTCCCACTTTAAGGCTTGAACAACTTCATATGTCATTCAAATTTCACCATTCCTCAAAGTATTCCCTCCCCCCACCTCTCTCTCTCTCTCTCTGCCAAACCCTTATCTTTAAACTTTTGAAAGGCCAGTTGAAGCCATGCAAAGCTTCAACTTCTCAATGGTAACCACCTTGGTGAAAATATCAGCTAGATTCTTCGTTCTAAGGATTTTCTTTAAGTTTAGAGTTCCTTCATTGATTAACTCTCGAATGAAATGGTACCTCATCTGAATGTGTTTCGTTTTACTATGAAACACTGGATTCTTTGCTAAGTGAACTGCACTTTGGTTATCACAATGCAGTACACAATCCTCCTGCTGCATTCCAAGTTTTGACATGAAACTCTTCAACCATATGAGCTATTTGGCAGCTTCTGCAAGTACCATGTATTTTTTTTCCGTGGTTGAAAGATCAACACTCTTTTGTAACCTTGACATCCAGCTGATTGAACACATAACTCGTTGTGCACTCGCCTGAATCTGCACATCCACCTAAATTTGCATCAACGAGCCCTTCTAAGACTACTCATTTTCTTCTGAAACATAAGGAACACTCAACTGTTCCTTTTAAGTAGCGTAGCAACCATTTCACTCATTCCTAATTTTGTCTTCACGCATTTGACATGAACCTATTCACAACTCCCACTACATGAGCAATGTCATGTCTGGTGCAAACCATTGCATGCATTAAACTACCAACTACAAATACGTAGGGAACTTTAGCCATGTATTCTCTGTCTTCTTCCGTTTTTGGGGATCGATTCTTGGTGAGTCTCAACTAACTACCCAATGGTGTACTTCTAGCTCTCTTATCTGCCATGCTGAACTTTTCTAAAAATTTCTTCATGTACTTGGCTTGTGAAAGTTTTAATGTACCGGTAAATTTGTCCCTGGCTATACTCATGCCCACTATTTGTTTAGCAGCCCCTAAGTCATTCATCTCGAAATCACTGGCCAACTGCTTCTTTAGCTTGATGATCTCATGCATGTTGGATCCATCAATCAACATTTCATAAACATATAACAATAAGATGATATAATAGGATTTGAATTTTTCAAATAACAGTAGTGATCCATCTCACATCTACTGTACCCATTTCGCTGCATGAAGCCATCAAACTTCAAGTACCACTGCCTTGGAACCTGCTTCAAACCATACAAACTTTTCTTTAGTTTGCACACCATATTTGTAAAAACCCAAAAACAATAATAAAATTTTTCATTATAAAAACCAATAGTTTCAATCACCAAATAGTTTCAAGTTAATCATAATCTACAATATCCAAAATATAAGAGTAAAAGTATCCAAAAGGTGTGGAAATCATAAGGGGAGGATGGTGTGCCATCAAGCCAAGCCCTTCCTTTCCGTACCAGAAGTACCTAAAACCAAACATAAACTGTAAGCACAAAGATTAATTAGTTAGTTTCCCCAAAGTACCACATGCTAAACATACATCTAGGCCTAGCCCTGGAGCATATTCCAACCCAATACACAAATACATGCCCAACCCAGGTATTTATTTCAACCCGATCATACAATAATGGGCCCAACCTTAGGGTTTATTTCAACCCGATCATACAATATTGGGCCCAGACTTAGGGTTTATTTCAACCCGATCATAAAAACATATAAGAATCACATAATAGCTAACACTTCACATAGCAAAATAGTGGGCCGACATTGGTGCCTTCGACCCATAGGTACAGTGAGAAGACTTACCTCACAGAGATTGCTCTACTGCTACTGCTCACATTGATAGAGTATCGTTGCTACGTACCACCTAATAAGTCTAACCTTTACCCATATAATACCATGTAACCATATTGACAAATTTAATGAAAGAGATGCAGTCATCCAAGAGTTGAGACGCATGAAGAGAACATGCAACAACTACTTTGAACACTTTATCTCAAGTCATTTCACCGTTAAACCTAAAAAAAATTACATCTATATTTGGTTGTTAAAAGAACTAACACTCCGCTCCCGAGTTTACTGAAAGAAAAAAAAGAATAAATTGATCTTCTTTTCCGTTCTCTTCGGTTCCTTCCAATTTGGGAGGATAGTTTATAGGGGAAATTAACTTAATTTTTTTTTCATTTTTTTCTTTGCTCTCCTTAAATAAAAGTGAGGAGGAAAGATCTTTCCAAATCTTCCTGCTCCCTTTCCTTTATCTCTTTAAATGAAACTCGGGACAAATTTAATGAAAAAAAACTTTACCCATTTAATACCATTGATTTATTAAAAAAAACCTTTATCTCACTTTCCTTTATCTCTTTAAATGAAACTCGGGAGCAATGCGTAAATTCTAAATTAAGAGGTATTGAGGATTGCATATATAGTATGTTTATTACTTTATTACAGTTTAATATCGTTAATAAATAGCTTTTAGTGTTTAGCTAAATTAAAATTAAAAATATTTATTGATTTAAATAAGTAGTTTTTGATAAGTTAGTTGTTCTAAATTATCTAAAATACCTTAGGACTTATTTAAACCAATTTACCATATATATATATATATATATATATATATATATATATATATATATATATATATATATATATATATATATATATATATATATATATATATATATCCAATACGTCCTTATTTGTCTTTATATCTATAAACAGAATTGTGAAACAATGAAAACTAACTTATCAGGTTATTATGTTTTAATACCGGATGAACTAATCCAAATAATTTTATAATATTTTTTTATAACACTGAAAAAGATAATAAATATTTTTACAAATAAACGACCATTACTAGACCGATTGTAAGCTTGAACAAAAAAAAAATTGGCAATGGTTATGGAGTATTCTTTGGATTACAATATAGCTTGATTTCGAACAATAAATATCAATCTTGTAATAAAAGATTATTTTTTATATCTTTTTCTCCAATAATCATGTAATGGTAAGTTGGTAACCTCAGCAATATGCATGATCAATACGTATTTAAAACAACTACCTTTTTTTTAAATAAAACATGTGTTATATTGCTTCGTTTTCCTCGCCAATAACTCAACTACTCCTTTTCTTAATGTTTCACATGGATTAAAAAGCAATTAGAAAGTCAGTTATTTGAACAAATAAAAACAAAAACAACTACTTTACCTAGTTGTGCACTTTGTAAAGGTGTGGTACAAAACAAAAGAAACAACAAAGTTGCGTGCCAATAGACAAAAGAAAATCCATTATTGCATATTGCATATATATATATATATATATATATATATATATATATATATATATATCAACTTGCAAACTATCATACAGACCCGAATCTATTTTTTTTAAGTAGTTATTATTATTTTTTTATTTAAAACCATTTCATAATTAAAATAATTTAGATCAGAATACTCTTTCAAAATTGGAGGAGTATTTTTATCTCATTCCACAAACACATAGAACTCAAACAAGGCAATTTGGTCAACTATTCTCGATCACCCATGATTTCACAATCGTGTTGTCTGCTCCAACATTCTCAATTATAGACAATTCATCATCAACATTAGTCATTAGGTGCGAATCATTTTATTGCGATTTTTTTAGGTCTGATTTCTAATTTCTGATTGTTGAGCAATTAAAACTGTATGTATTTCATCTAAATATTCTGTGAAAAATAACAATTAGAAAAATCAACAATATGTGAAAAGCCATATAATCTATGCAATAAATTCAACAATAAAAACATCGGTATCTCATCAATATTTCAAGAGTCAGCAAACACAAATCATATAATCACACAATCTAAATAATACTTACAAATTCAACAATCAAAAACATTGAAATCTCGCCAGAATTCAAGACTCGGCAAATAGAAATCGGATAATTAGGCAGTCTAAACAATAATCTAACGTTATTGAAAAAAACCAAAAAAATTACAATAAAAAGACTAAGAAATTAGACAATCAAACTCAAAATAATTAGATAAAAAGACTTACTAACACCCCAACACAAACTTAGCAATCAATAATTAGATTTATAATTAATGGACCTCAGAAATCATACTTGATAATAATTAGATAATCAACAATCAGAAACTAGATCTAGAAATTTCATAATAAAAATACTCGCAAACACACATAAAGACTAAAGGCTGTTGCTGATGATGAAATCGTCGGTGATCGAGAATGGAGGAGCAAATGGAGGGCAAACAACTATTATGAAATCGTCGACGATTGAAAATGGCGGACCAAATTCCATCGTTTGAGTTATAGGGATGGTATGTGTTTGTGGAATGAGATACAAACTACTCTTTCAATTTGAAAGGATATTATGATCGATCTAAGGTTTTTTTATTAGTGAAATGTCTTTAAATAATAAAAACTGATATATACACACACACACACCAATTCTTATATTGTGTGGGGAAAACTATAAACCTTTGCCCTCTCTTCTCTGTCAATATTTTATAATCTTCGTTTTCTACAACGTATCATGAGTAACTTTTAATAAGTTTTTTGATTTATTAGAATCATTATAACCACAACATAGAAATATTACAAATCACTTGTGGAGGAGATGTGATATGTAAAGTGAGTGCAAAGACTACGATTAAATAGGGATGATTTTGAGTCAACTCGAATAGTTGTTGGCATACGATGTAAGCAATTCTATGAATTCAGATAAAACAAATGGAAAATGATCATAGTAGTTTTAATGTTCTTGACACAAAGGGTAGGAGTTTGGAAGTACCATTAATATGTGGGTCTCTTTCATATGATAAACAACCTTAAAGGAATTTGTTTTTTCATCCATAGTCGGAATTGATTGAATATGTGGAAAACCCTTAATTAGGAGTTGCAAGCATGATATTTATGTATAAATGTATAAGTTACAAAGGAACCCCTATACTATACAGTAAAATACAAAACAATCTAACACATTAACAACTTTCTGATTCGGTTGGTAAAACATATAAATGATGTAGCTTAGCAACCCATTGGTATATGTTCAATTTATGGTAGCTACATTGAGTGACCAGGAGAAGAGTTTAGGGGTTGCTTAACATCATCACCAAAGGTGAGTCATCTCCCCCAAAACCTCAAAATTAGGGAAACCGTTATGGTTGATTTGGCCAACCGTTTGATATAAAAATTCATTAAACGGGTCAATTTAGGGATGATATGAAATCATTTTTGGATCTTTAAATAGATGAACAAGATGATTTCCCTCTTCAAGGTCGATGATTCAAGTATCGTCTAGAATATACGTGGAATTTGAAGTAATCAGCAATATATTAGATTTTTCGATTAAAAAAAATCTAATTAAATGTCAAACTATGTAGACATCATGTAAGTAAAATTAACCAGGTAAATTAGTAGTGGCATATTAACGGGTAAAACTGAGTAAAACAATTTTTTTTTTTTTTTAACTTTAACCATTTGTTCAATATCATACACAACAAAACTAAAAAAAATAAATAAAAGGGTCAACAAATTTGGTGAAATTTGTACCAAATCATGCCTAAAATGATTATAGTTCCTTTCTTTTCCATTTTGAATTCTAAGTTGAGGTTTCAGAATTAAAATTAATATAAATTTAATGGATACTTTTGCAAAATTTGTAGAACTTAATTAAAAGTATATTTTCAATCGAAACCCAAATCCAATCGAAAAGACTAATATAACATACAAGTCAACCAAGACAACCTCCCACATCGACAACAACCGCTTTCTTCTCGTTTTCAATTATCGGTGACTATCTTCTTGATTTTTAATTCAAAGTTGTTTTTATCTTTTAATAATTAAAGTTGTCTGGGTTATTTTTATAATTTAATGACAAAATTTTATATAATATTTTTTATAAAAATATATTTGTAATCCAACCAAATTAGATTTCCAAGGGTCTTAATTTTATAATCTGATAATTGTTGGAGGAATGACGTAGAACACCATTATCCTGTAAATAAAAGATGGAATCAATGGATACAGTAGGAATCCTACTCCTCTTTTAACACTGGATTCCACTTGATTCTCAAACCCTAATTTGCTTCACAGATTGCAAGGAGGAAGATGCTTTTCGACGACGTAGTTATAATTAAGCAGGCGGAAAAGGAAGACGAAGCTACTGTAATCACAATCAATTGTCCTGACAAAACCGGTCTTGGTTGTGATCTTTGTCGCACCATCCTCTTCTTCGGTTTGAGCATTGTTCGCGGTGGTATGTTTGTAGTTATTCTTCTCTGATTTCTCCGATTGTATTTTGGTGCTTTTATTTGGTCTTTCGTTAAATTTGAAAAACAGAGTCATCTGTTGTTTGTGATTCATGATTTATAATTTGAGTTTGGACTTCAATCGCTGTTTCACATACATATAATTGTTCATCTGTTGAATATGTATTGGTGATCATTACTAATTAGGCGGTTTTCGTTTTCGGATTCATAGCTTAAGATAATTCAGTTATCCTCTTTCTCAGAATCGTAATCTACTTTGTGCTTATGTTGAACAACTGGTATTAAAGCGCAAGATTCGCCTTTGAATTAAACTGTTTTACACTTAATTTATCAAAACCTATTTCTAGCTCAAACAATTGAGAGAATATCACTGTTTGATACTATTCGATGGTATGTGCAGATGTATCTACAGATGGAAAATGGTGTTACATAGTGTTTTGGGTAGTTGGGAAACCAGGTACGCTATGGAGTTTATTGAAGAAGAGACTATTGGAGGCTTGCCCTTCTTGTTCTTCTGCTAACACACTCATATTCTACCACCCTGAATCACAACCACCCAAGCCTGCAGATGTGTTTCTCATCAAGTTTTGCTGCCATGATCGACAAGGCCTGTTACATGGTACACCATATCCAACTTCATAACCCAAATCCCACAGTTTATATTCTAGATCCATCTCTCTAATTCATTTTCCTTAAACATACTTTTATCTATCAGATGTGACTCATCTTCTTTGTGAGCTTGAACTTGTTATTCAAAGAGTCAAAGTATCAACCACCCCTGATGGAATGGTGATGGACTTGTTTTTCGTGACTGATACAAGGTTAATACTCTAAAAACTTCTCTTTTATCAATCTTTGAATCCTTTTTGATCTTTTTCCAGAATTTCTAGGGCTTATAAAGTCTTTTCAGGGAACTTTTACATACAACAAAACGAAAGGAGGATACACATGATCATTTAAAAGCTGTTCTTAAAGATGATTTGTTAAGCTGTGAGATAAAAATGGTGGGACCCAATTTCACAGCATGTTCTAATGGCCCACCATCTTTTATTCCTCCAGAAATCACAGAAGACATGTTTAATCTTGAATTGTTGGATGAAAACAAACATGAAAGTGTTTCAGTTTCAGTTTCAGTCATGATTGATAACTCCTTAAGTCCTGCTCATACACTTGTCCAGATTGTTTGCCATGATCACAAAGGAGTCCTCTATGATATAATGAGAACTTTGAAAGATTACAACATTCAGGTATATATATATAGATATACCCTTTAAGGTTATAATCTTTAATAAACAAAAAGAAAAAGGTTTCATTAAACTGTATATGCTTTTTTCATTTTAGATATCATATGGGAGGTTTATGAAGAAAGATAGAAAAATTTGTGAACTTGATTTGTTTATAGTACAAGCTGATGGAAAGAAGATTGTGGATCCAAATAAACAAAGTGCATTGTGTTCTAGAATCCGTATGGAATTAGTTCGCCCTCTAAGGGTAGGTTTGGTCAACCGTGGGCCCGACACAGAGTTGGTTGTTGCAAATCCGGTGGAGTTATGTGGGAAAGGGAGGCCGTTGGTATTTTACGATATTACCCTTGCTCTCAAGATGCTGAATATGGACATATTTTCGGTAATTTCTACCCAAATTGAGTTTTTGAGTGTTGTGTTTGAGTTTTGTGTTTGAGAATTGAGAGTATGAATGTGTTGTTGCAGGCTGAAATTAGTAGGCATTTGATTGGAGGGAGAGAATGGGAAGTTTATAGAGTTTTATTGAATGAAGGGGACAAATTGTGTGTGCAGAAGGGTAAGATTGAGGAAGGGGTTAGGAAAATGTTGATGGGTTGGGATCGATGATGATAGTGGTATTATTGTAAATACAAGAAAGGAGAGGATGAAAGAGGTAAAATCACTTCTTTGTAAATACACGTCTTTGTAAATATGTTTGATATAGAATTCAAAACTTTGCAATAGGTATAACATGTGTGACATGACTTTGACTTTTTCATACTACATGATGACATGCAATGCATGATGCTAAACTATCATACATGTCATCCATAAGCGTAAAACATTTGAGAAGATGTTTTGAAGTTAGTATCCATATTTCGTTTGATTAGAAAACAATGTGATATGAAAATATCATAGTTTGTGACATGTACCCAAAATGAAAAATACATTTATACTCGCCTTAGGAGATTATACTAGGCCAAACTTGAATCCTATCTTGTAATTTATTCGAATCCAAACATTTCAATTGATCCAAGAATATGTATTTAATACTACAAGAAGTCTAGTGTTGTGTGTGTTACTTACTTTGAGCTAGTGGATTTACGCCCCAAAATAACAATGGTACCTTAAATTGGCTCATTTTTTGAATATGGGTATTACAGTTACGGAAAGGGGTTTTAATATGTTTATCTAATCTATCCTAATAAATGAAAATGACTTTGCCACATGTCCTTCTCTCATAAAATTAGCCACATGTCATTTTGTCATAATTTGAGATATATTTATTTTTCACTTGTCATTCCTTTAATTTTCATTTTCAATGTATCATTAATTTAGTTTACATAAATTAAACCTACCATAATTACTATTAATTTCAAATTCAATTTCAAATAAATTTACAGTTTAAACTTTTATGTTTAATATTTTGTTATAATTAACCCGTTTAGTACACACTAAACATATAATTTTAATTTATTTATTTTTTGCATGTTTTTTTTTTCTGATAATTTTCACTTATTTCAATTTCAAATTCAAATTCAAATAAAATTTCTATTTAATCGTTCGTACTTAACATTTTGTTTTAATCAACCCGTATAATATACGGGTCTCACAACTAGTTAAAATGAATAAAAGAGTTTTACCAAAAGGAGTTTCAGTAAGTCTAACCCCTGAAAGACTCACTAAACGTCTTTTCTAAGTCTAATGTACTATTTTGACATGTGACTGAAGTAGCGAGAAAAAATAGTTTATATGGGATGAGACAAGATAGAGGGTTGCTAATACAATTATTGAAACATGTTGGCTTCCTGATCTTCTCGGTGAACTTCACTCCTTAGTTGTCAAGGGCACTCGTATCTGTTGCAACGATGTTAGTGTAATCTACCTTTCTTTTAACATACCATAAAAAAATCTATTATACTATCAAACAAAACGCTATGACTAGGAAATATGTCTCCAAAAACCATCTCGTTTCTTAACTTCCATATCACACAAATAAAGACATATAAGACAGTTTTCACAACATACCTTTTAGGCAAACCCACGTTATACCTCATTGTAGCCAATAAACACATTACTAAGCTTTCTCGTTCAGAAAGAATAACATTAACCCACAAAAACACTTTTCACCAAAGGGAAGCCGATACCACACTACCACACAGGACCAGAACAAATGTCAACACCACACATGACCATACAAAAAAAATCGTTCTTAAATTGTTGAAAACATTAGAATTTTAGTTATAAAGTTAGGACGAATTAGGTGGCTTTTGTGTTTTTTAGTCCAACTATTTATATAACAAAAAAAAGCATTAATATTTATCAATTCCTTACACAATTTTCTTACTATAGTCTATAAAGAAGTTTAAATCTTACTTTTATCATATATATAATATATTATTATATAACAAATGGACCATTTTTTCAATCTCTTGTTATGTAAAAAAATAATAAGGCTCGTACCACGAGCCTTGTGTCCCGTGGGTGGCGTATTTCCTGAGGTTTGGGAGGGTGAAGATTAATTGGTGAAAGTGAGTCATTGGAAACAATAAATAGCATTGTAAGATCCAATGTCATCCCATGTGCATTTTTTCTATTTATATGTTTAATAATGACTGATTAAGTAAGTTATTATGGTTTACTTTCTTTATACTTTATGTTTTTATGCTATTTTTCTGACAATTTATGTACTACGTAAAACAATCTCTTCTTTAATATATTTAACAAACCATAATTTTTATTTTACTAGCGTAGCTAGTCTTCATTTACACGTTCTATGAACATATATATTATAGCCTTGCATGTATTTTTCATTTACTAATATTACATGGCATTGACCAACAATTGATTTGTCTATTCACAAGTCGAATCTAATGAATGTACTTTGGAAACATTAGAAACTTCACATGATCTTGTAAAGCGAGAGCTTTAATTTCTCTTTAACAAATTTAACATGTGGCCCATTTCCATATATTAATTATCTACCAAACGAAAACGTGACAAAAAGATTTAAGAGCTTTGTCTAGTACGTTACCTAATTAAACTATGATGATTGATGACATCTACCTCATTTATTATCTTCCTCCATCATGTTTCTTTCCGGTGGTGGTGGTGTGGTGGTTGAAGGCGGCACCACCATCTCCGACACTTCTGTGGCCTCACGAAACTTCTTGTAGATATCACTGCGGTAGAACTTTTTTGTACGAATCACTAAAACAAGTGAAATCAAACATCCAAACAGTGTTGTTGCAGTGATAATCAGAAAAGACATTTTATAACATTCGATGCCATTACAAACCAGATCTTCCCCGTGTTTTCTGATTATTCCTTTTGCTTTCAATTGACGTGTAGCTTCTTTGTCATAAAGACGACCGGCGACCACCACGTTGAGGATATATGATCCAACCGGACTTGCTCCGGCGCCTAGATTGTACAAAGTGGAGTAGTATTTTAATCCGAATAGTTCAGATATGATCGCAAAAATCAACGGCCATTGTGCTCCGAAGGAAAAACCCATTATGACTGAAGAAATGTAGAGGGAATTGGGTACACCGAAGGCGATTAAAAGATGGCCCACGCATGAGAGAAAAAGCACCAAAGTGAGCATCAATGGACGAGGGAATTTGTATCTGGTTAGCAAGATTTCTGAGAGAAAACCCGAACTGACCCGACCCAGATAGTTCCAGATACTCACGAGTGAAACGAAGGTGGTGATGCTGGTGGTTGGGTAGCCTAGTGACCTCCCAATTTGGCCAAGGTTGTCGATTGCGGTTAGGGTTCCGCCTATGCCAAAGGTGGTGGTGGTGAAGAGAATCAACATGTCAATGCTGAAAAGTGCTTGTAGTATGGTGAAGTCATCACCTCTCCTCGGAGGTGTAAACACAGTCCTCCAGCAAGAAACCTCCTTTTCCGACGGTGGTGGAAGGTGGTTTGTGTTCGGAGCCTCCGTGACTATTTTGACCGGAGAAATCTTGATGTTGTTAACCACTTCTTGGTTAGCTTTCCATAGGTTCAGCTCTTCTTTAAACACAATTAAAAATGGTGCAAAAAGCAGAATCACAACGACAGAAGCACTTCCGATAAACTCAGGCTTAGAAAACTTGAAACTATTTTGGATTATTATAATAACCATAAGAAACCCTGCAAGCCCAAGTGATATATAAAGAAACTTGTAAAACATTCTGAGTTCATTCGTTTGACGAACAATCTTCATAATCCGAACTGTTCGAAGAAACACCATGGAAACGGCAGCTGGAAGCCATCCTATGAACAAGATTAAAGACCTTGAATCAAGCCCATAAATCGCATGATACAACTGTGTAATAATCGCACCACTTAAACCCACATAACCCTTCAAAAGCCCCAATACAACGCCTCTACTTTCAGGAAAGTTTTTGACACAAGTAACCAATGCCCCGGTGTTAGCAAAAGTCTGCGAATTTGCACCGATGCAAATGTACAAACACATTTGCCAGAGGCTCGGTTTTTTAATTTTTCCGGTGACGGCGAGCCATATCATGAAGTAGCCGGAGAAGTTCATGGTGGCGCCAATGAGGAGCACCACCCATGGAGGGGAGATTTCGTTGATTAGACCTGATATGACCCCGACGTTGGTACCCAAGTCCTTGAAGGTGCTAAGCAGGTTGAGGGTGGTTTGGTCATATCCGAGGGAAGATTTTACGTCACCGGAGTATGAACCGAACATGTAGGTGGCTCCAGAGACAGACATGATGAGAAGAGAAGCGAACACCATGAACCACCGACCGGTGATGACTTGGCGACCTATGCTCCTAATTTCTTTCATATCAACTCCACTAAATTGAGTCTTTACCATGTGTCTGTATATTTATGGTGACAAGAAAGCTTCTTGAGTCTAATTAAGAGATCCTCTCTCTCTCTCTCTCTCTCTCTCTCTCTCTCTCTCTCTCTCTCTCTCTCTCTCTCTCTCTCTCTCTCTCTCTCTCTCTCTCTCTCTCTCTCTCTCTCTCTCTCTCTCTCTCTCTCTCTCTCACATATATATATATATATATATATATATATATATATATATATATGAGAGAGAGAGAGAGAGAGAGAGATATATGGAAAGAAAGAAAGAGTGTGTGTATTTGTTCATGACGTCTTGGATTTTGTATATAGTTTTGAAACAATTTCATGCATTTAGTTAGGAGTAAACAAGAATAAATCAAATATAAAGATTTGTGGTTTGATTATTGTGGCCTACCATTCACAACTAGGTGGGGAGCCCCCGCGTTGTGGGGGTCGGATGAGACAATTTTTTCCGTCGGTGTTCTTTGTAAATGTTATTTGATCAACTATTTGTTTATAGTTTGAGTATTGTTAATTGTTATGGGACAGTAATATTGTTTGGTTATGGATAATTTTTTTTTTGTTGTCGGATAAGCTATTTATCGAAATATATGTTTCATGGGTTTTCCCTCATTAAGTGTTGTTTAAGTATAACATTAGCTAGCTCAAAAAACATTTGATAAAATGACAACACACGTATCTGATAAAAGCAAAGTCACCACAAAAAAACAAGAATCAATTTGTTGATCAATGTGTGTTATAGTATGCTAATAAGTTCAATCATCGGCTTTGTTAGATTCCATAAGCCCTGAGAAAAGAAAAGAAAAAAAAAACATATCAGGACTTTGAAAAACTAATAAATACAGTCAAGACTTCTTAGTTATCTACAATCCTAAAGAAAACTTGATGGGCTCCAAAAAGTGAAAAAAATTAGCTACGGACTTACCGGTTTATGTACAGTTTAACAAAAGTTTGCAGGCGAAAGAGAGGCTAAAAGGCCTGAATAATCTGGTGTGATGAATGAGGTTTTGCATTTCAGTGTAGTTATATAGACAAAAGGAGCAATGCACTCTCAAAAAATGAAATTTGAAAAATGTCAACACATATAATCTATAATGAATACTTACCAACATTATCTTTCAAAAGCAAAATCAACATACCCTTCCATGATTCTTGATTAGCCTTTGAAACCTTTGCACCTCCTAAATAGCAATGCCCTAAAATCAATGAAAAAAAAGCACAACATAAAGATACTAATGCTTTTATTTTTTTCCTTTAACCCAAGAAGATAAATGAAACCCGAAAAAAAAACATGAACATAAAAAGAACGTAAATACACACTATTCTTATCCAAATTCACAACTTTAAGAATCAAATGACATATAATCAATAAACTCACCTGAGAAGTTGGAGTCTCTTTTGGTGAGTGTTTCGCCTCCTTTACAAGTTTATCTAATCACCCTATTTCTCATTACTTAGGTTTTAACCTGTAATGTTGCTATCACTATATTTCAAGATATCATCATATTGATAGGAAGTTAAAAATTGTACATAGAAACACATTGAGGGCTTACAGATCGAATAAGGAAATACTTGTTGCCATGAACTTTGGGGTTCACAGTTGGACTTGAAGCCCTATCAGTTCAAATTATAAAAAATGAGTTTTTTATACTATTTGAAATAATTTCGATGCAAATGTGTAATGTATTTGTTTAAAAGTAGCAAATATGAAAATCTTGAAACAAAAAAGCAAAGGATTGAGAACAAAGATTATTGAAAATCTTGAAATGAAAAAGCCAAGGGTTTGCATTTCCTTACCACATACCAGCATCATCTAACCCACGGTATACTTACAAAATATATGTAGCAACAACAAAGATGTCAAACTCCACCAAAGCACAACAGGGGCAAAATAGTCAAAAGTTGAATTGAAAGGAAGGAAGCCATGTCACAGTAAGACACTCCAAGCATAAATTGCCAAATCTAAAACAATAAAGCTTACAATAACTTACATTAATACAATAAAAGCTGTATAATTCTTTGAATTCGACCCATTTTCATTAAAAAGAAGATATAATTAAATAAAATTTTAATTCTTACCAATAAAAGCAATCTTGATAACCCAAACCAACAATAACAGTCATACAAATCTACCTTTAAGCATTTGGAAGATGACGAATATCAGCAAAAGTTTTCATTTGTTTTTTTTCAATATATATATATATATATATATATATATATATATATATATATATATATATATATATATATATACACACACACCTTATCATGTAACTCGGTTATTCTTTGTATAACTCTGGCCATTTTTTGAGCTGAATCTTCATCTTCTTCTTTTGCCTTAAATTTTTCATCACTTAATTGTTCCTGCCAACAATTTATAACATAAATTTTAAAAAGTTGTGACATCCATTTTGTATTTCGCACCACGCAACCCTACATATCTTCAACTGGCTCACAAAAAGTTCATATCCTTAGTTAGCGAAGATTGGAGGTCTTGACCATGTCTCCTTAAGTGGGAAAGCGAAAAAGCAATCATTTTAACAATATAATTAGTTGACTTTGACCGCAATTTTATCTGCCAAAAAATGTGAAATAAGGCATACATTTAGATGATGAAAAAAAACATGAATTAAGGGTTAATTTTATTGTCAGTTGTATTTAAGTTTAATTCCAGAAAAAAAAAGGGTAAAATGGTCATTAATTGTTTCGACATTCAAATGCTGCAATTAAGTATCTACTTTCAATTAATAATGAACAAAAAAACATCAACTTTTGAGTTATAAAACTGCAGAACCTGAAATGTTTGTTTAGCTGCTAATACAGGTACGGTCACCTTTCATAGGCTTTGAGTTTTCGGTTTAATTCCTGCACAACCCAACCAACAATAAATTAGATTAATTACCAGCTATAGAAATCATTTCCTCCTACTAACTACTAAAATCATAATACCTATAATTAGAAAAGTATATAAGAAATTCATAGAAGCCGATAATGAAAATATTTTCCTCAAAACCGGAGAAGCAGAAATCAGAGCCAAGAATAACAGTTACACTTCTGATTTGGGAGAGGCTTTAGTATCCGAGGGTAGTTTCGGGATTTGAGATTCTTCCGGTTGACTTTGCCAAATCAAATGAAATTTCATCAAGTGTTGACTCGAGTCTGTGTACACGAGACTCCAATGATCATATCCCATTCTGTGAGCTCCGAATATATTTCTGTAATTTAGGTTAGAGCAATAGAGATATGAGAAAGAGTTTATTGGTTGGGTTAATCTAAATTCTAAAGAAACAATGAAACTGAAATTACCTTGAGGAGATCGAATAAATTGGACTGTTGGGTTTTGATTTGAAGAAGCTGATTGCGGATCACATATAAGTCCTCGGATTCTTGTTGGATTAAGTTGATACTGTAGCTGTCAATGATCTCTGCAACTTTGGAGCTTGACCTTTCTTCATGATATAGTGATTCGTGCATTTTTTCAACTGAAATTTCATTGAAGATGACGTGTTTCGTCACTGGTTTAAGCTTGAGATGATCTTCATTGTTAGAGACAAGAATTGGAGGCAGAGAAACTGCAATGTTTAGTTTCTGATCATTTGGCTTCTTGCGATCCAGCTTACGAAACATTGCAGGATCATTTTTCCTGTTGCTGTTCTCGATTGAATTTCTACGAGTAGTACTGCTGGTGGAAGAACCAGTTGACTTATGAACAGTTTGAGGTGTTCTTAGTGGATATCGTACATAACTGACAGCTTCTTCTGTCGTATCACAGATCAGAAATTACATCATTTTGGGAATTCGGATAATTATTATCATCAACAAACAATCACATACATAAACACAAGTATATAGATTACAAGTGAGTAGGAACTAAGATTAAACAAAGTTTTTACTAACTGATCAGAGTTTTTTCAATTAATTTTATGCTAAGTTAAGAATTTATGTGGAAAAAACTGCGATTTGGAACGCAATTTTAATTTAACAAAATATATGACTGAGATGCGGTGATCTGATCTTATTGCTAAGTATTAGTTTTTCAGGAACCATGCATATATGTATTTCAAATTTTAGAGGAATAGTTCTTCATACCTTTAGAAGATTGTGATTAACGGGGTGGTGATACCTACTCAAGTACATCTGGAATTAAATTCCAAGCTTCCATCATCTGATTCATCGTCTCCCTTACAGCTTTCAGCTACAAAATAATATTATTACTCCACGAAAATCCACATAATTACCACTTAATTTTGATTCATAGATTAGTATTAAACCTTATCGAAAATCCACATAATTACCACTTAATATTATTACTCAAATGTTTTCAAGCACGAAGCCTTGAACTCCGGCAACTAATTTGTCTCCACTAAAGCCAACTTCACCACCGCCTCTGCTGCCGCCTTCCTCGCAGTCCAATCCTCAGTTTTGACCACGAAATGAATCATATTTTTAGGGGAAAAAACAATCGATCTATTTATGAGAATCTATTTTCAGGAAGAAAAAAAAAAGCTTACCTGCTGCAACCGGAGGTCGATGTCGTTGTCGGAGGCGGCGAAGTTTCTGATGGCATCGTCAATCGTGAAGATAGCAGGCGACTACAGATCGAAGAGGTGGAAGGAGAACAAATTTTATTTAAGGCTTCAATCAGTCTAGGGATAAAATTAGTAGTAGAAGATGGACCTTACCTGAAGTACATGACTTCTAACCACAGATTAAGACAGACTAATACACGGTGGAGGTTTCGACTCCAAATTCACAGATAAAAAGAATACATGGGCGATGTCTGTTGGAGCGCGTAATCTCATCTAAAGAAACGGGATGCAGGAGAAAGTGAGCATATGTTTTAAAGCTTCGTGTACATACCAGATTTCTTTCGTTCCTTTGGTTCCTGAAAGTCATGTATCGAGTTTGTGGTTGTGGCTGATGGCTGTTATAGAGTCCGAAAGAAGGTCAGGGCAGAGAGGCGTGGAACTGGAGAGTGATCGTCTCCAAAAGACTGAAACAAATACAAAGCGGGGGAAGCAAGCTTATGTGATTGGGCGAGGGAACGGGATAAGGGATAGAGCTGGAATCGGAAGAGATCGGATAAGGAGGCGGTGGGAAGGATCCGGAAATGGATAAACCAAACGATGATCAACACGTGCATACAAAAATGTAAATATTTCATAAAATACTCAGATACAAAAATAAAACGGAAACAACACATCCATGGGCTATTCTTGCCAAAAAACACACAGGTTCACTATTCATAAAAAGTGTCCACCTTTAATATATATATATATATAAGAATGCATGAGGAAATTTTCTGTGATCTAGAAAATAATAGTTTGATTGAAACCATAGCTGTTAGTCGTATTATATATAAGATAAAATACAAAATGTAACACTAACTAAAATAAGGTAGGCCCCAACTACTTAGACAAATTTATTCGTAACCTAGACTAGACTAGACTTAGACCGGACTGATTGAGCTTGAAGTGTTGATTTGGGGCCGAAAATAAATTATATATAAAAATTGAAGAATAAGGGGGCAAAGTCAAAATTTATAATTTTAGGCTTAATATGTAACAAATTTAATAGTTAAAGGTTAATTATGAAAAAAAAAAAAAAAAAAAAACAGGGGCCACAGCCCCTCCTGGCCGTACATAAGTTTCGTCCCTGCTACACACACCTTCTAATAATTACAAACCTACCGACATTTTATTACAGTATATTACAAATAATTACAATTCCTTCCATACGGAAAGGACACGCGTCTTCAATAATATATTTGTTCTTCATGATTTACGTCAATGGAAAGAATTGTAATTATTTGTAATGTAATAAAGTGTCGGTAGGTTTGTAATTATTAAAAAGTGTCGGTAGTTTACGAATTATATTCATAACAATGTGTTGTAACATAAAATTAATACAGTGTGTAAGACCTATTTTTGCTCTGATACCAAAATTGACAAAACATATAAAACTAATAAGATTTAGGATGGATACTCGCAACCACAAAGGAAGGATAAATGTTCGTCATGTACAATCTTGAATCTACTCTAAACACTTATATCGTCCCTATTGGATGTCAGGTTTCATTATCTTGATTGAACACATCAATATCTATTAAGATCGTTAATTCTCAAGTCACATTTAATAATTTTAATGTTTGTATTTTCTTTTAAGAAATGTCGAAAAGTATAGAACATAGGAAGGTCATTTAAGTATTATCTCTTCCAAATGATACGCTTTGTAACTTCATTTTTAGCATGCAAGAATAAATCATACTCAATGGGCCAATAATACTTTTGAAAATTTATAATCCAGAGTTCTAAGTTACGAGATGATGTGGTTCCTATTTTTTGATTTTGGTATTAAATATGCAAAAGGGTTCATGGAGTATTGATTTTGCTTCACTAGAAATTAGTAAGATCGTTAAGCGTTTAATTGTTATTTGTGTAATATCATTAGGGATTAACAAAAAATAGAAAATTATGATATACTTTCATCTTTTTATTAGTCGATTGGCTGTCTTAAAATTTGAATTTAGCTCTCCTTGCTAACGGTGGTAAAGATTAAAATTGGAGTCGAGTTGTTTATGGTCTTTTTGTATCAAAGTCATATTTAAATTTACACTTACTAAGAACATATGGTATGAGCAACAAGAAATGATATTATTGTTGATGTGACACCTCATAACCTAGTCATAACAAGATAAACACCCCCCTCCCCTCTTGTTGTATCTAGCTGTGTTGCTTCTTGTTGTGATCATGACTAGATGAAACAAGATCATCTATTGGCTGCACACATTATCTATCTCTATCTCTCTCCTCTTAACGGGTGTTATAATATCATGAACACTACCCCCTCTTCTTGTTGCTTCTTGTTATAACACAACTTCAAGTTGTCCCTATTATATGCTCTAATGAGAAGTCGCTTGCTAAAAAAGTACATTACAGGAGCTTGGCTTTGTGTCTCCCATATTGGAGTTGACTTTGAGGATTTTGGTATTTCTTTAAATTTATTTTTTGTGAGAATATTGGTCTGAAAACATTTTTTTTGGAAGGATAAGTGGTGTGCGGACGAACGTTTCAAATTCAGAATATCATTTTTAAAAAATATTATTGCGAAATTTGTTCCAAAAAACATGATAATAATATTATCAAAGCATTTCCGAATAAATTTATTTTATTTATATTAAAAGCATTGAGATGCCATTGTCAATACACTACGTAAGTATAAACGGAAATAATACAAGCCCTACAAACATCTATTATTCTATCGGCCTATAATCCATAAATCCCTCATCATTCATCACATATGTGCTCTCGTGTCACTACCTGTAATGCAAAAAGCTGAGTGAGTCATGCTTGGGAACCTGATGAGCAAATATGGTTTTCAACCCATAATAATTAAATTCATTTAATTATATACTTTTATCAAATCATTCTACTTGATTACCCATTCTCATTATCTCCACTCTTTGTCTCTAAAGCATCTTATCGAAGAACATATCCTAAGGATTATCTTCGGGATAGACAATAATGTTCAGGAGATTCCTTAGCACTATATATATATATATATATATATATATATATATATATATATATATATATATATATATATATATATATATATATATATATATAAGGCAATCGGGGGAGGGGGGAGTACACTTGGTGAACACTTAGTTCAAAAACACCTACAGGTTGCAAGCCTATTAGCGTTCTACTGGACTGTCTATAATAATTTGTAGTCGTCATCTATACTTCGTTAGACGACTATATCATCTTTAAGTCAAGGCCTCGCATCATCTATTTCATCTTTCATCTCTCATCATATATATCATCCTGTATCTACCCATCTCTACCCAATATATTTATAGGTATAACAATACATATACAGTTTAAATAAAATAAAACATGTATAAATCGTTCATCTAGCATAGATATCAGGAACACAGATAATAGCCACATATAACATGTATTTATTGTAAATATTCTATATCTATATGTAAGATAAAAGTAACTATGCACTCACAAACTAAAGTGATGACTCGAAAGTCGGACAACGCTTCGCTTCTAACAACTAACTTTTCCTTTGAGGTAACCTAGTATCATTACCATTACGTCTTAGTCTAATATTATACGTGATTGAAAATAGTCTAGAACTATCAATCATTCCAATGAATACCGATAGTTCTATCAGATAAGGATCGACCAGGAAGGACAGTTGGGAGGTAGGACCATTTGGCATAATAGCTTTTCTGAAATCCAACAACCAAGCCAACTTAACCATTCTAGTCACCTCTCCTGTAAGTAGGTCAATCAGTGTAACGACATGGAATTACTAATAAATTTATAAATTCATAACAACAACTATGAATTTAAATATAAATCACTCTAAGATAAGATAGAGTGTAATTTAACTTACAAAGGTTCCTTAGACAAAAGTCTGGAAATTGCATTGACCGAACATGGGATTGATAGCTACTGAAGGTCGGGCTCCTAAGGACCTCAAAAATTGCCAAAATACAATAAAATCTATGAAGAATTTGGACCAAAGAAGTAGAATTTGAGAGAGAGTCGTAGAGGAGATGTGGGGAATGGAAGGAGCACAAATGAGCTATTTATAGGCAAATTTGGGGTGCATAGCGTGAAAAAGGGGTGCATGTCGTGAATTTTATGGCTACGTATCCCTAGCCACTTTGTGCTACGTGTCGGCCTCTCCGTGGTTTGTGTTTTCACCTTTTAGAAGCGCGCGTCGCGCACCTGTACCGCACCAAGTGGGGCGCAAAACGCATATTTTGTAAATTCTGTAACTTCTTCATATAGACCCCGTTTTTGACGTTATTTTTTTCCACGCGTAGCTATTAACGAGTATTGCAATTTTACTTTAGACTCCATCGGCTAATTTTGACTTTATGTTTAGCCCTTATTTTTATATGATTTAATGATTTTGCAAAAATCATAACTCTTTCGTACGGACTCTGATTTTGGTGATCCGTTTACCAAAATGCCTATCTTAAAAAGTACTATGACTTTCATTTTGGTGACTTTTCCCAAAATTCAACCATTCTCTTTGTAGCTTTTTACGGCACACATTTCTTGTACGCGACTGACTTTTATATATTATAAAAATCATATATAATTCATACGGAGTCGGATTTCTACGAAATTTATATTTTCGGGATCGAAACAATGTGTACTTTCTAAATATTTAATATATATATATATATATATATATATATATATATATATATATGCGTGTGTGTGTGTTTTGGTGCACTTATTTCTACGATTTACAGACGATTCAGCCGATTTCCTATTTATTACATAAAATAGGTTACAACTGTTGACCTTAACTATTACATCACCTTATTAATGTTTGGCGGGAAACGCGAATGTTACCATCCAGTTTTGGGATGTTTCTTATTTCAGGATTTTGGACCGTAATTAGATCAAGTAAGGATCTTGGGCTTCAAGGGATGACGTTTGGACCTTATTAGATGTTGATAATATTGGTTAAGTAATTTAATCCCTTGAATCGTGCTTTTGAGCTAAAAGGGTAAAATAGAAAAAATGATATTTCAGACTCTTTGCATGTATTAATGAATTAAGTTCGGTATTTATTATGTCAAAAGTAATTGGATAGAATTATGAGGGTTGTTAATACCTTCGCATGCATATAAAGATCACTGAAAACGGATTTTAAATGAAAAAAGTTATTATTGTTTAAAGTTAGAATGAAATTAGTGAAACCCATCACCATGGTGTGGTGAGAAGACCACCACATCGTGGTGAGCTATACAATCCAAGTAGGGGTGATAATTGATGACACGACATGAAAAAAATGCATGACACGAAATGAAACGAAATTGGGACGAGATTGAAATTTGAATTCGTGTTTGTGTCAAGTGTAAAAAACACGATGTCGTGTCATGTTCGTGTTTAGAATTCGACACAAAATTGACACGATTTATCATTTGTTTGTTGTGTTATGTATGATTAATTATTAATTAAATAAACTAATTGTTATATTATGTTATCTTTGTTGTGTCATGCCGTGTTTGTCGTTTTTTAATTGGTTCGTTTTTGTGTTAGTAAAAAAAACACGAAATTGTGTCGTGTTACATAAAACCTTGTCATATTGTGTTGTTTCTTGTTAGAAAAAGATATGACATGATGTTCCGATTTTCCACCCTTAAGCCTAAGCTATAAAATTAGGGTTTCTCTCGTATTTAAATACCTTACCAACACTTTTTGCCATTTCGCAGTCTCCATCACATCATACGCTCCTTAGGAGATAACCTTAGCCTCCCTTTTCATAGATTGAGCTCATCACCTATCTTCTCATCCATTTTGGTGCTCATTTTTGGTGCTTTAAAGTGATGGTATCAAGAAAGTTTAATGTTTGAAGCCTTACAACCGAAGTATTTGTTAGGCGTGTCAAACCCAACAAATAAAGGGTACAAATGACTCCTTAAACATTACTACTATACACTAATAATGTAGTACAAGGTAAGTAGGGTCGATCCACAGAGACACGTGACAAGTGTTTATACCTTTTTGCGTAAGGTACAAAAATGGTCACAGAATGGGGGGAATTTATAAGCAATGATTTAAACTATAGAATAAAGAAACAAGTAAATGATTGATTTAATGAAGTAGATTCAAGATTTGTAAGGACTCCAACTCCATGCAAGACAAATTAGCAATGTGATTCCAAGGATGAAATGATATTTGTTCAATTAAATCTAAATTGGTACATGGAAATGCTAAAAAGATCTAGCACCTCCCATTCACCACATTGATTAACCAAAATATGCTCTTTGATTAATCCTAACCTTACCAATCTAATCTAAACAAGGTCTTAGAATTAGGTTGAAAGATTGCATTAAACTTTATGTGAATGTTCCCAATAACACTCAATACTCCTCATAAGCCCGGGAGCATAAGAATGTGTGAATAAGATTTACACTAAATTCATTCAACAGAAATCAGTTTGGTGCTTGTTACCTAGTCCAATTTACAAAAAAATTACGGATTTTGCAATTAGATAACTTGAATGATCTAACCCTAATTCAAATGGACAATAAGAATCACAATTAGAATCAAAACATTCGATTGAAACAAAATCAAATTCACTAGATAGAAAATTGAAAGAAAACATCAAGTCATATGATTGAAATCACAACTAGAAGTCAAGACATAAAGTTGGAGAATCTAGGGTTCTAGCCACTCATGACTAGAACAAGATCACAAATCTAGAAAATGAAATTAAAGTTCTTACAAAATGAAATCAAATGTTCCCAAGTGTTAATCAACTTCAAAATCCTCAAGAAAATCGCCTTCTCTACTCCAAAAGTAGACCCCTTAGTAAAAAGCCGGTTCCCCCCTTTAAGAAAGATGAAAAAATGCTTTAAAACTCACGTTTACGTTTACACGGCCCGCGTAAATTAACACTGTCATTTACACGGCCCGCGTAAACGCTAAAATATACTGCGCAGAAATCTACGTTTACACGGCCCGTGTAAACGCAAGGCTTGCCTTTACATGGCTGTGTGAATCTCTGTAAAGCCAAAATCTTCATTTCTTTGATATCTTGCTCCTCGGTGCCCCGCAAGTCCCGAAATTTTGTCCGCAAATCTTATTTACCGCCTCCAACAAGATCCTACCTCCAAAAGTCCCTGAAATATCACAAAAGTATGTGAATGAAATTGCCTCATGAAAAATCCTGAAAAACATGCAAAATGCATGAGTTTAAGCCTATATGCAATGTACTTTTATGAAATAAAGCTACAAAATGGGTACATGAAATGCACCCAACAAATCTCCCCAAACTTAAACCTTTCTTGTCCTCAAGAAAGAACAAGAAAATTTAAATCGGAGAATATAAAATAAAAGAGAAGAAAAGAAAATCAAAGTTAAAACTTTTTTGAAACTTGATGCAAGAAATCAAAACAAACATAAAAAAAATATATCCAACCCAATTAACCCTGTTTTGTACCATAATTGAGAATGTACTTGTCGTGCCTTGAGTCAACTTGGCTTTAGTCTCTAAATATTATATAACAATAGAAATAAGACCTTAGCCACTCCCTAATACAACTCAACAGAATCAAAGATCACCACACTTATTCCCTCTCAATATCAACAAGTCAATTAATGGAACAAATTATGGTCTTACTCTCGTGAAATTGTATGTGACAAAACATGCTCAATCATCTTTGTTTCACAAATTATAACAATGACCGACACCAGCTATTTGTTGATCAACAACAATCTTTTTCTGAAAAAAAATCTTTTCTAAAAATTCCCTAATATTTACCCAACTTGGTTACAAGTTTCAAACCACTTACTCCAGTCAAAGTAATTAACATTCAATCCCAATGTCATAAATTGAAATCCAAGTCCAAGGGAATCTTTTGGCAGCCAAATATTTTTCCTAAACATACTATACAATTAACTATAAACACAAATATGTACAAACTTCCTAATTACATTTTCCTACAAATAAAGCTCATGACTTTTTTTGAAATCTGTGTAACGGGTTTTCAACCAACACATCCAAATCAAATGACCTTAGTGTGTTAGATTTAAAAATATCCCACGGGTTTACTTGCCCGAACCTCAAATGCCACAAATTAGCTTTATTTGTTATTATGAAGTACATGACTTTCTATGGAACCCGTGTAGCGAACTTTCAACCCAATCAGTCCCAAACAATTTAGCTTTAGGCGATTAAGTGTAGAACACCCCTTAGAGTTTACTTGTTTGAGTCCCAAAGGTCACAGATTAACTTAATAAATATATATATTTTTTAATTATTTTTTTTATTATTTATTTATTTATTTATTTATATCTAACTAAGATAACACATCACACTCTTATTAATTTTTTATTTGGCTTATTTCTTTATATTTTTTGTCCTTGACTTTTCTAATGCGGGACATCTCACGGTCTATTACCGTGAGAGATTTCTAGACATTTTTTGGGGGATTGAAGTCAACATGCAAAGACCCGTAGGTCTAGTTGGAAACTATGTCCCCAAGCAGGGTATATAAAAGGGAATGAGTAGAAAGGACTTTTTAGAGTGCTGGAAGGCTCGGGACACTGAAATTTGTATTCTTTTTATGATTTTTTTTGAATTTGACATTTTAAGTTCAATTGAGCATTTACTACTTATAAGACCAATCATATCTCCCAAAGAATTGACTCATACCTACTATTTTGCTCAAATGTTGACAATCTTCTCACTTTCTGTTTTGCACAAGTAGCTTCGGGAGATGTGTTGTTCGTGTGCGATTAACTTGCTTTTAGATTTTTCAATAAAAAGAGCAAGCCAATCTCAAGGCACATGACTCACTTACCAGCTCAACTTTTTTGAAAATATTCGGTTGCTTGGGATTGGATCGTTTTTTTTTATTGTGCAATGAATGCAATGCAAAAATTTAGATGCAAAGAAAATAATAAAAATTAGAATAGAAAGAAAATCTTTTGGTTTTTGAATAATTTTCTATGCAGAAAAAAAGTGAAAAAGAAAATGAAATGAAAATTAATGCAATATGTACAAAACTACATGCAACGAGATTTATGCATGGATGGATGCCCCTCCCCAAGCTTAAAATAAGCATCGTCCTCGATGCTTGGAGAGAGGCATAGCCGACCTATTGAGAGTCGGATGGTGGAGGATGGTAGCTGAGTTGGGAATGGGTCCAAAACAGTCACAAATGCACACCAATTGAATTTTAAGTAAAATATGAACGATTAAAGATATGGAAAGAATTTATTGAATCGTTCTTGGAGCCTCGCAATTATGGTGTGAACCTCCTCTTCATTGTCCCCAAGCTATCTGTGAAGTATTTTTGGAGCCATAGATTCATTTTCTAGGCATAAAAAATAAGTTAAAACCATTTGGGACATAAAAAAAATTGAAATTTACCAAAGACTAAAAAGTTTTAAAAGAAAGGACAAAAATAACCCCGGGTTGCCTCCCGGTTAGCTGCCCTTGTTTTAAGTCGTTGGCTCTACTTGGCCCCTGAATGTGCTTTGTTCTAAGTAGGTGGGCCTTTACAACACATTAACCTTCTCTCCACTTCCTTCAATTGAAAACTTATCTTCTACTTGACTTTTTTTTAAAGCACCTTCTCACAAAATGCTTGGCATAAACAATTAGTAACACCGTGTCCCCGACAACGGCGCCAATTTGTTAGGCGTGTCAAACCTAACAAATAAAGGGTACAAATGACTCCTTAAACACTACTACTATGCACTAATAATGTATTACAAGGTAAGTAGGGTCGATCCACAGAGACACGGGACAAGTGTTTATACATTTTTGCATAAGGTACAAAAATGGTCACACAATGGGGGGAATTTACAAGCAATGATTTAAACTATAGAATAAAGAAACAAGTAAATGATTGATTTAATGAAGTAGATTCAAGATTTGTAAGGACTCCAACTCCATGCAAGACAAATTAGCAATGTGATTCCAAGGATGAAATGATATTTGTTCAATTCAATCTAAATTGGTACATGGAAACGCTAAAAATATCTAGCACCTCCCATTCACCACATTGATTAACCAAAATATGCTCTTTGATTAATCATAACCTTACCAATCTAATCTAAACAAGGTCTTAGAATTAGGTTGAAAGATTGCATTAAACTTTATGTGAATGTTCCCAACAACACTCAATACTCCTCATAAGCCTGGGAGCATAAGAATGTGTGAATAAGATTTACACTAAATTCATTCAATAGAAATCAGTTTAGTGCTTGTTACCTAGTCCAATTTACAAAACAATTACGGATTTTGCAATTAGATAACTTGAATGATCTAACCCTAATTCAAATGGACAATAAGAATCACAATTAGAATCAAAACATTCGATTGAAACAAAATCAAATTCACTAGATAGAAAATTGAAAGAAAACATCAAGTCATATGATTGAAATCACAACTAGAAGTCAAGACATAAAGTTGGAGAATCTAGGGTTCTAGCCACTCATGACTAGAACAAGATCACAAATTTAGAAAATGAAATTAAAGTTCTTACAAAATGAAATCAAATGTTCCCAAGTGTTAATCAACTTCAAAATCCTCAAGAAAATCGCCTTCTCTACTCCAAAAGTAGACCCCTTAGTAAAAAGTCGGTTCCCCCCTTTAAGAAAGATGAAAAAATGCTTTAAAACTCACGTTTACGTTTACACGGCCCGCGTAAATTAACACTGTCATTTACACGGCCCGCGTAAACGCTAAAATATACTGCGCAGAAATCTACGTTTACACGGACCGTGTAAACGCAAGGCTTGCCTTTACATGGCTGTGTGAATCTCTGTAAAGCCAAAATCTTCATTTCTTTGATATCTTGCTCCTCGGTGCCCCGCAAGTCCCGAAATTTTGTCCGCAAATCTTATTTACCGCCTCCAACAAGATCCTACCTCCAAAAGTCCCTGAAATATCACAAAAGTATGTGAATGAAATTGCCTCATGAAAAATCCCGAAAAACATGCAAAATGCATGAGTTTAAGCCTATATGCAATGTACTTTTATGAAATAAAGCTACAAAATGGGTACATGAAATGCACCCAACAGTATTCAATTCTCATTCTACTTCTGGTCCCTTATAAGTATTAAAGATTCAAGCTTTATGGTGTTTCATCATTACATCTATGAGTATTTGGTGTGTTGGTCCATTTTATCGAGCTTTGGTCCCTTTGAGGCTTGTTCCATAGAGTTTGAAAAACTCTTGAGTCTTGGATTGTTGTATGGGTTTGTATTTGGTCATTTGATGGAGTAAGGAGTGCGTGCAAGATCTCTCTTTACTCCATGATTGAAGAGAAGTGAGTTATGGGACATTTTATGGACTTATGGTTTTATATCTTGGCTTATTGTGGTGTCATAATGGATAAAGTTAGAAGCTTTATCCATTAAGACCTTTAAAAGAATCAAATATGAGCTCTTGAGCTCTTGAGGTTAAGAGTTAAGTGCTTAATCCATTAAGTTATTTTGGATGCTCACCACGCTGAGGTGAGTGGGTGGTCGTGGCATGGTGGCGAGGTTTAGCCACGTTTGTTTTGTCGTTTAGTTACCACAACGCGGCTATGGGGTTGGCCACGGCATGGTGGGTCTACCGTTGACTTTTTTTTTACCAATTTGACTTTTGGTTAAACTTGGGAGGCTATGAGCTAAAGTTTGAGGTTTAGCTTGTGATTGGTTTAGGCGGTTCATATAGCTGATTCTTTGGAATTTCTAGCGGTCGGATTCAACTCTTGATTCAGGTGAGTCTTCTCACTATACAATGTAAGATGTTAAACTGTCTTTGGGACACTTGCATGTTTGTTATGTATGTTAGCGAGGCCCATTGGGTAAGACCCGTTATGCATATTGGGCGAGGCCCATTGGGTGAGACCAGTTATATTATTAGGCGATGCCTATGGGTAAGGCTCATTATGCATGTATGTTAAGAGATACTTGTATTGGTATGTGGTATCTTGGGGAAATCATTAAACTTTGTGCTTACGATTTTAAGTTTAAATGTTGTAGGTCTTTTGACAGTATGAGGATGAGCACGACTTGATTGCATCGAATTCGTTTTATGATTTTGAACTGTTCCGCACTATTGATTTATAACGTCCCAAAAATTCAGAGTAAAATTTTTGAAAACAATAATCCATACAATTAAGTTGTTAAAAAGACCAATCAAGTGATTACATCATGTAAACATCATAGTAAAAATCATAAGTAGTGAATAAGGAAACTGTGGGCGATGCAGTGCACTCGTGTCGGGTTATTCCCTTTAGAATCGAAAGGACCTGAAACCGTAAGCACAAAGCTTAGTGAGTTCCCCAAAATATCACATACAACCTATATGTATATAACAGTACGTAGTCGTGCCGAGTCCGTATCAACCCCGTCCATAATGACTTTATATAACAACATGTAGCTTTGGCGGGTTTGTATCAACCTCGGGTCCATGATGTCTCTATATAACAACATGTAGCTTTGTCAGGTTTGAATCAACCCTACACACATAAAATGTATAGTCATATCAGCAATAGCCACAAAACAATCAAGCACATACAAACATATCAACAAGTGTGACATCCCCAAAATCACGGCCAGAAAAGACTGATTTAATTTATGCTTTTAAAATAATTTTCAGAGTAATCCTTTGATTAAAAGAGTTGCGGAATTTGTTCCCAAAACAAAATATGATAAATAAAAGGTTTATCAAAGCATTCCTTAAAGAAATTTATTTTTATATATAACAAAACTCGGGATGTCATGTTCCGATACAGACCAAAAGCATAAACGACACATTATAAGCCTTACAACTATTATATACAACTACGGACCTATAAACATAATATCTTCACAAGTTGTCCAACTTATGCTCTCGCGCCACTACCTGTAATACAAAGAACCTGAGTGGGTCAGGCTTGGAAGCCTGGTGAGCATATAGGGTTTTCAACCCACAATAAATAATTATATTTAATTTTCACCGTCCAACAATAACCCGATTACCCATTCCCGTTATCCTCACTTTACGTCCCTATGACAACAGCTATTACAAGGGACCTAATCTAGGATTTTAATCGGGACGGACATTACTGCAAAGGGGTTTCCTCGACAATAGATGTCCTAAAGGCAACCATGAGGGGGATAGAGTACACCGGTGAACACATCGTTCACAATACATACAGGTTATGAACCTGTCAGCGTTCCACTGGACTGTCTAGAAAGAGTCTGTGGTCGTCATCTATACTCTACTAGATGACTAGATCAATAACAACATCGAGGTCTTTCATCAATTTTATTTCATCACACATCAACTATCTACCCATGCTTTACCCAACATTTGTGTAGATAAAAAAAATATATATACATTCATACACAACTTAAAACCAGTATAATATATTCATTCAATACTCATTCCAAATAACAGAAAATATATAAAGAAATAGCACGTATTTTATAGAGAAATAATTCATATCTATGTGTTAGAAGAAAGCAACTACACACTCACTTGATAAGACAATGCTCGGACAACACTACGATTCTTAAAATGATAATCTTCGATGAAACCAGGATATCTTCCAAAAACCGGGCTTCTAGCGGGCAGAGTGTAGCACTCGGTTCCTGGTACGTAAATCTTATTTGAGTATTTCCCTTCTTTTAGCCTTGGACTCGGCGAGTCATAGGTCCGACTCGCCGAGTGGATGCGGGACCCGGGACACGTTTAAGTTGGCGACTCGGCGAGTCCATATCCTGGACTCGGTGAGTCACAGCTGTTGGATGAAACCCTAAGTTTCAGGGGTTTGCACCCTATTTAAGCGACTTATCCGCCCCAGGCCAGCCCCCATTCTCTCCCCAGAGCTCCCAACCCTCGTTTATGCTTGTTCTTTGAAGAATTGAAGCTTTGTTGTGTGCTTTTGAAGGTTTTGAAGGAGGAAGGAAGTAGATCCAGAAGAAGGGAAGCCATCCAGGCATTATTGTGTTCTTCCAACAGTTCCTTTGAGGTATAACCCGTTTTCCCCATGATTCCATGCTTAGTACTTCATTTAGGTCTTTCTTGGACAAATCCCCAAGCTTGTATGTACATTATATGTCGTATTAAGATGTTTGGCCTCTGGATCTAGGCAAGATTGAGCTCCAGGAGCTCAGATCTGTTAGCTTTATGGCCCCATGTTGCTTGTTCACCCTAGATCTACCCTTTTGAGACATTTTGAGCCCTAAAATCCATATTGGTGAATATCCACACGTAAAGTTGGAAACTTTACGTGTGATTCGTGTCCTAGAAGTCCAGATCTGTGAATGGCATGGACTGGAATCAAGCAAATCTGTGTATTTAGTGGGTGCATGGCAACGACTCGGCGAGTCGTTCATATGACTCGGCGAGTCTGTTCGCGAGTCTCCGAGTTTGTCCCCTTTTCGTAGTGTCGAGTGAGAAGTGAGTCACGGGGTGTGACTCGGTGAGTCGGAAGCTGAACTCATCTATGGAGGTACTCGGCGAGTCAATGCCCTGACTTGGCGAGTTCAAGGCAATCTCCTTAGATCAAGAACAGACTCGGCGAGTTGTTCATACAACTCGGCGAGTCGCAGCATAAGTGTTCTTCGGATGAAGATGGACTCGGCGAGTTGTTCATACAACTCGGCGAGTCTTAGCATAAGTGTCCGTCGGATGAAGATGAACTCGACGAGTTGTTCATACAACTCGTCGAGTAGGATGAAGGACTTGAATATCGGTTTAGAAGGTGAACTCGTCGAGTCGTCGCCTAACTCGACGAGTAGGATCGAGATTCAGGGCAATCGTTTGGGTAGGGACTCGGCGAGTTGGAAAGCCAACTCGGCGAGTCGGGTCAACTGAAAGTTGACTCTGACTTTGACTTAGGGCATGGTCAGGGGTAAAATGGTCATTTTACCCAAAGGTCGGCGAGCAGTGTTTGATTGAGTATGTTGTGGGAATTGCAGCCGGAGGATTTCCGGAGCAGCAGCAGCAGCAGTAGGCAGTCAGTTCCCGATCAGATCAGCAGCTACTTCGAGGTGAGTTACCTTCCAGTAGCGGTGGGTCTACGGCCACAATGCCGGCCCACCAGTAGGAGTTATTTGTAGATGTTTGTCTCTGTGATATTCATCTAGGTATTGCCTGTGTTATGTTATGTGCTAGTATGATATGATGCTATATGCTAGTGACAGTAGGGGGAGATAGTCCCCGAAGTATCCGGTCGGTAGGACCGAAGGGGAGGCCAGCACCCAGATATGCTAGGCAGTATCCGGTCGGTAGGACCGAAGGGGAGGCCAGCACCCAGATATGCTAGGCAGTATCCGGTCGAAAGGACCGAAGGGGAGGCCAGCACCCAGATATGCTAGGCACTGTCTGGTCGAGAGGGCCGAAGTGGTAGGTCGGGCACCCAGATATGCCTGACAATATATGTATGTTATGAGATTATTTGGTATGTGGTACGGTGGGGGAACTCACTAAGCTTTGTGCTTACAGTTTTCAGTTTTGGTTTCAGGTACCTCCTCAGCTAGGGGAAAGGAGTCGGCGCGGTAGCAGCATGTCACACACACACTCTCTGGTTTCCTTATTTACGAGATTCTCTGGGATTTATACTCTGATATTTTGATTGGTTGTATGATTTGACTTTTAGACACGGTTTACGTTGTATCATGGTTGGATCAAACAATGTTTTAATTATTAATGTCTTCTAAAGTAATGTTTTAAAACGAAATTTTTGGACGTGAAAATTGGGTCGTTACACAGAGTTTCGGCTCGACAACTCTATTTCTCGGGATCTTCGGGGCTTTGGGACTTGCTTTGGGTCTCGGGATGATACCGGGGCTTCGGGGGGTATTTCTTGCCAAGTAGAAGAAAGAAAAAGGGTGAATAAGTGGAAAATTAGCAAAAAGATCGGCAGCCCTCGAGTTCTATTTAAAGGGGCTGAACCCCGATTTACGTTGGGTGTACTCAAAGAGTAAACTGGGCGTACTCCACTGTCGACATGTACGCTGGGCGTACTGGGTGGATCAGACCGGATGCATCACGACTTCGGATAAGCTCCGAATTAATATTTTTATTTATTTATTTTATTTATTTAAAAACTTCAGAAATTCATAATTTCTGCATATGAGCTCCGTTTTTTACGGTCTTTATATCGACGCGTAGGTGAGACTATGCTCTACAACTTTCGTTTAGACTCCATCGGCTAATTTTGAATTTATTTTTATTATATTATTTTTAGTAGGTCGGGACAGGAAAACTCCGTTAGAAATTCATAACTTCTTTATCTGACGTCCGTTTTCGTCTGTCTTTCCTCCGTTGCACTACTATCGACGAGATCTTCGATTCTCGTTTAGATTGTTTCGGCTAGAAATCACTCGATCTCAAATCCGAACTTTGGGTTGCATACTGCTAAGTCGAAACTTAGAAAAATCATAACTTCCTCATATGAAGTCAGATTTAGACGTTCTTTATATGGACGCTCTCGGTTTAACGTATTCTACGACTTTCAATTAAATTACTAAGGCTAATTATTGCTCTATCGTAAATTCACTATTTATGTCACACGGTGTCGTATCGGTTATGTCGCGAAACTTCGACAGGTCATAACTTCTTCGTTATAACTCGGATTTCGGCGTTCTTTATAATTTCGGAATCCTCGTCACGACCACTACAACTTTCTTCATAGATATCGTACTTATCTAATATTTTATTATTACGCTTATTCTTGTTCTTAATTCATTTAAGTCACACAATCATGCATAAAACACATAATACTCAAACAATGCATTCTTATTATTTTGAAACGAGTTACAAAGGTTAACCTAGACTATTACATCAACATTAATGCCTAGCCTAGAAACACGGACGTTACAACAAGTGTCAAAAAGACAATCAAGCACATACAAAATATCAACAAGTGTCACAAAGACAATCAAGCAAATGCATACATATCAGCAAGTGTCACAAAGTCAATCAAGCATATATAGACATATCAGCAAGTGTCATAAAGACAATTAAGCACATACAGACATATCAGAAAGTGTCACAAAACAACACCAAAAATAGATTTAGGAGGTGTCATAAAGACAATCAAGCACATACAAACATATTAGAAAGTGTCACAAAACAACACCAAAAATGGATTTAGGAGAGAGAATGAGCTCCACCTACTTCAAGGGAGGCTAGGGTTTCATTAGAGATGTTCTTAGGGAGGTAGAAGTTGAATATGGCGAAACCCTAGAGTTAGTGCTTTTAAATAAGCCTAAATCTTGAGGCTTCTAGGGTTTGGCCTGTTAAGCCCTTCGCGATAAGAGCTTCACTAAAGGCCACAATGCGAACTCCTCGCAACATGACCTCTAAATCGGTCGCGTCGCTACCCAGAGAAAACCCACGAAAACTTAATAATTCTAATTTAATACTTTAAAAGCAATCCATAGAATTAGATGTTACAACAAATATGCATCCTTTTATTCTATTGAATCAATAAAAAATTGCATCATTTTTTATAGGGTTAATTCGAGAAACAATGTTGTTGTCTTGTTGAGATGATGTTTTGCTGGAACAAGGAAAGGGGACCAAGAAGTGGTACAAAATCACATGAATTGACTACTCTTATGACCTATATTACCCTCTTTAAGGTCTCTTATAACCTTAGACTCATGTAGATGGAACAATGATTTTTTAAGGAAGTTTTGGGTGCATTCTCTTAGAAAATTGTTGATCGAGTTGTTTTTATGACCACCTTATCCATTTCAGGTTGTTTAATTTGATTCGCTTAAAGGTAAATTGTTTTATGTGGTACCTTCTCTTAAACTACATCTCGTTAGTCTCTAACTTAGCCCATAAATGTATTAATATTTATTCCACCTTATGCCCCTTTTACGACGTAGGGATTGATGAAGTTGAACACATATATTTTGATTGTGATTTTGCCAAACACTTTTTGGAATTGAACTTACTCATGGAACAATATTTTACCGAAGGCCCCAATTACTAGGATGGAGAATTGGAGATCTCTCATATGCTTAAAGACTCTAATCATAGCAAAAGAGGCGTTAAGCATAAGAACACAATGGTTTACTCACTGCTTTGGGGTGATTTTGAAGCCTAGAAAAATTTTGGTGTTTAAAAAAGTTAGGTTCTCTCTATTTGATAAAAAAATAAAAATAAAAAGGTATTGATTATATTTGCTTGGCCGTGGAAGAATCTTTTTTTGAACTCGGAAGTCGGAACCATGTTGAATCAAGACGGTTCATATGAATACCAACATTTAGGCAGGTCGGTTTCTATTAACACCCACCCACGTCTCTCTCCCCACAAACCAAAAGAAACACCACACTGAAATAAGTAAGATTAACGCCTAATTAGAGAAAATAATTATCTAACTACCTATAATATGATCTTCTTTTTAATGTACAATACTCACTTAGATTTTATTTAAGAGGTTCCATATTCGAGTCATGTGTATTTAACGCTTATATAATTTTGTCTATTGATGGAAAGATCCAAAGTGTCTTATAATCTGAAATGAACACTTTACTTGTATGTGGTGCATAATAGTGCTAAATATGAAGAGTAAAAGAATTTCATTCCAACTTGTCTACGGATCCATGTGTGATGTTTATTTCATATGTTTCGGACAGTTTTTGGCATTTCATTTTTTTTTTTTTTGAACAACTACCAATATATTCATAATTCTAGCAAATTGCTAGAGTTAAAAAAAAAAAATTACAAAGGGTTCATTAGCCAAGCATTCCAAAGCACATCGGGTTTGGAAGTTAAATATTTTAACCGATAAGAAGACTTTAAAACAATACTATCATATAATGAACTTTTTTAATTTGAACCCCATCAAAGATTACTCAATTTCAAAATCTCCAAAGCATCAAGCCATCAACCACGAAATGACAACAATCTCTTCTAATAGTATTCTCTTAGCCGGAATCAAATTTTGATCACTCACCCAAGATAACCATTTTTTGATTGAAGATGAAAGCACGAGTGTCACCCCACACCACCCGCGAGGTTATGTATAAGAAAGGTGGGTCCTAGGATCCATCTAATTCTTTTAATTTATCTAAAATTTCTATAAAAAAATTTTAGGGATCAATTTTAAAAAAATTTATGACTTATCTTACCTATAAAAATCTTTGAATTTCTAAGAAACTAATATATATAAAAATTAGTGAACCATGTGGTTTTCTGTTTTCAACTCGCCACTTACTGCTAGGCAACTAATGACCACACTGTCATTGCCATTTTACACTTGAAAAAAAATATGATCAGTTGATTCACCCCATACACCATAAGTCAGACAAAAAATAGATTGCTAACTCTAAACTTTTTTTGAAAAAAAAAACATTAGTCTCCACACAAATATATTTAGCTGCTTAGCAAATACCTTAAATCCCTCGTTGAATACAAAGCCCATCAAAACTGATATGGTGACTCCCTTACCACCACGCCTTGTAGAACTTCAACCATTACCTTAATTACACATTTCAATTAGCGAAACATGGCTAAAAAATGTAACATCCCGAAATTCAGGTAAGCTATTTAACCTTTCCATTATGTCAAGTTGTCAAGAGTGGTCCCTTGAGAGAGAGTTCTTGAAGCAAATGAGTACGTTGCGCGTACTCATGCGCTTATTTTGGACGCGGACTCGCCTGGGTACGCTGGGCGTACCCAGGGTGTAGCACCTGGTTCCTGGTACGTAAATCTTATTTGAGTATTCTCTTTTCTTTTAGCCTTGGACTCGGCGAGTCATAGGTCCGACTCGCCGAGTAGAGTCGGGACCCGGGACATGTTTAAGTTGGCGACTCGGCGAGTCCATATTCTGGACTCTGCGAGTCACCGCTGTTGGATGAAACCCTAAGTTTCAGGGGTTTGCACCCTATTTAAGCCTCATGTCCGCCCCAAGCCAGCCCCCATTCACCCTCAGAGCTCCCAACCCTCGTTCAAAGCTTATTTCCTTGAGAGTTGAAGCATTTTTGTGTGTTCTTGAAGGATTTGAGAAGGAAGTGGAGTAGATCAAGAGGAAGGGAAGGAAGCCAAGCATCTTAGTGTTCTCTCAGTGATTCCTTTGAGGTATAACCCGTTTTCCCTCTGATTCTATGCTTATTACTCCATTAAGTCTTTCTTGAGCCCTTCCCCAAGCTTGTATGTGCAATATAATTCGTAATAAGTTGAATGACCTTTAGATCTAGGCATGATTGAGCTCCAGGAGCTCAGATCCGTTGCATTTATGGACCCATGTTGCTTGTTCACCCTAGATCTACCCCTTTTAAGGCATTTTGAGCCCTAAATCCCTCATTGGTGAGTATCTACACGTAAAGTTGGAAACTTTACGTGTCATTCATGCTCTAGGAATCCAGATCTGTGAATGGCATGGACTGGAATCGAGCAAAATCACGTATATAGTGACTGCATGGCGACGACTCGGCGAGTCGATTCATCTGACTCGGCAAGTCTGCTCGAGAGTCTCCGAGTTGTCCCCTTTTCGTTGTGTCGAGTGTGAGTAATGAGTCACGGGGTGTGACTCAGTGAGTTGGAAGCCAAACTCATCCATAGAGGAACTCGGCGAGTCAATGCCCTGACTCGGCGAGTTCAAGGCAATCTTCTTAGATCAAGAACAGACTCGGCGAGTTGTTCATACAACTCGGCGAGTCTTAGCATAAGTGTTCATCGGATGAAGACGAACTCGGCGAGTTGTTCATACAACTCAGCGAATAGGATGAAGGACTTGAATATCAGTTGAGAAGGAGAACTCGTCGAGTCATCGCCTAACTCGACGAGTAGAAACGGGATTCAGGATAATCGTTTGGGTAGGGACTCGGCGAGTTGGAGAGCCAACTCGGCGAGTCGGGTCAACTGAAAGTTGACTCTAACTTTGACTTAGGGCATGATTAGGGGTAAAATGGTCATTTTACCCAAAGGGCAGTTAGTAGTGTTTGATTGAGTATATTGTGGGAATTACAGCCGGGGGATTTCCGGAGCAGCGGCAGCAGCAGACAGTCAATTCCCACACAGCCCAACAGCTACTTCGAGGTGAGTTCTCCTCCCAGTAGGAACGGGTCTAAGGCACCAAGGCCGACCCATGTAGACGAAATGTTAGCACGAGAGTGTGGGCCGAGCCCGTATCTCTTGGTTTAGTCGATTATGATATACGTGCCAGTATGCTAGAGTTGTCCGTACTTGTTGTCTGTGTGATACTTGTATGTTATGGGTTAGCGGTTGAGTGTGGGCAAGGCCCGTATCTCTCCGAGGGTGGAGTGTGGGCTAGGCCTGTATCTCCCAGATAGTAGAGTGTGGGCGAGGCCCGTATCTCCCGACTAGCGAAGTGTGGGCAGGGCCCGTATCTTCATGAGTATGGGCGAGGCCCGTAACTCCTAGCTGAATGTGGTATGTTATATGCTTGGATGGTATGTGGTACTATGGGGGAACTCACTAAGCTTTGTGCTTACGTTTTTCAGTTGTTGTTTCAGGTACCTCTTCAGCCAAGGGGAAGGAGCAGGCGCGGTAACGGCTCATCACACACACTCCTTGTTTCCACATTTATGAGTTTATCCTGGGATTGATACTCTAACATTTTGATTGTTTAACTATTATGGATTTCAAGTTTGGTTTTCGTTGTGAATGGTTTAATTAAGCAATGTTTTAATTGTGATGTTTTCTAAAGTAATATTTTAAAAACGAAATTTTTGGACGTGAAAATTGGGTCGTTACAAGTTGGTATCAGAGCCCTGGTTTGAGGGATTCGGTTACACCTTCGGGGGTGTCTGGACTCAAATCGAGGGATTAAAAGATTTTCTAAAGAAAATGTTTTCTAAAAATTGAGAAAATAATTTTGAGAAAGAACGAAGTGTGTGATGTGCGCGACCGGCCGAGCTCAAGTAAGTATTCCCCAAAGTACCCATACAAGTTTATGTTATGTTTATCAACTTTTGTGGAACAGCATGCAAGAATAGGACTAAGGATCTAGGAGTGATGCCTTATGTGCCTGCTTTATGTGTTTCAGCCTTATGAGAATTGCATGCTAGTATTGAGTAGACAGCAAGTAGGATAGCATGATTAGGTTATGCCTGATGGTATGAGCTTAGCATTGTATGCTAGTACAGTTCCTGTAAGCAGATAGAGTTGATTGAGATTGTTCCCTTAGTTCGAATGCTGCTTGCTTTGTGCTTCGTGGGACTCTAAATGATGGGAGTTAGCCATTAGGTGAATACGTCACGTCACATGTGATCAGGGTTGAATAATATTAGAGTGCTGGATCTAGCCCTATTACGCAACTCTCGTTTGAATCTAACCGTTGTAGGGATGAGCCTGTTACTCGAAGGATTATCCGAGCCTCACCACATGTGATGGTATTCAGGTAATGGTTAATTGGCACTACTAAGAGGCCTTCAGCAGCTGAGGACCTGGTAGGGTGGAGCCTGAGATTTCCCTAGGGCAAGCCTAGGATAAGTATAGCAGTGATCAGCCGTAGTGGAAGGGATCTGGTGGAGTCGAGGCAGTCCTTGAAGAAGGTACGGATAGATGTGGAAGGTAGTATGGGCCCATACTACTGAAAGCAGAGGATCCGTACCCGAACCAAGGAAAGCCAAGATAAGACCAGGGAACTTGTAAGTAGTTGTGATCCCTCAGGAAGTATCAGTATCACTAATGATTGTTATTATGTATTACAGAATGGTGGTACTTTGATCGAGGCCGATAGATGGCGGTTCAGGAGAGGGGTCAGGTTCGGGATCAGGTTCCGAGCCGGTGGATGAGGGACTACGCGAGTTCATCGCGTCAGAGATTACCAGAGGCATCCTTGAGTCGACCCCCATCATCTTTGGGTCGATCAAGGAAGGGATCATCGAGTTGATGGAGGATCGCCTTTGGGAATTCAGGAGTGATATGGCATCTAGCCAGTCGGGATCTCGCACACTGTCCTTCAAGGACTTCAGGGGCAGTGGTGTGCCGGATTTTCACGGGGTGAAAGACCCCATTGCCGCCAGGCGATGGATTGCCGACATTGAGTCTGCACAGATGATTAGCTTCTGTCCTGAGGGGTCGAAGGTGAGGTTCGCAGCGGGGTGTTTACGAGACCGAGCTAGGGATTGGTGGGAGTCCGTGGGGGACACATTGGGAGCCTCGGCTATCGAGGCTATGACCTGGTCGGACTTTTCGACCAGGTTCAGGGCAGAGTTCGCGCCAGCTGTCGAGCTTCAGCAGTTGGCCAGGAAGTTCTTGAATATGAGGCAGACGACGGAGACTGTGGCGGAGATCACCGCCAAGTTCCGAGAGAGGGCTTTGTTGGTGCCCCAGTATGCGGGTGATGAGGATATGAGGAGGACCCGTTATCATGACATGCTACGGGCTGACATCCGGGAGCATGTTAGCTTTTCAGCTTGCCCTACCTTGGACTCCATGATTGCCAGGGCGAGGGAAAGGGAGATCGATTTAGAGCACATCCGGAAAAGGAAAGCAGAGGCGGGGCAGGCGGTTGGGGCTTCAAGGAAGAAGCCCAAGGGATCAGATGGGAGGCCGAAAGGCCAAGGGGGACCGGGCCGCTGCGGGAAATGCGGCAGGACACATGAGGGAGCATGTCGGATGGGATCAGCAGGCTGCTACAAGTGCGGCAAGGTCGGGCACTTTAGCAGGGATTGTACTACTCCTGTTGCGGCTATACAGACATCTGAGTTGCTGTGTTTCCATTGCAACCAGAGGGGCCACAAGAAGGCCAATTGCCCTCAGTTGACAGTTTCAGCGTCAGTGAAGGCGCCAGCTCCAGCGACCCTGCGGATCACGGATGACCGGCAGGGCAAGGCAGAGGCTCCAGTGGTGAGGAGCCGGGCATTCCAGCTGACTACCGAGGAGGCACGCGCCGCACCCGATGTGGTGACGGGATCGTTCCATGTGAACGGCATCCCAATTCAGGTGTTGTTTGACTCGGGTGCATCCCGATCATTTGTTTCACTTGCGCTTAGCAAGAAGTTTCCTGAGTCGTCGGGCAAGTTAGATTGCCCTTTAAAGGTGGAGATTGCTGATGATCGATCGGTGCGAGCATCGATGGTATTTCGAGATTGCGTATTGCGTTTGTTTGAGGGGCGCTACTTGGTAGACTTGGTTCTCATTCCGTTGTGTGGGAACAAGGTGATTATAGGCATGGATTGGTTGAGCCCTAATGGGGCGGTGATAAATTGTGCACAACAGCTGGTGCGAGTCAGGACCCCAGGAGGGGGAGAGTTAGTGATTCATGGCGAGAGGCCACAAGGCAGACCCACTGTATGTTCAGCAGCGAGGGCTAGGCGCTATCTTCAGCAGGGATGCGCAGGGTATGTCGCGTATGTGATGGATACCCGGGAGGCGGGTAAGGCGACAGTGAGCGAGGTTCTGGTGGTTCGAGATTTTGCAGATGTTTTCCCAGAGGAGCTTCATGGGATACCTCCGGAGCGACAGGTGGAGTTCAGGATTGACCTCAATCCTGGTGCGGCTCCGATAGCTAAGGCGCCGTATCGGTTGGCTCCTCCCGAGATGCAGGAGTTGTCTACGCAAATACAGGAGCTGCTAGACAAAGGGATTTATTCGTCCGAGCAGTTCACCCTGGGGAGCCCCGATTCTGTTCATGAAAAAGAAGGACGGGTCGCATCAGATGTGTATAGATTACCAGGAGCTGAACAAGGTAACGGTGAAGAACCGCTATCCACTCCCGAGGATTGATGATCTTTTTGACCAGCTTCAGGGAGCATCTTGGTTCTCCAAGATCGACTTGCATTCGGGTTATCATCAGATAAGGGTCAGAGAGGAGGATACGCAGAAGACCAGGTTTCGGACGCGCTATGGCCATTATGAGTTCGTGGTGATGCTGTTTGGGCTCACCAATGCTCCTGCCGCGTTCATGGACCTCATGTACCGCGTATGCAGACCGATGCTGGATCGGTCTGTGATAGTCTTTATTGATGACATCTTTGTTTATTCCAACACACAGGAAGAGCATGATGAGCATCTGTGAGAGGTATTGGAGACCCTGAGGAGGGAGAGCTTGTATGCCAAGTTCTCCAAGTGTGAGTTTTGGTTGCGCGAGGTGCAATTTCTCGGACACCTTGTCAACCAGAACGAGATTCTGGTCGATCTGGCCAAGGTCGAAGCCATAATGAGATGGGAGGTTCCGAAGTCTCCATCTGAGATTCGGAGTTTCCTAGGATTGGCCGGCTATTACCGGAGATTCATTCAGGACTTCTCCAAGATAGCCGTACCCCTGACACGGTTGACGAAGAAAGCCGTAGTCTTTCGGTGGGGACCCGAGCAGCAGGCTGCGTTTGAGATGCTGAGACAGAGATTGTGCAAGGCGCCGATCTTATCCCTGCCAGAGGGCGTAGAGGATTTTGTGGTTTATTGTGACGCATCCATTTCAGGGATGGGCACGGTACTGATGCAGAGGGGGCATGTCATTGCCTACGCTTCGAGGCAGCTCAAGCCTCACCAGGCGAACTACCCGACGCATGATTTGGAGTTGGGGGCGGTGGTTTTTGCCCTCAAGATTTGGCAACATTACCTTTACGGGGTTCGGTGTACCATTTACACGGACCACAAGAGTTTGAGGTACCTCATGGATCAGCCGAATCTGAACATGAGGCAGCGTCGGTGGTTCGATGTGGTGAAGGATTATGATTGCGAGATCCTTTACCACCCGGGGAAGGCCAATGTGGTGGCCGATGCGCTTAGCCGCAAGGCGGCGCCGATCAGGGATATTTGTATGAGGATGACCGTAGTGACTCCCCTGTTGAAGCGGATTCGGGAGGCTCAACAGGAGGCTATCAAGGAGGAACATCGGAAGAGCGAGCGTGTGGTGGGTCAGGTTTCCTCCTTCGATTATGATAGTCGAGGACTATTGACACTACACCGTAGGGTGTGGGTGCCGTATCACGGAGGTGTGCGCCAGATCTTGATGGAGGAGGCGCACAAGTCCCGATTCTCTATTCTTCCCGGGGCGACGAAGATGTATAGGGACCTTCGTCCAGATTATTGGTGGCCCTGCATGAAGCGGGATGTGGCATGGTACGTCGAGCGGTGCTTGACCTGCAGGACGGTCAAGGCCGAACATCAGAGACCGCATGGCAAGATGCAGCCGTTGGATATTCCACTATGGAAATGGGAAGATATCACGATGGATTTTATCACAAAGCTTCCCAGGACCGCGCGTGGGGTGGATTCGATTTGGGTCATCGTGGATCGATTGACCAAGAGTGCTCACTTTATCCCAATTCAGGAGAGCATATCTGCCGAGAAATTGGCCGACATCTATATCAGGGAGATCGTGGCGCGGCACGGGGTGCCAGTATCAGTTATCTCGGACAGGGATGTGCGTTTTACTTCCAGGTTTTGGAAGAGGTTTCATGACGAGTTAGGCACTCGCTTGCATTTTAGCACCGCCTTTCACCCGTAGACGGATGGCCAGAGCGAGCGGACCATCCAGACTTTGGAGGACATGTTGCGGGCATGCGTGTTGGATTTCGGTGGTAGCTGGGATACCTACCTTCCCTTGGCCGAGTTCTCCTACAACAACAGCTACCACACGAGTATTGACCGTCCTCCATTTGAGATGTTGTACGGACGGAGGTGCAGGACCCCGATATGCTGGGGTGAAGTTGGCCAGAGAGTCATGGGGAGCACCGAAGTGGTGCTCAAGACAACCGAGAGGATCCAGCAGGTTCGGAGCAGGCTTCAGACTGCTCAGAGTCGGCAGAAAAGCTATGCCGACAAACGCCGATCTGACCTGGAGTTCCAGGTCGGGGATATGGTTCTCCTGAAGGTGTCGTCGTGCAAGGGCGTCATTCGATTCAGGAAGCAGGGCAAGTTGGGCCCAAGGTTTATTGGGCCGTTCAAGGTTGTAGCCCGGGTGGGCAAGGTGGCGTATAGGCTGGATCTGCCAGTCGAGCTCACCCAGATCCACAACACTTTCCATGTTTCTCAGTTGCGGAAGTGCCTAGTGGACGATTCAGCAATAGTGCCGTTAGAGGATATACAGGTTGATGACAGCCTGAATTACATTGAGCGCCCAGTCGCAATCCTCGACAGGAAGTCGAAGGATTTGAGGAACAAGAGGGTAGAGCTAGTGAAGGTGCAATGAAAGCACCGCAAGGGTTCAGAATGAACTTGGGAGCCGGTGGACGAGATGATGGAGCATTACCCCGAGCTGTTTCAGGATCGAGCAGCAGACTTCGAGGACGTAGTCTAAAATAAGTAGGGGAGATTTGTAGCACCTGGTTCCTGGTACGTAAATCTTATTTGAGTATTCTCTTTTCTTTTAGCCTTGGACTCGGCGAGTCATAGGTCCGACTCGTCGAGTAGAGTCGGGACCCGGGACATGTTTAATTTGGCGACTCGGCGAGTCCATATTCCGGACTCGGCGAGTCACCGCTGTTGGATGAAACCCTAAGTTTCATGGGTTTGCACCCTATTTAAGCCTCATGTCCGCCCCAAGCCAGCCCCCATTCACCCTCAGAGCTCCCAACCCTCGTTCAAAGCTTATTTCCTTGAGAGTTGAAGCATTTTTGTGTGTTCTTGTAGGATTTGAGAAGGAAGTGGAGTAGATCAAGAGGAAGGGAAGGAAGCCAAGCATCTTAGTGTTCTCTCAGTGATTCCTTTGAGGTATAACCCGTTTTCCCTCTGATTCTATGCTTATTACTCCATTAAGTCTTTCTTGAGCCCTTCCCCAAGCTTGTATGTGCAATATAATTCGTAATAAGTTGAATGGCCTTTAGATCTAGGCATGATTGAGCTCCAGGAGCTCAAATCCGTTGCATTTATGGACCCATGTTGCTTGTTCACCCTAGATCTACCCCTTTTAAGGCATTTTGAGCCCTAAATCCCTCATTGGTGAGTATCTACACGTAAAGTTGGAAACTTTACGTGTCATTCATGCTCTAGGAACCCAGATCTATGAATGGCATGGACTGGAATCGAGCAAAATCGCGTATATAGTGACTGCATGGCGACGACTCGGCGAGTCGATTCATCTGACTCGGCAAGTCTGCTCGAGAGTCTCCGAGTTGTCCCCTTTTCGTTGTGTCGAGTGTGAGTAATGAGTCACGGGGTGTGACTCAGTGAGTTGGAAGCCAAACTCATCCATAGAGGAACTCGGCGAGTCAATGCCCTGACTCGGCGAGTTCAAGGCAATCTTCTTAGATCAAGAACAGACTCGGCGAGTTGTTCATACAACTCGGCGAGTCTTAGCATAAGTGTTCATCGGATGAAGATGAACTCTGCGAGTTTTTCATACAACTCGGCGAGTAGGATGAAGGACTTGAATATCATTTGAGAAGGAGAACTCGTCGAGTCATTGCCTAACTCGATGAGTAGAAACGGGATTCGGGACAATCGTTTGGGTAGGGACTCAACGAGTTGGAGAGCCAACTCAGCGAGTCGGGTCAACTGAAAGTTGACTCTGACTTTGACTTAGGGCATGATTAGGGGTAAAATGGTCATTTTACCCAAAGGGCAGTTAGTAGTGTTTGATTGAGTATGTTGTGGGAATTACAACTGGGGGATTTCCGGAGCAGCGGTAGCAGCAGACAGTCAATTCCCACACAACCCAGCAGATACTTCGAGGTGAGTTCTCCTCCCAGTAGGAACAGGTCTAAGGCACCAAGGCCTACCCGTGTAGACGAAATGTTAGCACGAGAGTGTGGGCCGAGCCCGTATCTCTTGGTTTAGTCGATTATGATATATGTGCTAGTATGCTAGAGTTTTCCGTACTTGTTTTCTGTGTGATACTTGTATGTTATGGGTTAGCGGTTGAGTGTGGGCAAGGCTCGTATCTCTCCGAGGGTGGAGTGTGGTCTAGGCCCGTATCTCCCAGATAGTAGAGTGTGGGCGAGGCCCGTATCTCCCGGCTAGCGAAGTGTGGGCAGGGCCCGTATCTTCATGAGTATGGGCGAGGCCCGTAACTCCTAGCTGAATGTGGTATGTTATATGCTTGGATGGTATGTGGTACTATGGGGGAACTCACTAAGCTTTGTGCTTATGTTTTTCAGTTGTTGTTTCAGGTACCTCTTCAGCCAAGGGGAAGGAGCAGGCGTGGTAGCGGCTCATCACACACACTCCTTGTTTCCACATTTATGAGTTTATCCTGGGATTGATACTCTGACATTTTGATTGTTTAACTATTATGTATTTCAAGTTTGGTTTTCGTTGTGAATGGTTTAATTAAGCAATGTTTTAATTGTGATGTGTTCTAAAGTAATATTTTAAAAACGAAATTTTTGGACGTGAAAATTAGGTCGTTACACAGGGTTACGCTGGGCGTAACGGGTCCAGATGCAAACCCTAAATGATTGGCTTGTGTACTAGTTAAAGGATACTAAGGCTCATTTCTCAGCCTCCATATCAGAGAGTGAAACCCTAAGAGAGAGCCTTCCATCATCCTTAGCTTGAGTGTGTGTGTTTTGGAGCTAAAAGTGTCTTGGTGTGTTAGTGAAGAAGAAGGGGAAGAGCTTGTGGAGGCTAGGGCTTAAAGTGCAAGTTTGGATCTGAGATCTATATAGAAATGAGTTTCATCTAGAGGTATAAAGCTCAAAACTTTCCTCTTTATTTGGTTTGATGCTGCATGGACCATTTCTAGGGTTAAAAATCCCAAAGGTGGAGACTTTATGAGTGTAATGTACTCCATGGACCTAGATCTGTCCCATTTTAGTGATATTTGTGTTATAAATCTATAAAGTTTCCATCTTGGTCGTTGTTATGAGGTCATGCTTGAGTTATGAGCTTTCTAGAGTTGGGAAATGGAATGTTATGGGTGTTAGTGGCTTGTCCAGCCATGCAAAGGCTTAAAGTCACCAACTTTATGGATTAAGAGGTTTAGAAATGGTCAGATCTAGAAGTTGGACGTGGGTCTTAACTGTTTAAGACCTTAAGAGCTTAGAGTCTGAAACTGGGAGTTACGCGGGGCGTAATCCCAGTACGCGCGGCGTAAGGGGTCGTGGGAAGGCGCTGGCTTGATCAGTACACACATGAGGAGCTTTTGCATTTTTTTATGATCTTGGGATGTGATGTTATGAACTGATTATGTGATACAATGATATTTTTATAACAATTACGAATGAAAGTGTGTTTTTAAATGTGAAAATTTATTTGAAAATTTGGGTGTTACAAAAAAATTGATAGCATCTACCATATATCAAACTATCATATACCAATCATTATATCACATTCACAAAATGGCCAAAGAGTTTTGCCATTTTTAGTGAAATTAAATTTAAAAAAATAATAAGAAAACAATCATTCATCTCTAATAATTCTTCACTAATAAATGAAGATTTTTTTAACATTTGTCATACTCTCATTCAATTTGTCAAATGTCATTTTATGGTTATTTTGAATTAATTTTTTTCCACATGTCATTTTATGAGTTTTTCTATTTTATTAAATTCCACATAATATTTTATATAATAATTACAATAAATATAGTAATAAATGAATATTAATTTCACTAATAAACTTACTTTTTAATTTCAAAATTCTCAAAATTAAAAAATATTAGTTTCTTTTCTTATTTAAATTATTTGTTGATAAAAAAACATTTCCATTATAATAAATCTTTATTTTTCTTATTTTCTTATAAATTCAAAATTCTCAAATATTTTAATTTATATTTAACTTTTTTTTTTAAATTAATCCATGTAATACATGGGTCTCACAACTAGTATAAAATAAGTAACTAAAAATTATATATAAAATGTATGATAAATATGATGATAGAAATAAACTGAAAGTTGTGTAGCTATAGGATACCGTCAAAATGAGGGTACCTACTCACCTATTATAAGTTCAACATTAATACGAACTTCGATAATGATATTAGCCATTTATAATTTGAAAATACACCAAATGGATGTGAAAACTGTATTCTTGAATATAGGCCTGTCAATTCAATTCAGGCAGTCGTTTCGTGTATATGCATAACACGACATGACATAAATTGTTTTTGCATAACCCGCACATAACACGACACTATGTTGTGTTTTTTCCTAACACAAACACAATCAAATTAGAAAACCGATAAAATGACTTACACGACAATATGACAAAAGTAACATAAATTTATTTTGTTTAGTTAATTCATGCTTAAAAAACAACAAACACAACAAAATAACAAAAAATCTCAATGTCCTCAAACTAATTCATGCTTACAAACGACAAACACAACGAAAAAGATCATAAAATAGTACTAAATGTACTCAAATTTATAAGAAAAAATGGAAATGCATTCATCTACTTGTGTATATGGTTGCTATCCATTTCCATGATATCATTGGTAAACTTTTCTAAAGATCACTCTTTATCACCTACAAAACAAAAAACATAATGTAAACTTAATAAAAAATTTAATGCATCAAATTCAAATTTTATACAAATAAAAAAACAAATACCTTTAATTCCAAACAACCAATCTTTAGTACAAATTATATCCTAAACAATCTCGTGCTTCAAAGAACTTCGATATTGATTAAGAACACGACCACCATTACTAAAGGTAGATTCGGATGCTACAGTGGAGACCAGTATGCTTAAAATATCTCGAGCCATAGAACCAAGCTTCGGATAACGATATTGATGTGCTTTCTAAAAAGAAAGAACATCTAAATCCTCATCTATGTCACTTCTTGGTTCATCTAAGTATATCTTCAACTGTGACTTTTGAGACAAAACAAACTTTATACTCTCATAAGCCATGAAATCTTATGAAAAAGAAAAATAGTTATTAAGAGTAAAAAAATTATACATTAAGTTAAGAATCGCGATAACATATGTAAATAATAAACAAATGAAATCGAGATAACAAATGGAGTAATGGTTGATATCGATTTCCATCTAATGATTTGTTTTTGCACCTTCACGATTTCCATTTGATACCGACAAAACAGATGGAATCATGGTTGATGCCTTGTACTAATGATTTAAGATAATAATAGGAGGTGAACTAGGATTTGATACTTGTGTGATGGCAATCAAAGTCAAGCACTAAATCAGAAATTATAGCTATATGGTCGATTATCCAAAAAAAAAAGAACATATAGCATGGAATTTTGAAATCATACATAATCTTATGTGTATCAAATGTGAAAAAAAAAATCATATACAAAATCTTATAATCATACATGATACATACACAATACATACTGCAATAAGAAATTTTATTTCAAGTCAAAAGAAACACATAGCAGGGACTTTTGAAAAATATACAGAATCTTATGTGTGTGTAGCGTGAGAAAATCTTACAAAATATTACTTGACCCTAGTGATTAATGAAGAATTGAAGAAATCGTCAGCATAGTTATGATGAAGAATAGAATAAATGGCAAGTCGTTGAATTCTTAAGAGCCACGTCGATGTGTTCTTACTCGATGTCGATTTTAATTGATGATACGGAAGATTGAAATATGAAGAGATGAGACTAGAGAAAAACCATAATCTGCACATAATTTACTCAACTATAAATAACCGAGATGGAGATTGGGGAGACGATACAATGCGAACTGAAGAGCAAAGAGGCAGGAATGGTTTAATTAATTTGCCAGTGGTGAGGTTTCTTGGAATTTTACATAGTTATTAAAGCAAAGAGACTATATATATATATATATATATATATATATATATATATATATATATATATATATTGTAACACCCGGATCTTGAGGTACCCTTCTTTTATACATTTCAATTGTGGCATCTTCGGGTTGCCACGGCGTGGTGTGGCAATGATGGATTCTTTCGCGTGCTTCATTAAAGCTGCCACAACGTGACAACATATTGCCATGACGTGGCAGCTGGCAGATGGAAACACCTAACTTTCTAGGTATTTAAAGGAAAACGGGAGGCTAGGGTTGCTCATCCTTAGCCTCAATCACTCTCAAACCCCATAAACCTAACCCTAATCCTCCTTGGTGCTCTTGTGCTCATTTTAGCAATCATGTAGTGGTTTTGAAGGGAGAAGAATAAGAGCTAGCATCTTGATTCAACAAGCAATCATTTCCTCTATTTGTGTGCATCTTTTAGACTCTTTGTTAGTCCTCATCAACCTTTTTGTGTTCTTTATCATGGATCTAGGTTTTGGAGCATGTTTTGATCCTTTTGAATGAGTTTGTGTGGTAAGAAGAGATAAAGGTTGCAACTTTTTGGTTTCTTAGTGTCCTTTGAATATCATATCTTATAGATCTGGATTTTGTTATAAAATGGGAGCCATGCGTGGACTTTGGATCATATTTTCCCCTTTTGACCTAGTTTGAAGAAGTACATGCATGGTTCATGCATGTCCATAAAGTTTGTATTTTTATATATCATTAAGGGTCCTAGAAGCAATCTGGAGAAATGGGACTAAGGATCTTCTGGATTAACTGCTTAATGGTTGAGTCTTTGCCATTTTAAGCCTTATGGAACCTACGGTTTGAGATTTTGTCCTTTTGGGTGGTCTTAATGGATAAAGTTGGAAATGTTATCCTTCTAGACCATATTTTAGACCATATCTAAGCTCTGGAGCTCTTGGGGTTGAAGAAAATTGTAACGTCCCAAAAATAATGACATAAAAAATTTCGTTTTTAGGTTAATAAATCGTTAATACATGTATTTTCCATAACACCAAGGTAATTTAGATTTAGCAAGACATCATTAAATTAGAGTGAATCACATAGTGTGGAAACATGTGGTGTGTGCTCTATAATCATCCCGGGCTTTTCATTCGAAAATCGAAGTACATCAAACATAAACTGAAAATCGTAAGCACAAGCTTAGTGAGTTCCCTAAAATACCACATGCCAATCATACAAGTTAGCCCAGTTTTGGGGTTCATTCCAACCCAAAATAAACAAGTATAAGCCCTGCCCTGGGGTATATTTCAACCTGAATATATCATAGTGGGCCCCGCCCTAGGGTATATTTCAACTTGTCATGCTATATTGGGCCCCGCCTTGGGCTGTATTTCAACCCAATCACAACATGCATCACACAACTAGTTTACTACATAACCAGATAATGGGTCGGACTTGGTGCCTTCAACCCATGGACGTAGTGAGAAACTCACCTTGCACTGCTGAATCGTATAGAGAATCTCAAACCGCTGGCTGGCAGATCCTTAAACTATCAACATCAAAACCACACCAATATCCAACACTTGGGTCCCAATCCATATTCATAGATCCATACTCGGGGTAAAAATATCATTTTACCCCTAACCTAGTTTGGTCCAAGACTAAGGCCCAAACTCACCATCTAAAAGGCCCAAAAGCCAATTAATCAACTAAGGCCTAATTATGGCCTAATTTTCCAAATTAGGCCCAAAACCCTTACATGGGCCTTACCCTAAAGCCCAACCATTCTTCCTAGTCCAAAGCACTTGTACTCAGATGGCCCATTAATAACTCAAACACCTAAGCCCAAATTGAAGCCCAACATACAAAGTCTCATCTAACTAAGTACACCTCGCGTACTCAGTGGGTACACTAAGCGTACACACAAGAGACTCAGTACGCCCCACGTACGAGGATGCACGCCCCACGTACTGACCCAACCCATAACCAACCTATAAAAAGTCTTAATCCCTTAAGCCAAGACGTCCAATGCTCAAATCTAGGCCTAAAACACGCCTTAAACCATAAAGTTGTTAACTTTGAGCTTTTGCATGGGTCAATGGTTCCCAAATCTAATTTCTTACTTTCCAACTTCATAACAAAGGCTAAACCACATGCATGAGTTGATATCAACTATCATGGTCACATTTTTATGCATTTGGGACACCTAGAACATCCAGATCTAGTGTCCAACTCTTGGGGCAAGCTTAAACTCATAAATACAAACCAAAGGTTCCAAAACCACCCCAAAAAAGATCTAACCAAAGAGATGCTAAGATGGGAGCTTTTTACCTTCAATAGATGGCAAAGGATGAGAAACTTCTGGATCTACAAGCCCCACTCCAAAAGATGATCCTTCAACAATCTTCAACCTCCTCAAATGCTCAAGAATACTCCAAAATCACACACAAAAGCCTGAGAACTCCAAAATGGTGGATAAAGGTTGAATATTAGGGTTTAGGAGGCTTGGAGACTGATAAGGGTCAAGACTTAAGAATATAAGATGCTTAAATAGGGGTAAAACCTTAAAAATGAGGGTGTGCTGCTGAGGGAGTATGCCCTGTTACCCATTAGTAAGCTCGACATTCTCAAAGACCACCAGCGATCATTTAAACCATTACACCCCGTGTACTTGGTGAGTACGCCCCGCATACTCGACCAAGCTCCAATTCTTGTGATCTTCAATTGGCCATAACTCCTTCATCTTAAGTCGTTTCCAACGAACTTTATATCTACGGAAAGGGGACGAGAAGCCCTACACTTTTATCAACTCGCCTTCACTTAAGAACATTCCGAACAAAAACCTGAAATTCATAAAGGACCAAGTTATCAAATTACGATTATACCCTTGGGATTTGAAACACACACGAACACTCGGATCACTTAGACTATAACACCCACATCCAAAAAGGGACAAATCCTTTCTTCCGCAAGGTCCTAAGACTTATGATAACTGATGAATGGGCCATGGTCCTAAATAATGAAGTGATTCAAAACCGAGCGTTACATAAATAGCTTAACTCATTAAGCTATTTTGAACCAGTACCCACGATGTGGCATCAGGTCGCCACACCGTGGCGACTAGGGTTGGATCGATTGTTTGGTCTCGATCTGATGCCACAATGTGGCCAAGGATGACCACGACATGGCGAGTCGCTGTAGCTAAATGTTTGACTGTTGACTTGAACCTTTGATTGTTGACCTTGAGGGTTGAATTTTGACTTGTTGACATTGGTTGTGCATGGGTCGGTTTGGGTCGGTTTTGGACCTAAACCCAGGCCAACCCAACCCATAAATGGTCGGTTTCTGGTTTTAAAAACCCAATAGGATCGGTTTGTGGTCGGTTCGGTTTCTCGGGTTTTGAGGTCAGTTTGGTCGGTTTCTTGGGTTCAACCCATATACTCACGGGTTCTGGGTTTAAACCCATGGGTTTTGGGTTTTAACCCATTTTCTATAAGCGAAACAACAAGCTAAATGCTTTAAAAAACACCAAATTGAAGTTAAATACTTTAAAAAACATGAGTCTTACAACAAATAGTCTATTACAAGTTACAACCAAAGCCCGGAATAGTCTATTACAACCAAAACACAATCAAGTATATGTGGTTTCTTGGGTTGGATGGGTCGGTTTCTTGGGGCGGTTTGTCGGTTTTAAGTATGGGTCGGTATCCCGGGTTGGATGGGTCGGTTTCTAGGTAAAAACCGAAACCAAACCTGATTTTTTAGTTTTTAAAAATATCAAACCCTAACCGTCGGTTTTGCTTCGGTTTCGGTTTTTTCGGTTCCGATTTCGTCGGTTTTAATCGGTTTCTCGGTTTTTTGGTTTGGGTTTGCTCACCCCTAGGCAAATGTATAGTTTTTGAAAGGTGGACTAAGGGTCTTCCTTATATATATATATATATATATATATATATATATATATATATATATATATATATATATATCTAGGTGGCGTTTAGCATAATTTTGGGATTTGGTGAGATTGTTGAGGTAGAGTTGCGTTTCAAGGTAAGTATCTTCACTGTACTTGCGGGTCAAAGGCACCCATGCAGGGCCATGGAATATGTTTGTAGGATGCTAGTAATTTGTGTGATACTTACATGTTTTGTATGTTGGGTGGGGCCCATTATGTAAGTTAGGCGAGGCCCATTATACTCATTTTGTGGGGCCCGTTATGTGAGTTAGGGCGAAGCCCGTTTATATTCATTAGGTGGGGATGGTTATGCGAGTTAAGGCGAGGCCCGTTACACTCATTAGGCAAGTCCCATTGCTTGTATGTTATGTGGTATTTTGGGGAACTCACTATGTTTAGTGCTTACGGTTTATGCTTGTAATGTTTTTAGGTACTTCAAGTTCGAAGGGAAAGGGACCGACATGATCGCACAATATCCATCCACATTCTGCATTTTATGATTTTGGGATTGTACTTGATAACTATTTTTACATTGTCATACTTTGATGGATTGAAAAGAATGATTGATGGTTTTGGTTGACTTACAAATACAATTTTTTCCTTAGTATTTTTGAGGTTGTTACAAGTTGGTATCAGAGCCTTGGTTTAAGGGATTTGGGAGCACTCTCGGATGTGTCTGGACTTAAACAGAGGAATGGGTAAAAAGAGAAATAGATTTCCAAAAGTTTTTATAAAGAAGTGGTGTGATGTGTGCAATCAGCCGAGCTCAAGTAAGTATTCCCAAAATACCCATACATGTGTATTTGATTAAGTATGTATGTATGTATGTAAATTTCATGTTAGATTAGGGCTAAGGATCTGCTCGAGATTGTATATTAGGAGAGATGCATTTGTATGCCTACTGTATGAGCCTCTAAAACTATGTGCTAGTATGGATTACAAATAATATGATAGGATAGCCTGTTAGGCCGAGCTCTGGTCATAACTCGATGCTTGAATGTTTCTTGCTTTGTGCTTTTTGGAACCACTGTTAATACTAGTTAACTATGAAGCAAATATGCTAGGTTACATGTTACATACATTAGATAATTTTAGAAGGTTATGTTTAACTCTATTGCGTAATTATTGTTTGATTCCAACTGTTGTAGTGTTAGACCTTGCAGTCAAAGAATTATCTAGTGTCTGTTGCATGTAATTATATTCATAAGATAGTTAGCAGGTATTAATGGGGGTTTCTTCTGCAACTGATGGCAGAGAATGGTAAAAGGGAATCCTAGGAGAAACTAGGAAGCATGTTAGCTTATCAGATGTGTTGTTTAGCATGAATATAAGGGATCCACTTAGGGGAATCAAGACGACTCTTGAGGATAGTACGAGTAGGTGTGGATGGTAGTATTGGGTCTGTACTACTGGAAGCACATGATATCTACTTGAGTCAAAGGGAGACATGAGGATACTAAGGTATTCTTAGGTTGTGGGAATCTTCGAGTGTTTATGATGGTTTGCATTGTTTATTTTTCAGTATGGTGGTAACTCAAGGTGGTTCAGGTCCTGGTGAATGATCAGGTTTGGGCTCTAGAGTCGGACCCTTGGATGATTAGATGCGAGAGTTCATTTCTTCGGTGATCACCTACAACATTCTGAAGCAGACTCCTGTGATCTTTGGTACGATCAAGGAGGGCATTATGTAGATTTTGGATGAGTATTTGGGAGCATTCCGTACAGAGATGGTGGCAATAGTGGGTGCACGCTCTCTGACTTTTTGTGAGTTTCGTGCATGTGGGGCTCCTGAGTTCTTCGGGAAGCATGAACCTATTGCTAGTAGGTGATTGTTTTCAGACATCGCGAATGGTTTCTGGACTAGAACATGTCCTGAGAAAGCGAAGGCCAAATTTGCATTCTGTCTTTTGAAAGAAAGAGCCCGTGATTGGTGGGAGGAGGTAGGCCATGCCGTGTGAGAAACGGCTGTTGAGGCGATGACTTGGGATGATTCTGTGATAAGATTCAGGGTTGAGTTTGCACCAGTGATTGAGGTACAACAACTGGCGAGAGAGTTTCAGGACCTCCGTCAGACTACAAAGTCAATGGCGGAGATTGTTGCCATGTTTCGAGACAGGGATTTGTTGGTTCCATAGTATGTAGCAAGCGAGGATATGAAGAAGGCCAGGTACCATGATATGTTGAAAGGTGAGATACAAGAGTTTCTATGCATGTCCAACTACAAGACATTGGAGGATATGATATATCGAGCTCGCAAGCGGGAGATTGATTTGGAGACAGTGAGGAAGAGAAAGCCAGTTTAGGCACAGGTATCGGAGGGCTCGGGTAAGAAGCCTAAGGTTGTTGACTCACATTCAATGGGCCAATAGGGTCGGGGCCAATTTGGAATGTGCTGCTAGACGTACGAGGAGGCTTGTAGGGTTGGTGGTTCCGGCTGTTACAAGTGTTACAAGACTGATCATTACATCATAGATTACACTGTCACTACCACCACCCAAGGATCAGGTCTGATTTGCTTCCATTGCAATCAAAGAGACCACAAGAAGATCGATTGTTCGATTCTGGCAGCCAGGGGAGCAGATGCAACACCTGCTCTGGTGACATTGAGGATCATCAACATCCGCTAGGGCAAGGCGAAGGCGCCAGTCGTGAGGAGTCGAGCTTTCCAGCTGATATCCGAGGAGGCTCGTTCAGCACCAAATGTGGTTACTGGTTTGTATTTTCTCCCTATTTCATTTATTGCTTTGATGTTTATGCTTATTATATTTATGATGTTATTTAGGGACGTTCTATTGAATGGTGTCCTAGCTTTGGTTCTATTTGATTTGGGTGCCACTTGATCATTTGTATCTCTTGTGTTTAGCAAGAGGTTCGGTGACACTCCTAGGAAGCTCGATTATCTGTTAGAGGTAGAGATCACCGACGATCGTCCAATACGAGTATCGAGGATTCATTGGGGTTATGTTATGAAGTTATTCAGCGAGCGGTATCGAATTGATTTGGTTCGTATTCCTTTGCGTGAAGGCAATGTTATCGTAGGGATGGATTGGTTGAGCCCTAATGGGGCGATAATTGATTATGGGGACCTGTTAGTTCGGGTTCAAACCCCAAGTGGGGAGAACTAGTTATTCATGGTGATGGTGCACAATGTGGACCAACTCTCTGTTCAGCCACGAGAACTAGGAGATATTTGCATCAACGTTGTTCTGGCTTTATGCCTTATGTATTGGATACCAAAGAGAAATGGAAGAAGACTGTTGATGATGTGCCTATCATTCGAGATTACCCAAATGTGTTCTTTCTAAATTTTCCTAGAGTGGCTCCAGAGAGGGAGGGTGAGTTTCTATTGATTTGATTGCAGGTGCGACTCCAATAGCCAAGTCTCCTTATTGGTTGGCACCGCTGGAGATGCATGAGTTGTCTACACAGCTGTAGGAGCTATTAGACAAAGGGTTTTGTTAGGCCGAGTCATTCACCCTAGGGAGCGGCGATACTGTTTGTGAAGAAGAAATATGGCTCCCACAGGATGTTCATCGACTACCTGGAGTTGAACAAATTAACGGTGAAGAACCGTTATCCGCTTCCGAGGATTGATGATTTGTTCGACTAGTTGCATGGTGTGCCTTGGTTCTCCAAGATTGATCTATGTTCAGGCTATTATCATATGAGGTTTCGAGATGAGGATGTTCAGAAGACGGCCTTCAGGACTCGTTATGGGCATACGAGTTCGTGGTGATGCCTTTTAGGCTCACCAATGCACCAGAAATGTTCATGGATCTCATGAACAAGGTTTGCAAACTGATGCTGGATCGGTCGGTCATTGTCTTTATTGATGATATTTTGGTCTATTCTAAGACTAAGGAGTAGCGTGAGGATCATCTGCGAGAGGTCATGGAGACTCTGAGGAGGGAGAGGCTTTATGCCAAATTCTCCAAGTGTGAGTCTTGTTTGCGTGAGGTGCAGTTCTTTGGCCAAATTGCCAATCATAAGGGTGTATTGGTTGATCTGGACAAGATCGAGGCCATGATGCAGTGGGAGGTTCTGAAGTCTCCATATGAGATTAAGACTTTCCTTGGTTTAGCCGGGTATTATCGTGGTTTATAGAGAATTTCTCCAGGATCACAATTCCATTGACCAGGCTGACAAAGAATTCGGTTACTTTTTGTTGAGGGCCTGAGAAACATGAAACATTTGAGACTTTGAGGTAGAAGTTATGTGAGGCTCCGATTTTGACACTACCAGAGGGCATGGATGATTTCGTGGTATATTGCGATGCATTGATTTCAAGATTAGGCGTGGTTTTGATGCAGAGGGGTTATCTGATAGCTTATGCTTCGAGGAATATGAAGCTTCATGAGGCGAATTATCCATTGACCTTGAGGTTTGACTTTTGACTTGCTTACTTTGTTCAAATATATAGTTTTAGAAAGGTAGACTAAGGGTATTCCTTGCGTGTATATCTGGGTGGAATTTAGCACCGTTTTGGATGTTGTGAGCTTGCTGATTTAGAGTTGCATATTAAGGTGAGTCTCTTCATTGTACTGTTAGGTCGAAGGCACCAATACCGGCCCACTGTATTATGTTTGTAAGATGCTAGTTGTCTGTGTGATACTTGTATGTTTTCTATCGTGGGCGGGGCCCGTTATACGAGTTAGGGCGAATCCCATTATACTCATTGGGCGGTGCTCATTATGTGAGTTAGGGTGATGCCCGTCATACTTATTGGGCGAGGACCGTTATGAGTGTTAGGGTGAGGCATGTTATACTCATTGGGCGGGGTTCGTTATGTGAGTTTGGGCGAGGCCCATTATACTTATTGGGCCATACCGGTTTCTTGTATGTTATGTGATATTTTAGGAAACTCACTAAGCTGTGTGCTTACTGTTTATGTTTGAAATGTTTTCAGCTACTTCAGGTTCGAAGGGGAAGGGCCCGACATGATCGCGCAACATCCACCCGCATTCCGCATTTTATGATTTTGGGATTATACGCTGATAACTATTTATACATTGTCATACTTTGATGGTTTGAAAGGAATGATTGATGGTTTTGGTTGACTTAAAAATAAAATTTTGTACTTGGTATTTTTGAGGTTGTTACACACACACACACACACACACACACATATATATATATATATATATATATATATATATATAATTACAATTACGAAAATATTATTTAATAAAAGAGTTTGTTGGGTATATATCGTGTCAAACTCATTTTATTGTCGTGTTATATGTCTTTTTTAAATCGTGTTTTAGTCGTGTTGTTTTCGTGTCAATTTCGTGCCAATTTTCCAACCCGGACACGACACGACGCGATGTCGTATTTTTTCTAAACATGCCATGAACAAGAATTTGAATTTCTATTTCGTCCAAATTTTGTTTTGTCGTGTCGTGACATGTTTTGACAGGCATACTTAAATGTTGCATTAGATAAAGAGACATATATGAATCGGTCTGAAGGGTTTGTGATGAAATGTCAAGAAAATAAAGTCTATAAATTAGTCAAGTCACTTTATGGACTAAAACAAGCTCCAAAACAATGACATGAAAAGTCTGACAATACTCTACTATCTACTAAATTTAGAATAGATGAGTATGATAAATATGTTATGTCAAACAATACAAAAATGCCTATGCCATCATATGCTTGTGAACAGATGATATGATTTAAATGGGTATTAGTTTAGATATTTTAAATCGAACCAAGAAAAATGCTATTGTCATGAAGGACATAGGACTATCTAATGAATTTCTTTGTGTAAGAATTCAAAAAAGTCCAGAAGGGTATGCTCTTACATAGTCCAATTATATTGAAAGCATATTTAAGAAGTTTGGACACTATGATGACAAACCGATTGTTATCCGATTTGATCATTCTAGTCATCCTAAGAAGAATGTAAGTGACAATGTTGCTCAACTATAAAATACTCATGTTTTTGGAAGCTTGATGTATATTACGAATTGTACTAGATCGAAATTCGCATGTAGTAAGTAGATTGAGCAGTCACTTTCATAATTTTGGGAAATATACTTAGAGTGCTTAAATATTTTAAACATAAAATAAATTATGAGTTGCATTAAACGAGATATCCTCTTTTTTTTAAAGGATATTATGATGCAAATTAGATTACCAATGCCTCTGAAGGTAAATCCATAAATGGTTATGTATTTACACTTGGTGGAGCTGCTATATCTTGTAAATTGTCTAAAAAAACCTATACATACACATTCTATAGTGGAAATCATCTAAGAAAACTCTAATATATATTATAAAATGGAAACATAATTTTTACCTTTAGATAAAACCTTTAAATAAGTTGAGTAGGTTAAAAGCTTCTTAAAATGTATTCCTTTGTGGCCTACACATGTTACTGATATTGTATACATTGTGATAGCATGACTGTTTTTACTATAACATAAAATCAGATATACAATGGCAAGTCGAGACATATTACAATAAGTGACTTGATGAGAATGAGATCATTTTCGTTAGTTACATAAAGTCAATATATATATAATCCTTAAAAAATGCCTTAGTACAAAGCAAGTTCTCTTCACATCAATGAGTGGACTTAAAGTCAACACAATGAGTCACCAACTGTTAGAAACCTAACCTAGAAACATTGGAGATCCAATGGTTTAGGTTGAATAAGAAAACTTGTTGGTGAATAATTAACAAAAAACAAACACAAAGGTATTCTCACTCCTATATTTATTTTGTGTTTTCCATTGATGATTTAGGGGATGATTTATTCTTAATAATGCTAATAGCTTTTTTATTGGAATATTAAGGATTATTCCATATTAGCGTTACCTATGTAAGATAGATTTGAGGTCGCATCTTTTGGAGCTGATACGACTAAGATCTCTAAAAGTCTCATGAAGAAAGGATTGTGATCGACCAAAATAAACACCAAATAAGAATCAAGCTATGTTTAGATATGATACGTATGATGCTTCTTGTTTGTTCTACTACAAAAGTGTTCAAGACTTTAGTTTCTACTCATTTTTAGCCTTCCCGATTTAAATATCAAACTTATCTTATTTTCTACTTAAAATGTGGGGTATCATTGGTGTTTGAATATAAAATATAGGTATTGTTGGAACTTTGTTTTGGTAAAATAACTTGTGAGGCTCATCCTATATGGATAGAAGATGAAACCTTATCAAGCCTTCAATACTTTTGTCTTTTCAGTTAACTAAACTAAACGGATCAAGTGAGAAATAACAAAATTTGGGCTTGGAAAATGACATTTGGCTAGTCAAATTGGGCTTGTAATAGACTGGTGGCAGATCCAACGGATCTTAAAAAAATTTCAACTGGAGTCCAATATTTTAAATGAAATTAATATGTAGTTGTATTTAGACTTTGTAACAATCATTTTAATAATGAAATGGTTTTAGATACTTAATTTATAATAGTTAAAACTTTGATTGGTTTGAGGTAGGATCTTTTTTTCAATGAGGTGCAAAGGTAAAATATATGTTTTTTTTCATTATATAAATTATGAGAAAAATGTCTAAGTTAAGTGGGGTCATGCACCCCACTTGGTACATGGTAGATCCGTCATGTACTAACTAAAATGTAGCTTGGATTTAATACATTTAACGGTGAAAGATAAATATTTAAGCCTTAGGGTCCTTCTTGACTAATTAATAAAATTTTATAATTAAATCCAAAAATGGTTTTGTTAATCAAACTAATTAATTAAAATTTGGTAATTATATATACATACTAATTTACAATGACCACTTGAACAGTACATTTCTGTCATTGGATGAAATTTTTTTTTTCTATTTTTCGTTGACTCTCTTTTTATGGATTATTTTTTTATTTGGGAACGTGTTGTGTTACGTGTTTTTTTTTTCTGTATATACCGCTTCAACACGTGTTCCTCATCGGCTCAACCATCGACTTAGTTTAATCCCTCCACTCCTTGATATTTCCTCCACCGCCTCACACCACCTGCTCTACTTTCCACCGATTATGGTGACGGGAACAAAAAAGGAGGGTATCCGCCAATGGTGACGGTCTTGAGGTCACCATTTACAGATCTAAAGGCGCCCTGGTATGTTTACAACATTCATCGATTGTAAATAGAGGGTACATCCCGAAAGTAGGTATGCATCAGTTGTATGCATCTTTAGCATAACAAAGAAACCATATCAGATCCCGTTTCAATTACCGTTGATTTTCGTCTCTCACTGCCTTCGAGCATCCACTGCCGACTTTGTAAGCAACACCTTCTTGCCCTTAGCATCACCATTGCTTTCAGTTTCAAGCCTTAAACCGTACTCTCTGCGCTTCTGGTAGGAGAAAGAGGGTCGGAGTCCGAAGAAGGTGCATGTCGTGAAGCAGGAAACATAACTTACGTGGATGATCCACTGAATCAAACAGGTAAATCCCACCGACCTGATTGCATCATCTTTTCGTTTGTAGACCCCTCATACTTCAGATGGTTCGTCATGTTAGTGTTCTCGATTTTTGGTGGCCATATGAACTTAATTTGTATTTAGGGTTTATGCATTAATTTTTCTAGGCGTTTTCAGTCACTTGTGCAGTTGTGCCTGTTAATCTATATTTGTATAGAACTGCACTTCCAGGCTGAATTTGAAAACTCACAAAAAAATTATAACTTTAGATGCATATCACGTGTTTGATGAAATGTCTAAATGAAAAAAAAAATTAATTGGATGCAGATACAACCACTTCAAGACATATTAGATGAAATTGTAGAAAACTTATTTGGACTGAAGACTAAAAATTAATGTTTGATTTTCAGCTTAAAGGTTGTGAGGCAGTGAACATGATGGAGGAATGGCCGCCGAAGTTCCCAAGAAAGTAACATCTTCTGTTTTCCTATCAGGTAAGGGGTATTGAGTTTTTCATTTGCATCTTTGATTTTTTTCTTCAATATCCTCCACTTTTCTTGGTTGCCTTTAAAACACAATATGACCTTAATTTTTAGAAATACATACAATTGGATATTGATACACATTTTACTCTTCATGTTCAAGCAGTTGCATGTTAGATGTTTCCTGAAATGGCTGACTGAAGCTATCTTTCATGTTTTACCACTACTCATGACAACAAGTATTATTTTGTCTGAAATTCCATTTCTTTTAACATCACCCTTATCTATTTTTTCTTATAAAATTGTTTTAATATTATTTAGGCAAAAGATTTTGAATTTGTTTTACAGTGATATATTTGGTTTCTCACAGTAAATCATGGTGCTTCAGCCCAAGTAATTGACAATAGACGGCTTCAGGTATTCCTTATATTGGGTAAGTTACTTCTATTCATAGGTAACGATATATATACATTCTAATTGTGCGTTGAAAGTGTTTGTTGAAATGCCATGTTTACAAGGAACATATTAACCAACTAAATGGGGTTCCTGTATTACTAAATATCTCATGAAATTAGCAGAATTGTTACAAACTGATTTGGGTTTTTAAGTGAAAATACTTGGAAACTGATTTCAGATTATAAGTTGCAATGTTGAAGCTGTGCAGCTTCATAAAATGAGGTCACTGGAAAAAATGATATTATTGTATCTGAACATTGAAGTAAGTATCTATACCTTCTTTCTTAAAATTTCTATAGTTGGTCTCTAGGTTTTTATTAATTTAGTCCATCTTCATCTAGCCATTAATTATGTTTCATTTGGTAAATTTGATCTTTTCTTTGTATTACTGTCACGCTCATTCTTGACGTTACAAGTAAACTCATCGTATAATTAATTATTTGTTTTGATTTTTAATTGTATCAAAATCAAATTATGTGATTTATTTTTTGTATTTACTTTTAAATATTGCAAGCAATTCGTTCTCTTAAAGCTCAAGTTCCAGTGAGTACCACAAGCCCAGGAAGGTACATTCACAAACTTATTATAAGCTATTTTAAATCATATTTCAAGAAATAACAAATTTATTTATTTATCATATAAGATAAGAATCGAAAAAAAATAAACTTGGTATATGATGTGGCAGGCAATCGGTGGGAGGACTTTACTACCTTTCATATCTAGACCACGAACATTCTTGTGGGTCGAGATGTGGGAGGTGGTGGTCTATTTGTATTTACTCTAGCTCAAAACTTCGCGTAATTTACCCATTTTGCCCATTGTAATTTGTATCACATAACTTATTCTTATTATGATTGTACCGTCATATTTCATTTTGCAAATACAAAATGGAAATTAGATTTTTTGATGTTTACGTTAAATATAACATAATATAGTTATGCCCTCAAGGATTCGATGTTACTGGAAAACCTATTGTAAGCCCTATTTCCTTTTTTCCTTGAATTCCAAAACTACCATTTTTATCTGGAATTTCAATCACATACATTTTACGATTTTGCCAATTCCGACGGAATCGTAATATGAGATCTCATTCCATGATTGCCAAATGGACAAAATTTAGTTCCATTCTTCCATAAAGACCAAAATACCCTCGACATATGTATATTGAAATAAGTTCGGTTTATATTCCATTATTTCCGCACATAAATATAAATTACCTTTTGATCCCCAAGGTTTTGATCATGAAACCAAAGTGAAAAATCTTCGCAAATTCCTTCAAATTTCAACGTCGATTAAATATAATATCTAGATCAAATCAATTGCGTAACCAACCCCGCAATGCGGGATTCTTCCCTAGTTATTGGTATAATTGTAATGATAGTTTTTAGCAGTTAATTTTGTTTGAAAGTTACAACTACTATAGGAAGCTTATAATTTAAAAGAGAATTGACAAATTTTGTGGCCAAAGAAGAAACATTTCATTTTCTTTAGTTTTGTTTTCTATGGAAATCATGGAAGCATAAGGAAATCTGTTAAAATCAAGATTGAATCTTGATTGATTGTTTTATTGTTAGAAATAATGTCTATTTCCTTATAATCTTAATCACCTAACAAGTATGTATATTACTGACTTAATCTGGTTAGTGCAGGTTTGTCGGGGACTAAAGTTGATCATTTTTGGAACTTGACACTAAAGGTTGAGGGGCTGCTGGGTATTATTGTCCAAGTAGAGATGTAACTTTATAAGGATTATATATGGGAACTTGGATGCTTGTATATGTGGAGCTTTAAATGGATGCTTGTATATGTGGAGCTTTATATGTGGAACTTGGATGCTTGTATATGCGGAGCTTTAAATGGATGTACTAAAGGTTTTGGAACTTGTATTATGATAATTGTATCCTCTTAAATGATACGGTTGTACTCATACATGTATAGTGAGGAGTATTGCATTCTTATACGCTATACATAGATGGAAAGAGTTAGGTTTTCATTTTTTAATCTCACAATATACTTTCCAGAGTATCTATCTGAGACTCTTTCTATTAGAACTCTTAGTTAGAGTTTCGTGTTCTTGATATTTGTTAGGATATAATAATATTGAGGGAAGAGTGTAGTATAGGATCTGTGTAGTGAGGTTTATCTTGTAAGTAGACTCGTTTTTAATGAGATGTTGATAGTTTTATATTTTTGACATTTATCTTCTAGATAAATTCGTACCAATGCAATTTCTGTCTTAGGAAGCTGTAATTCACAAGCCTCTAACATGTTTGATTTTGTGTTTGTAATATGCTATATACATCTACAATCAAATACATTTTTCATATTTATGACTAGTATTTAGATATAAATTTCGATTTAGTGTATTTATATTTGATATTTACTATTGTCATACAAATATATAACATTAAACCACAAAAAAATTCAATGAACATTTTCTTTGAAAGTGACCATCATTGCGGAGCTATTCACATGAACAAGTTTCACAAGGCCTAATCTTGAAATCGTTCATGTGAATAATTTCACAATGATATGATTTTTCTGAAACAAGAATCATTAATTATAATTTAAAACACTATCGCCTTGTTCCCGAGTTCTACTTAAGGAGAGAAATGAGAGGTACGAAGGGAAAGTGAGGGGCGTCGAAGGAAAATCGTGTTTCCGAGTTTCATTAATGGAAGGAAAGTGAGGGGAGAGAAAGATTTTGGAGCCATATTTTCCTTTCAAATTTTCCTCAAAAATTGGATGGATTTGGGAAGAAAGTGAGGGGAAGGAAAATTTTAAGTTTTATTTTTTTTCCTTCTAATCCGGGAACACAAAAACTTAAAATTTTCCTTTCAATTCCTGTCATTTCCTTCGAACTCGTGAATACGAAATAATGAATATTTTTATTCACCTCCCTTTCTTTCTGTCAAATTTTCCTTACCCTTTCCTATGATGAATTTACAAAAAAAAACTCGGAAACAAGACGTATATGTTTTCAATATTATTCCTATGATTTACCAAAAAACAAAAAACAAAGCTAAAAAGGAAATGTAAAGCAAAACCCCACCATTTCACACCAGAACATGAACAGTCAAAAACTAAAAATGTGATATAGAAAAACATTTCAAATGAACTATAGTATCCTGGAAGTTTCAAGATCCTTATTTGTTGTTATGGTTGAAAGAGATTTCAAACTGTTTTTCTTATATATGAAATGATATTTACAACCACTTAAATAGCGACATTTCTCATTGGACCACAATACAAAATTGATTGCCTTTATGTACAAAATTCATCAAAACATCATTTTGTTAAAAATCTTTTTTCTATTTTCATATTCTTCTGATTTCCTCTTTTTCTTTTAATATCAAAGGAAATTGAAGTAGGAATTATGATGCTTATTGAGTTGTTACAATAACCATAGTTGGAAAGTTGGAAATAGATAAAAATAAATGGCCATGAAATGATTTAATATGATTAAAGGAGTCAACTTTATTAGGAAAGTGTGAGCCTTCAATATGTGTGTCCCTTTCAAGTTCCAATCGCCCCCTTCACCACATTTCAAATTATATCAACTTTGGTCTCTCTCACTCTCACTCTAATCTATCTTTTCTCTCTCCATTCTTTAATTTGATCGCCACAAATCACCTCCGCCTGCCGCCGATCGCCACCATCACACCACCGCTGCATTTCCCCCACCACCACCAATCAACTCCGGGTTCAGATAATGGTATAACAGACCCCTTCTACTTCGTGTTCGTTTTTTAATTGCTAAAAGACTGATTTAGGGTTTTTATTTGTTTTGACTGAATAACAATTTTTCTGTTCGGAACTGGAAGAAATTAGGATTAGTGATTTGCTGCTGAATTGATTTTGTTGGATTATAGTTTATACATACACCATAGAAATATGTTGAACAAATTTATGAAACGAGGGCAACGGAAGCCCTCGAAATCTGATACTGATACTTACGGGTTTACTCCTCCTGGAAACCGGAATTCCGAGTCTGTTTCTACTTCCAATGTTGTCGTAAATCACGCCTCTCGTGGTGGTGCTCCTCCTGTCGCGAACAGTATAGGTCAACAACAACAGACACCAAGTGGAACATCGATTCCTCCTCCTCCAACTGGAACTATTGAATCCTTGCCGATGTTTAGAGATGTTCCAGTATCGGAACGACAACACTTGTTTCTCAGAAAGTGTCAGGTTTGCCGTTTCCAATTTGATTTCACAGACACGTTAAAAATGGTTCGGGAGAAGGAGATTAAAAGGCTAAACCTTGTCGAGCTTGTGGATTATGTCCAATCCGGTTCTGGTAAAGTCACCGAGAGCAATCAAGACGAGATGATTCAAATGATTTCAGTAAACATCTTCAGGTGTTTACCACCGAGTTCCCATGAACATACAGGAACTGAAAACATTGAAACAGAAGAAGAAGAACCTTATCTCGATCCATCATGGTCACATCTCCAACTCGTTTACGAGCTTCTCTTAAGGTATGTTGTATCATCAGACACCGATGCCAAAGTCGCAAAGCGTTACATCAATCATTCATTTGTTTTAAAGCTACTAGACATGTTTGATTCTGAAGATCCACGTGAACGTGAGTATCTGAAAACAATTCTACACCGAATCTATGGCAAGTTTATGGTTCATCGCCCGTTTATCAGGAAAGCAATCAATAACATCTTTTACAGATTCATCTATGAAACACAAAGGCATAATGGAATTGGTGAGTTATTGGAAATACTTGGGAGTATAATCAATGGATTTGCATTACCAATGAAAGAGGAGCACAAGTTGTTTCTTGTTAGGGCTCTTATTCCACTCCATAAGCCTAAGTCAATTGCTATGTATCATCAACAACTTTCCTACTGTATTACTCAGTTTGTAGAAAAGGATAATAAGTTAGCAGATACTGTTATAAGGGGTTTGCTTAAATATTGGCCTATTACTAATTGTCAAAAAGAGACTCTTTTTCTTGGAGAACTTGAAGAGGTTTTAGAAGCTACACAAGCTGCTGAGTTTCAGAGATGTATGATTCCTCTTTTTAGACAAATAGCTCGGTGTCTTAATAGCCCTCATTTTCAGGTTTGAGAATTCTCCATTATCTTTTTTAATGTGTCATAAATGTGTACATGTGTATTAATTTATGATTTTTATATTTTTTTAGACAGCAGAGAGAGCTTTGTTTTTGTGGAACAATGAGCATATTGTGAGCTTAATTGCTCAAAACAGAAACATAATCTTACCAATTGTGTTTGAAGCTTTGGAAAACAATATTCAATCTCATTGGAATCAAGCTGTTCATGGATTAACAGTGAATGTGCGTAAAATGTTTCAAGAAATGGATTTCAAATTGTTTGAAGAATGCCAAAAACAGTTTGCTGAAAAACAGGCGAATTCTCAACAAGCAGAAGAACAGCGTCAATTGACATGGCAAAAGATAGTGGATGCTGCTGGTGGTGGGACCCACCAAATACACTAACAAGTAAAACAAGTAAACAAGTAACAAGTAACAAGTAACAGATCTTTGTTTGTTGATGATGTGTTTGTTTGTTTGTTTGTTCTACGGATTATGTGGTTAAACATGAAAAGATTATTTTGCAAAAGGAATGGTGTAATTCTAGACAGCATATTATTAATATATACTTTTTTTTTCTTTGAACAATCTCATAAGGATGTATCTGTTTGATTATTAGTTCTTGATTTCTTCATCAAGGAAGAAATCAAATCGTTTAATTTTATTTGGTATTCGTGAATTTGTATTCGCCAATTGTACATTTTATCATATGATTCATTAAGGTTTAAGATCAACGAGTTGTGGGCTTATGGACTCTTATGGCCCATGATTATAGTTCGGATGTGATTCCAAAAGAAAATGGAATCATTGTTTGAGAGAATTAATTAATATTTTTGGATGTAAGTAATATAGTTATTCGAAAAAAAAGTATTTGAGCCTTGGAGTTATTAAAGTAGATATTTATACAGTATGGTCTAGTTGTATTTTTTTGAGGATTTTATAATAATCATGTGGTATTAAAATTAATAATTTGATATGATTGATATAACTTTTATGGGTTGTCATTTTTTTTTTTGTCGAGGATTAATTTGAGTTACGAAAAGTTTTAAAAAAGATATGATTCTAAATACACGTATTCTTAATTATTCAACTTTTATTTCATGGTATTACATCGAATCTTTTGAAAAGTTTTAGGTTATCGAGTAAAAGTAAATTTTGATTTGATATAGTTGAGTCGAAACGGATAAAAGCGTAAAGTGATATAAATAATTAAATAGGATACACAGTAGGATCTTGTTTAAGATAATGTGTTCTAATCTACCATAATAAATAAGAATGATTTTGTCACATGTCCTTCTTTCATTCAATTTGCCACATGTCATTTTATCATAATTTAGAGATATATTTATTTCCACTTGTCATTTATTTCATTTTGCATTTCTAATATATTATTAATTAGTTTCCATAAATTAAACCTACCATAATGATATGAATTTCAAATTTTAAATTTTAAATTTCAATTTCAATTTCAAATAAATTTACAATTTAAACTTTTGTATTTAACATTTTGTTATAATTAACCTGTTTAGTATACGGGTCTAATAACTAAACAATAATTTTAATTTATTTTATTTTTTGCATGTTTTTTTTCTCATAATTTTTATTTATTTCAAATTTCAAATTCAAATAAATTTCTCATTTAATCGTTTCTATTTAACATTTTGTTTTTATCAACCCGTATAATATACGGGTTTCACAACTAGTAAATAAACAAACTAATAATTTTTTAAATAAAAAATTGAAAATATAATTAGGTTTTTTTTTTTTTTTTTTTTTTTTTTTTTTTTTTTTTTTTTTTTTTTTTTAATGAAATTAACCATTTTATATATGTTTTTTTTTCTTTAAACTTCTTAGATAAATAGCATGAAACATGATTCTAGAAATATTTCTAGTCGTCTACCTTCTTATTCAACCTTCAAACTTTCTCAGCATTACTAATTCGACCAAATAATACTAAAATATAACATACATTGATTGATTTTTGAATAGCTAGGTACAAGTTGGCGTTATATATTTAATAATATTAATAATACAATAATAATTCTATAAAGTGAAAGTTGAATAAAACACGACTATGAGTTGAAAACAATCACAATAAATAAAAGTTGATAAGTGTATGTATCCCTAAAAAGTAAAAATCCATTAAGATTACGTATCGACAACTACAGTTTTATTGACATTTTGATATGAATTGATAAGTTATATTATTGAACATTTAATTGATATGAATTAATAAGTTGTTTATATTCTTAATTTAGCGTTGAATTTAAGTTCATTATGAAAGTTGACCTTGGGTGAGGCTGCGTGCGAAGAGCCTTTTCGTTCCTAGCTTTTTCGTAATTGTCTTCTAGAACAAGTGAACAACATCAACAAATTAACAGAGGAATGGCCGATTTTTTTTTAATATTAATAATATTTTTCTTATCATTAAATATTTAGTTTTAGTTACCGAATTATCTGTTAGAATTTTGGGTTTCAAGAAAATCAATTTGTTAGAAAGTTGACCCTTTCACGAAATACCATTTAGTATAATCCAAGAAGATCGATTTGAAATTACAAACCTATCCGAAATCATAAAACACATAATTAGCTTGCTTTTGATTGTGTTCGTGAGAGACAATATAGCAAGAGAATAAACAATTACCTTGCGTTGTTTGCACCTTGTAAGGGTGAGCCTCTTGACCCACCCCATGAACGGGAAATAGGATCCCCGTTAGGGGATCTGTCTATCTCAGAATATAACTAAATGGAATTCAATTTATCTCAAATAAAATCATGACTACACTAAATATATTCACAAAACCAAAATTATTAACAATTTACCGACTAATTCATCACCATTTAAATACTAACTTATCCTAATTTTATGGTCAATACTAAACATATGCTTTAAAAGTTTTGTTAAATAACATTTATTAGGGTTTTAAGCATCATATAACCATGTCTATGTCTAAAATAAATTTAACGAAATTTATAAAATTCAACATTATTCTTATATATTTATATTTTGATGTACTTCAGTATTACTAAGGTTATGTTTGGTAGACTACTTGAAAAACTAGTTGATAACTGAAATGTAAGTGCAATAAAAACAATAAACAAATTGCTTGTTGTGAGTTGAAACCGTGAACTCCAACAAGGACAAAAAAAGAAAAAAAAAAGAGGAAGATACTTGATCACAAAGTTACTGGAAGTTCATTTAAAAAAACAAAAGAACGACACATGCTCCTAGCTATTTATACTAAAGAAATTGAAAACTACTCAAACTTCTAAAATGATAAAATAAAACACTTTGACTCCTAATCTAAAACTGAGAATTAATAAAAGGCAACTTCCCTAAAACTTGACTTGAATCCGATTAACCCAACATGAAAAACTAGCTACTAGCTTATAAGCTAGCTTACAAAAAAATGATGTTTGGTAAAAACTAATGGATAAACTAGCTGACAGATATAAAGTGACATAAAAGCACATTTAAAAAAATATGATTTCTATAACTAATTAAGGGTATATTCGGAATATTTAAAAAACCGTTTCTGAAAAACTAGTTTGAATAGACTTTTAAAAAAGCTAGTTTATCAATTATTTTTTAGCTTGCCAAACATATTAATTTAAAAAACTCTGAAATAAAAAACTAACTTATCATGTATATGTGATTTGACAAATACAACTTTAATTTATTGCACATTTCCATATATTGTATATATTTATTTCAAACTTGAAGTTTTCTTTAAGAAAATTGACTTAATATATTGGGTCCGTCCAACTACAATTCACATTTATACAACCATTGCCACACTATACTATTTGTTTTGGGCCTAGTCGTTTTCTTAATGTTTATTATTTTATTTTAAACATGGTTAAGGTTTCTTAATCGTATGTACGAATGGTGATAAAAGATACGCATTTTATGGTTAAGGTTTCTTATATTGCGAAAGCCTCTTTCAGTAGTGGGCGCAGACTGTTTTAGTAGGGGTGTTCCTCGTACTTCAAACGAGTGCACCTAATAGAAAAAACCCAAAAAAACAAAAAACAAAAAAACATTTACACTGCATGCCGGAAATTTAGCAGAGGTCCGGAACCCCAAATGCCCCACTAAGGTCCGCCACTGGCCTCACTAGGCAGTGCCTGGTGTAATATTGCTAATGCAATAAAAATCTCTTCTCGAATTTGACGTCACTCATCAGGATATCTTCACTCTAATATCCGGTTCAAATATCAATATTTTGTTTTGGAAGGATCGATGGTGTGGCTCTCTAACTCTGCATAAGCGATTCCCTAGATTATAAGCTACGGAGTCGAAAAAATTATGTATGATATCAGATAAAATCGATCAAACATGTTTTAAATGGAGGTGGAAATCGGCGACTATGGATGGGGAGGTTTTAGATGATTTTATGGAATTATGTTCTATCATTCAAGGTGTTAATACGAATCCTACACGAATCGGACTCCGCTTAAGCTTAAATCCAAATGGAAACTTCACGGTCAATACCCTGCGAAAAAAGATAGACTCCTCCTCAAACCGTTACATTGGCATATCAACCAACTGGGCGAAAGCAATTCCTTTGAAAGTGAAATGCTTTGTCTGGAGAACATCAATGGATAGGCTGTCGGTGGCAATAAACTTGGCAAATCGACACACTAGTATGACAAACACAAATTGCCCTTTGTGCAATGGCGAACAGGAAACGAGCAATCATCTATTCGTTAAATGTCCAATAGCAATCGAGGCGAGATCTTGGATCTTTAAATGGTGTAAAATTCCAACAACCAACTTTGACACAATTATTGAATTCCTCAATTTCACAGCTACATGGGGGAATTGTCCAAGAAAAAGGGAGAGACTAAAGGTGGTGTTTTATGGGATGCTTTGGTTTATGTGGTTGGTCAGAAAAAACTCCATCTTTAAGGAGTTGATACCGATGCCAACTAGGATTGTGGAGGATGTGATATCTCAAACGTATGCTTGGTTCAAATGTAGAACTTCTTAGTTGAAATGTAGACAGTTAGACCGGAGTATTTCACCATTTTGTTAAAACATTGTATTCTCTTTTCTAACTGCCCACAAATAGTCACTTGCTATTTGTATTGACCTTATATATATATATATATATATATATATATATATATATATATATATATATATATATATATATATATATATATATGGCTAGATTATTTTGTTTCTTACATTTATTGTATTTTATAATGCACCAATATGATTTTAGTAAATTAAATAATTATTTAATTAAATAAATATATATATTAAATGATTTACATAATTATAATTCTCTTTTTATTGAAATTAATTAAATCTGTCATCAATGTCAGTAATAACATTCTTTCAGAATGAATTCGCATCTAGGTTTTTATATATGAGTTCGTATTTTCTTTCAGGACTCATTCACTTAAAATACAATAAAGTTGCATGAAATATGAAGAACGTGAGTGTATTCTACTAGAATACACTGTTATTCTGCTGGATTACACTCGTATTCTTCTAGATATAAATTCATTCTGAAAGAATATTATTGTTGATATTAATGACAAATTTAATAGGTTTCCATAAAAATGAGTTATAAGTATGGATAACATTTAATATACATATAATTAATATTAAATTGTTATCGGTGCATTCTAACACACAACAAATATAAGAAACATTTGAATATATATATATATATATATATATATATATATATATATTATTCGCCGTTTCCAAAAAAATAAAAAAAAAATTAAATTAAAACCAGAGTAAATTACATTAATGGTTAATGTGTTTTGGGTAACTTAGGTGTTTGATTCATAATATTTTTTTCTTTATAACTTTGACCCCTCCCTATAATTTATTGTCTTTGTTTCTTTAGTCTTTGACCTTACATTAAATGACCTTTCTATCTTTAACTATTTATTTAAACTTTTTTTTATCATTAATTTATAATTACATTATTATTACTAATAAATAAAAAATAAATTAACCTAAAGCGCTAAAAGACCCAACACACACCTTTATCCTAATCTCGGTCTCTTTCCTCTCACCCTATTATGGTCTATGCATGTCGCTTGATCTCATATAATGTTGCTTCAATTCACCAAAATTTACATGACCCTCGTTGTAGTCTCCCAAAAGATCACCACCTCTCCTTTAACTATATTTCTCCTTGCAAACTCCAAACCTTAGACATCCACTTTTTCTAAGTTCATTTTCAGGTGAATCCAAATTGATTTTTCAAAACCCCAAAATAAGATAAATCAAACTTAACAAACCACCATCTCTTGTGAATTGACCCAATCATTATCAAATGATTTGCAAATTGGTATGGAAGAATGATGAGGTTGTTTTAAGTTTTGGCTGCCTCAAGTGGTTAATAAGAGAGAAACAAAGAAACAGTGGAATCGAAGCCGTAAAGTTCGAATCCTTTGAAATCGAACCCACACCCTCTACCCTAATTCCAGATATATCGTTAAGAACCTTCTGAAATCAAAGAACTCACAACTTGTGTTCAATGACAAAACTTTGGTAACCAAAGCAACCATCCGGTTTCCCTTCAATAAATCTGGTGTCTTTGCTACGATCTTTTGGAAAAGGGATTCTTGTTGAAACTTCATGTGCCAATGTTGGGGTTTTTATGAATAGATTGAATATTAGTGTCTATGAATAGATTGTAAATGGATTTTTGTGGCAACAATTGTATCTTGCTTTAAATGATTATGAGTCAATTGTTATGTTTTTTTTTTTTTTTTTTGTGAAGGACATAACGACGATCTTGCCGGAGAAGACAGAGGAGGAGGTGGTGGTTTTTCGGAAGGGAAAGACTCGGTGAAAAGGGTGATTTGGTTGGGCGAGGGATGGGGTGGTGAGACTTGATGGTTTTTTTTTTTTTTTTAATTTTTTTTAATGTGTATTTAACTAATTAAAATATTTTCAAAAAAAACTTGACAAGAGCGGTATAACCATTTTAGGTATGACGGGGACAAAACACAAAACAAAACAAAACTATAATGACGGTCCAAATTAAAATAAAGTAAAATTATAGACGAAATGCGTAAGCTACCCAAACTACATGGACCATTTGTGTAGTTTGCTCTAAAACCCGCGTGTAGTATGTCGAACACCAAATGAATAAATATGATAAAATAAAAATCAAAGTAACCTAAACCTGTTCTGACCTTTGCTTTGTTTTAATTTGAAAACTATAAATTTAAAAAAAATCACTTCAAAAGAAACCAGTAATCGATTTTGAAAAATATAGAAAGCAGCCAACGATTTTGACGCTCACTTGAGACAAGAGACTTTGATGCACAACTGGTTGGCTCTTCAAAATATTAATTTTGTTCAACAACCTTCAACTACTTTAATGGAGGTTTGGAATGAGAGTTGTAGCAACAAACCAAAAGAAATATGGTTGGTGAAATGAGTAACAATTCTGCAAATAAGTCGAGCACAAGTTTAATTCAATAACGTTATGTTAATCTCAAACTCGGTTTGATTTTTCAATGATTCTTTATGATGCAGACTCGAGTTCGGCTTGAGAAACGTTTTAGAAATCAAACTCGGTTTGATTTCTCAATGATTCTTCAGGAGAAAAATATCTATAGAACTATGGTCGATATAACAAACTTGAATTATAAGCTGGAAGAGCTTCAATTCTTAATTATGTTCGATAAAACAAGTTCAGTTCGATGTTGAACAAAAAATATAAAACCATTAAAACGTGGTGTAACCATAAGTGAATATATCTTATGAACACACACAATGTTTGAACAATTTGATTCTAAACTACTGGGCATAGGTGATCCAAACATATATTGGGCGTGTTTGGCAAAACTAGCTGGTAGCGGGTAGCTTATAGTAGGTAGCGGGTAGCTTGCAGCTTGTAGTGTTTTGTTAAACGCTACATGAAGTAACATTTGGATTTGGAGCGTTTTGATTAAACTAAACGCTGGAAGCTTGTAGTGTCAAACAAGACTTTTTGTTTTAAACGTAACGTTTTGTCAAACGCTAGAAGTTAGAAGCTCCCAAACGCTCCGTGCCGAACACGCCCATTATGTCCAAGGCAAAAAAATGTTTTCGAAGAAGACATAGAAATTCAATTATAGAAAGATTTTTAATAATAAAATTTATTAATAGAAATTGAACACTAGACCTTTATGTAAGACACACATATTGTCAATGGACCAATCCAAAATTAACTTTAGATTTCCAGATTATTGCTTTGTTATGAGAGAGAGAGAGAGAGAGAGAGAGAGAGAGAGCTGTCACATATACTTTTGAATTACAGTTACAAAGGTATAAATATTTCTATTTACAATAGCAAGTTGATCTAAAAACTACTTATATGCCAAACCCAAAACATCATTATGGTCCAAATGTATGAACACTACATACCTGCTTATTGAGGACCACAAACTTTGTTAATGAACACCATAGAGCTTGCGTCGAGCACTGTAGATGTTAGATTGAGCACCAAAAGCACCGCCACTAACATCGAGGAAGGAAAAATTCTTCCTAGGACGTAGTGTTGGGTTTTCTATACATCAATACACTATCTAAAGGTAGCAGAAATAATCAAAGATTTACCTAAGTATACATGCACATAGGATCTAGGTTTTAATAGTTTTATCAACGTACTTTAAAATCTAATAAAGAAAGGATAGAACACTTACCTCTTGATCCTTAGATCATGTGAATTACATCTCTTTCAAAGGATGAATGACCCAAAGTATAATTTCTCTAATGTAGTCAGACACAAGACTCCAAGAAGTCAACAAGGAAAACCCTTGTGAGGGTTAAATCAAAATTTCTATATCCCAAGACAGGTGATATAAATTTTGACTTATAGAGAAGAAAGAGAAAGGGGAGAACGAAATCAAAGTCTTATATCGCTCTTATCATTCTTTCTAGAGGGTTCTAGAATATTCTGATAGGTTTTGAGCATTCTAACACTCCTAAGTGTACATGCAACCCTAAATACCTTGGATATATGTTTTCTCTATTATACATGCAAATATGAACTTTCCAAGGTATTCATCCTAACTCGCATAATAACATTGATTCAAATGAATATATCAAGTTAGAATTATATACCTCTTTGATGTAGATTGTCTTCATGAAACTTGAGTGCCTAGTGTGTAACACTCTAAAAATTTAAGCCAATTTAAACTTTTCAAAAACAACCCATTTTCGTTAAGTCACTACAAAAAGGTTTTCAATACAATTATTATCAGAGTCTTCCCAAAACCATATCGTAAAACAATAACATGAGGAGCGGTACGATCATGCCTTCGCCTTGCCACGGTCTCCTGAAGTACCTGAAAAACGTTAAACCACAAATGTAAGCCCGAAAGCTTAGTGAGATACCCCCAAAATACCAACCACATATACCACGCATAACATATCACAATCGCACAGAACAGCCATGCACTTTGGGTCTACTGTGTGACTGGTCCGCCCTACCGGGCCTACAGTCCACCTGGTCCACCCTCCGAGTCTAGCCATATCCATCAAGTCTGCAGTGTGGTTGGTCCGCCCGCACCGGGCCTTCAACCCACCTGGTCCACTCTATGAGTCTACAGTATGACTGGTCCGCCCTACCGGGCCTTTAGTCGGTCTGGTCCACTCTCCGAGCCTCGGCACGTCTGGTCCGCCCTCGCAGGGCCTACAGCCTATCCGGACCACTCGCTGGGCCTTCGGGATAACCGGTCCGCCCTGGGTATGTTGGCCTACAGCACAAAGCAGGACCCGCTCAACCCAACCCCAGTCCAACAACCATGTGCACATAAACATACAATCATATAACAAGTCACATCCAATCAAACCGATCTAGCATATCACATAACATGACATACTCTAAACAGGATACCGACCTAACCGGTCACTAGCATAGCATCATCCTATATACCAGGATGCCGACCTTAACCAGGTCTCTAACATGTACCATCCTATATACCCGGATGCAAACATAGCAAAGAAACAATCATAACAACGATACCCGGATTACAATCTGATAAAGGGTCGGCCTTGGTGCCTTAGACCCGGTTGATATAGTGAGGATAACTCACCTCGCAGTTGCTGACTGAAAAAGATAAGATCATGCAGCTCCAACCTCTGACACGAACTCCACCACTGACAATAACAAAAGACCGAATACCAATAATTACCAAATTACCCCTGGAAGTCAACTCTGGGTCAAAGTCAAAGTCCTCAGTCAAAGTCAAACTTACTGACTGACCCTACTCGCCGAGTCAGCCCGCTGACTCGTCGAGTCCCTCAACTCTGAAACTCCCCTATCGCGGCCCAACTCGCCGAGTCGCCCCAAGACTCGCCGAGTCCCACGAACTCTGAGTCACTTCCTGCTCAACTCACCGAGTCGTCCCTTGACTCGCCGATTCATAGCTCAACCAGGAAAGGTTAGGACCTCACGACCAGACTCGCCGAGTCCAAGGCTATCTTCAACTAACTCGCCGAGTTGTTCTTCCAACTCGTCAAGTTTCTGCCTATCTTCAAGCAACTCACCGAGTACACCCATGTGACTCGCCGAGTACCACTAGCTCTTAACCCATACAGAGGCTTTCCAAGCCATGCAGGGTCTCAAATCCATAGATCTACTCTTCTACAAGCCATCCATCACGTAAAGTGGCAAACTTTACGTGAATCCAAAGAGATCTAAGCATAATATACTCTAGGGCTAGGGTTTGGGACAAAAGAACTTCACCCACAACTCTTGTGCATAAACTTTATGGCTTTTTGGATTATTAACAACCTAGATCTGAGGTAGCAACCTCAGATCTTACAACAAACTTGAGATGGACCTCATTTATGCCCCAAAACCCCACAAATGATAGATGTAGATGCACAAAAGCTCAAACAACAGATTATTACCTCAAATGAAAGCTCCAACTGAAGAATAAGCTAACTCTCTGCAAAGCCCCTTGCTCTAACCTTCTTGCTCTTCAATTTCTCCCTAAGATTCCCTCCATAAAGGCTCCAATCTCTCACAAGGAAAGCTCACACAAATCTAGGGTTTCTGGAACTCAAGGGGAAGGTAAAGAGGTTGGGGAGAGGATATCATGTTCTCTATATAGGGCTCAACCCCCAAAATTAGAGTTTTCTCCACACAACACCAACTCGTCGAGTCCACCAATGTGACTCGTCGAGTTGGTCACTTAACATATGACCCGAACACGACTCGACTCGCCGAGTCTATCCATCGACTCGCCGAGTCGACCTTCTTATTTACACCTTTAGTCCTTCCATTTTACTTCTGAATTTCCGGGATGTTACATAGTGCCCCAAGTGTGACACCTCAAATGGTTCACACAACACCAAATACACATGGAATGACTTGACAGAAATTGGAACACTTCATAAAATCGGTTTGCCCTATCACTCACTCATAGTGGCCGATTTTCCAAATGATATGATCTTTATATAGTGTCACAACTAGGGTAAACCCTAATGGTCATGGCCTTCCATTTCCATGGATCCATGGGTTCAAATACACCATGGAGCATCCTATGGGTTTTAGCCCAACTTGATAATCCATAGAGCATTAGCCCACTATACAAGTATGAATGATTTACACAATCAACCCATATATTTAATTAGTCTTCTTTTGATCACTTAATTAATTCTAAATTAATTCTTGATCAATACTAATTAAATAACCCTATTAATATATTAGACCTTATAATATATTAATAATCCTTAAGTGTTATTTCTCTCATTATTGTCTATCCAAATGCATGATGCTATGCAACCCAAATGGACCATGTTGGGTCGGGTCAAGTCTTACCAATTATAGTTATGGACTTAGACATTAATCCAACAGTCTCCCACTTGGATAAGTCTAAAACTATTATTGCGTATGACTTCAGGAACTGATCAACAATCGTAGCTCTCAAAAGCTTCTGTCCATTCTAGATATCATATGGACTGAGACATGGATTATAATCATTCTCTTTGTCCATTTGTTGTTTCCCGATTTCCGATTTATGACAACGGACTAATTGAACAAATCAAATCAGTCCTGGCTCGGCCGAGCACTTCCATTTGTCATCATCAAATCATTGAGGGGCACACATATATCACTTTTATCTCGAAGGTAAAAGGAATGGATAAACTTTCACTCATATGGTTTGTTCTACTACTTGTTGAATCATACACAAAGGCACGTTTTATAGCACCGAGTTACCGAATGCGTTTTTGTGCAATCAATGTACGACCAACTCATATCTCTAGGTTTGAAGAATATAAGATATTATCGTCTCATGATCACTCATGATAAAATCCATGAAGTGATTCCAATGAGTGCGGGTTGAATCCAATACTCAGAACTTATGAGCACTCATGAGTGTTGTAGCCCTTTGTCCAACATCTTAGACCTCTACAAGCCAACCCATGACAGTCTTAATTCATATCTACTTCCAACATATGACCGACTGTGGATGGTTTGAATAACTTAGTCATCCATAACAATGACCTAGTTATTCTGGAAGTTAAAACATGCAAAGTGAAACACAATAATAATTGAATCCAATATGGTATCAAAACCTATGAACATAAATAAAACACATTTTATTTATCACCATATGATTACACATTATTCATTGTATACTGTTTCAACTATCAACTTTATTCTTGAATTTAAAAACAATAGTTGTCCCATGCTCCAAGCATATACACTATGTTTTCTAAGCACTATTCATGCCATACATCAAGTATGCATACTATGTTTGTCTATGATCTTTACTTTGTGAAATAGATCAATTGAACATAACTCCAATGATCCTCTTTTGACAGTCCCAAATCCTTACTGCAAATGCAAGAATTCCAAATTCATGCCATTTACTGAAATCTGTTAGATTCTAAACTTATATGCATTGATCCTCTTGTAATGATTATGCACAAAGTCAGAAAGACTTGACAACAACCATTACAGAGCACTCCAAAGGAGATCAGCTCCTTGGAAACATCCTTCTTGCATTAAGTTTCCTAATCTTACACATATTGAATAATTTCTAACTTTGAAACATTTCCAGATTACATTTTGACTATCACTTCTGAACAAGAGTTGCTTCCTTACAGATTATATATGGTCCTTCCAGAATTATCACTATACTTCTAATTGTCCTTGAGCAACCAATCGTTAGTAAACCTTAGTTTGTCCTCGACAATTGTTTAATCCTTTTAGTCATATCCAATTCTAGACCTTTTCCCTTCTTAATTCCCCAGGCATTTGGAAAAGTTTAGAAAGGATGAATATAGCACATGTAATCGATCCTATATCCGAAGCATATGGGACACGATTCATGATGTCTCACATAAAGACTAAACCCGTCTTTTGCTATAACATTTCCATTTTTATTTGCCAAGTTCTCATAATTCAGATTATGAAAAGGGATGTCGTAATCATAATAGAATTTTAGAATGCAAATAATGGACCCATATATAGAATTTCCTTATGTTGAGCAATGCCAACATGAAATTCATATATATATATATATATATATATATATATATATATATATATATATATCCTTGACTAAATACGATTAAAACCTCAATCTAAGCTTTTAGATTTGAGATGAAGTATAATTTCCTCTCCTTTAATTATAGCAAAATAACTTTTTCCCAATTGAAACCTTTTGTTTTTCTATAATTAACATTGCTAACTTGCAACCTTTATCATAATTATCATGCTCCCACTAACATGATGATTATTAGCATAACACTTATGCTCCCACTAGCTTTGACATGTACTCAGAAATCAGTTGAACTTCTAGAAAAATAATACTTTATTGACTTTCTTACCAAAGTTCAGATTTCTGATACTAGATTGCTTTGATAAAACTTTATCAATATCATACACCTTATCTTAGATAGCTTATAGGTGTGTCTAAACAATTTTAAGAACTATGAAAAGGGATGCCGTAATCATAGTCTCGATTGTTTAGACCTTTGCCACTTCTCACAAGTCCATGTTAGTATGCCAGTTAACCACACACGCTCCACTAACGACTTTGAGAATGCAAATATCACAATTGCTATCTAGCTAAAATCTACTTAGTGAAAGTGTTTCCTCACCATCATTTTCATGAATCGGAGATAAACCTTATGACACTTAGATTTAATAGTATATGTGTTCTTATCCATGTAAATTGTCAAAACCATAGTCACAAGACAAGGATAATGACAAATCCAAACTCATATGGACTGAACTCAATCTTAATTTCTTGCCACCTGGCAGCTCAAGGTCCTACCATTGCTTCCAAGTTGTTGTGCAACCAATTGAGAACTCTAAGAACTCATATGCAAAGCTAACTTTAACTGGAATGGGCACAAAATATGTCAACACGATAGGTTATAAACCTCAAGTCGTGTGCTAGTGAAGAACTTCAGGTTTTATTCTTGATTAGTTCTTGAGACTTTCAAGACCATTAAGACTCCTACTTTCCTCTTGACATATAATACTTTCTTGTTAATTATTCAAGAGATAGTGTGGATTCTAATCAAGACAAACACTTCACACAATTGGCCTTAGTTGGTCTTTGTTTTATCCAAAACATCACAACTTACCAATTTCAAATGTACAAGAGTAGAAAACTTTTACTCTTACATTTGAAAAGTGTTTTAAACCTTCTTTAAGACATGTCACTCAAGTTACAATCATAGAGTATAACTCTAAGAATTGTTTTTGGAACGAAGTATGAATCATCTTCTTGATTTAACCATTTCAACAATTCTTGACTCCTTTTCTTAGTCATCAGAATGCACTTAGAGGATGAATTGTGATAAGGTCTCAAAATCATTAAGATGGTCTTAAAACATGATGCTAAAGTACTCTCCCATCTTTTCAGATTTGAGAAACTTTTATCTTCCTGCCTAAGTTGATTCTTCTTATTCACTCTGCCATACATTGGAACCTTTTCCAATGTCTTAGAACTTATACTTAAGCTTGTAAGTATAACCATATTTACTAAACGTTAGTAAATAATTGCGAATTGTCTTATCGATCTTTTGTGGTGGACTTAACCAGTGCATAAGAATGTGTACTCGATCCCTTAGTCCTTTACTTGACTCACACATCCATGTGAACAAGTAGTTAGTCTTAATTTTTCCAATGCTTGAAAGTTCTCATCCATCATGTTATACCACTTGCATGATTCCAAGTTTCGGTCCAATTAAAACTTGGGTAATGAGGATCTTTCCTTATTTGGTAAATTTAGACAGTACCACAAATGAAAGAATCAAATTCACTTTCCAATATTGCTATCAGTGGAATCTTATAAGCAACAATTTTCCACAAATGCCATTGTAAGGATAGATAAAATAAATAAAATCAAAAATTTCCTTTTAGTTTTTTAAAAACTTTGCGGAAAAACTTATCCTTACAATCCATATGAAAACTTGTTGTTATCTATTCCTAAGCAATATCTCATAACTCCTAAGAAGTAGCTCAAGAATCCGATCTTAAAACTATGCGATAGAAATCCATCTACGCGATCAGATTAAGCATATTCTTTCTTTAAGTTTCTTCACTTTTCTTTGATTCTTAAACATCAACATGTGACCCAGTCACATCATGTATCAAGAATCTCAAAATAGAAACTTAGCAGAGTTAGATAGTGGACTTTACTTGAAGTAGAGTCAAACTTATTGACTTTAACATCCTTAGGTAAATTTGGCAGCTTCGTAACCAATGCCCCTTTCTTTGGCAATTCAACATATGGACACTTTGGTAATGGAACATGGGGCTATCACAAACGTAGCCTTTCTCTTTACCATTTAGTCAACCAGGTTGACTATGGCCGATCCCTTTCCATTGGGAAGAGAGAGCTTTACTGGATATCCAATGTCATCATTGTCAATGTCCATAAAGTTTTAGAAGTTGATCTTAGCAAATAGATAAGATCATTAAGGGTCTTGTCATAGTCTGTTTCATAGGATTCCCAAAGGAACTCACTATGTGACTTAGAAAGTAGTTGAGCCACCAACTTTCTCAAGACTTTGACACCCAACTCTCCCGGCTTATCAATATGTGACTTCATCTCCAAGATGTGATCACACATAGACCTTTGCTTGCCAATAGGGCTTGAGTGACCTTAAAATTTTCAAGAACTTGTGGGTTAGGGAGAATAATTGGAGGAGGTGAAAGAAGTATGATTTCCATGGGACATCATCTCCATTTAGGAAAGCTTGTTTCAAGAGATTTGGGAAGATCATAAATGTCTAAACCCGACATCTTTTGGGAGATATTCAAGATGGTTGATTTAAAGTCCTTAATATAACACCCAATATGAATTATTAAGGCTAGGACCCTACAAACTATTTTATAACTCGGAAGAGGGATGACGTAATCCAAGCTTTAAAATATTAAAGGTAGGTGAATGACGATTCACCAATTTCCACCAAGATAAATGAAATGTATTATTAGGTTTTAATTGGTTTTTGAAACTCCTAGATTATTTTGAGATTCATTGAACTGTTCAATGACATGTTTCAATCTCGAGTGTGCCCTTCAGGTTTCGTGACTGGGATGCCGAGGATCACAAAACAAGGTGTGAATAACCATGCAATATACTTGGTACCCTTAATTATCTACCCCTTAATCGATGTGTCGGTTAACCACACACGCTCCACCGATACTATGATAAATATTAAGTTACCCTTTGCTTACCTTGTTAAGTCCAGGTTAGTGTGCCGGTTAACCACACTCGCTCCACTAACGACTTAAGCAAAGTGCAATGTGTAATTTCATGGGTTAGCACCAAATTCACATTTTCCTAAGTAACTAAGATTGGGTATTTATAAAAGGTTTAGTTACTTAGTATTTATCATTAATACTTTTAATGAAGGGAGAATTATAGTCCTTGTCCTACCCGTTCGGCTAACGACCCTCCACCGGTCAAGGAAGCGGTGGGTGAGATGGACACCCATTAAACTGTCATTTTATAGGCAGTAACCTTATACCCCCCTTATAGACCGGCTTCGTGAATGAGGCTTACTAACGGTAATACTGACTTGCTCTTATACATACATACATACATACATACATACATACATACATACATACATATATATATATATATATTATTATTATTATTATTATTATTATTATTATTAACTTATAATATTATAAATTATAAGGGTTGAATTTTAACTTTTAAAATTCTAAGGGCTAACTTGGAATTAAAGTATTCATAAGTGAAACTTTTCAAATTCCAAAACTTGAGGGCAAGTTTTGAAACTATTCAAAACTAATTAATTCCATAACTTATGTGTTTAAAGTAGTTTTAATCCAAAAACTCTTCAAGTTCCATAACTTGATGACAAGTTATGGAAGACTTTAAATTATCAAAGAATGTAACTTTTTCTTTATTTTGTAACTTATGGAATTAATTAAGGTTACACATTTTATTACTTAATGAAGTGACTCTTGAACCTCCATAAATTGAGGACAAGACTCTTCATTTTTGTAACCATTGCCAACTTTTATGAGTTTTATGAAACTTAAATGTGACTTTTCATATAACTTGAGGATAAGTTACAAAAACACATTTTAGAATCAACTCTTAGATTAAAATTGATTGAAAACACATAATCTATTAACTTTTCTATTAATCTAAGCAACTCATAAGAACAAGATAATTCAAATCAAACCTTTTCATGTAATTAGTCTAAACCTTAAACTAATACAAAATATGAATCTATTGACAATTATCTTTGAAATTGGATTAGCATGAACATTACCACATCAAAAACAAGTTTATAAGTCCAAAAACATCTTAGGGTAATGTTCCTAGTCCAATTCCAGCCAAAAAAGTCGAATATATGCTGTCTGGGGGTCCAACTCGTCGAGTGCACGAACAAACTCGGCAAGTTGGATGCTTTTTGCCTTGGACTCGGTGAGTCCATCAGTGGACTCGACGAGTCTGCTGAGTAGACAACATAAAAACTCGATTTTTTCAGCCAATTTTGCAAGTATAACAAGAAAACAAACCTAGACTCTGATACCACTGATAGGTTTTGAGCATTCTAACACTCATAAGTGTACATGCAACCCTAAATACCTTGGATCTATGTTTTCTCTATTATACATGCAATTATGAACTTTCCAAGGTATTCATCCTAACTAGCATAATAACATTTATTCAAATGAATATATCAAGTTAGAATTACATACCTCTTTGATGTAGATTTTCTTCATCAAGCTTGAGTGCCTAGTGCCCCAAGTGTGACACCTCAAATGGTTCACACAACACCAAATACACATGGAATGACTTGACAAAAATTGGAACACTTCATAAAATCGGCTTGCCCTATCATTCACTCATAGTGGCCGATTTTCCCAATGATATGATCTTTATATAGTGTCACAATTAGGGTAAACCCTAATGGTCATGGCCATCCATTTCCATGGATCCATGGGTTCAAATACACCATGGAGCATCCTATGGGTTTTAGCCCAACTTGATAATCCATAGAGCATTAGCCCACTATACAAGTATGGATGATTTACACAATCAACCCATATATTTAATTAGTCTTCTTTTGATCACTTAATTAATTCTAAATTAATTCTGGATCAATACTATTTAAATAATACTATTAATATATTAGAACTTATAATATATTAATAATCCTTAAGTGTTATTTCTCTCAATTATAGTCTATCTAAATGCATGATGCCATGCAACCCAAATGGACCATGCCGGGTCGGGTCAAGTCTTACCAATTATAGTTATGGACTTAGACATTAATCCAACATATTCCAGTTAATCTAAAAAAATTAACTAATATTTCAAGCTTTCAATTAATTAAAACTTTTTAATTAATTACCAAAATAATTTCCAATTAATTTATTAATTACTTAATAACTTAACAACTTATATTTTTCTCCAATTCCTTATTGCTAATTGTGTCATGAGGTCAACCCAAAAGGACCTTGTTATTATTTAAAAATATTACAAACTAGTTAATGACATTCGATACTATTTCCAACATGTTTCCCTTACAACCTACAAGGGGCATCCCCCGTTTCGCCTGCTCTTTCGAGAGTAGGACCCCATTGCTAAGTCTTGGTAACGACAATGACATTAAAAGGAATACCAGGATTTGTATTTCAACACCATTAAATGAACTTAATAAGGTATACAATCATGGAAAATAGTGAATAGTTGAGGATCCGATGCTAATATGAAACCTTATAAATGTTATAAGGAAGCAATAAATACTATAAACTGTTGTTGACGAGAAAGGACTACGTCGGACTAAGCTACTTTGTAACACGATCCATGCCTATATATAAGGAAAATTAAGATGCACACTCTGCATCATACCCTTGGCCCAAGCTTTCCACCAAACCCTAATCTCTAATATATAAGTTGTAAGAACCTAAAATTTAGAGAAAGTTGACTTTTGGTCAAATATTGACCAAAAGTGCAAAATTGATCAATTATGAGTAAGAGATAAGAATATGAAGTTGTGACTTCATGAAAATGACAAATAAAAGTTTAAGTCAATTAAAAAAGGTTATAATAGTAAGTTTAAGAGAAAAAATGCAAAGGAAGATGCATTTTGTGTCAAAAGGATAAAATGGGGATTTTATGCTTTTTAGGCCAACATTGTGACTTAATAGATTAAGAATCATATTAAGTCAGTGAGATATGACTTAATAGAATTGTAGAGTATATTCCCACCTTTGTGTGGATATAAAGAACGTAGACAACGAGCTAGAAACGAAGAAGTTATGAAAGTTAGAAGTTAGGACAAAAATGTCCCAAAGCTGGAATAATCAGCCGTTGCCGTCAAGCAACCACCGCGACATGGTGTATAGATCACCATGGCACGAAGAGAGCTCATCTTAAGAGATAAATTACATCGTACCTTTCCCCACGGTGCGGTATATGGGTGTCATGGTGTTGTGGCCAAAATTAGGGTTTTTAGGGGGCTAGAAAGTGAGAGAGGCTGAGGATGGGCGATCCTAGACCTCTCATTCCATTAGATACTCGAAAATTAGGGTTTTGGGTCATCAGACCTGGCTCACATTGTGAGACCTTATGCCTCACGTCTTGAGATTCGAGAATACGGGTCAAATGGTCAATGGGCACTCTCACATCATGACCACTATGGCTCACGTTGTGAGCCTCCTCCAAAATGCAAAAATTCAAGAATTTAAGTACCTCAAGGATTCGGATGCTACAATGGTAGTAACTATTGAGTAATTCTGCTAAATGATGTATATTATGTTCTTAAAACTATAAACACTAAACACAATTGAATTGAAATATACCATTTTGTTTGTTTACACACACATGATCTATTTTATTTGACTGATGGGGCCAACAAACAATTAATTATAACAAAAAATATCTAAAACAATCTAAATTAGAAATTCAATAATAACTAAAATAAAGAGAATGGTATCGTCTTTTATTCGAAACGTCTAGTGATCTTCAACAAATTATGCGCTTCAATGTAATTACTAGGAGTAAGTGCTATAGCCTGTTTCCAATACTCAACGACTTGGTCGAATCAAGCCTCTGCAATTTCAGAATCCCCCTACCGAATGGCCTGTTCTCCCCTGTCAGAATAGGGGGGTTAATTCCTTCCCTTAATAAAATGAGTTTCAAACTTAAATCTTAAGTTCGGATTAAAAATCCGGTTTATTTTAGTTTTATCTTTTCTCCCACCTTTAGAATAATAAAACATAGACATTTCGCCTATCATTACAATTATATATATATATATATATATATATATATATATATATATATATATATATATAGTTAATTAGTTAGTTAGTTAGTTAGGTTCATATGTGGATAAACATCAATTATGCAGACGTGTAGACAATACTATTATGTGAGAATGACTAAGAGAATTTGTTGTTTGGTAATGTGAATACATTTAAACTTACATAACTATTATCATTATCTCCCATTTTCACTAAGTAAATTGTCTATAGGGGTGTTATGGACGTTTTTTTTTATGATTCTTATTCTATCATAATGTGTTCTCGATAACCGTATTCTGTAAAAATAAAAATGAGTGAAAAACAATGCGTGAAAACAAAAATGAATACAAATTAGCGAGAATGCATGATAATGACGATATTTATGTGAGTTTGAATGTATTCAAATTACCAAACAACATATTCTCTTAGTCGTTTTTATAGAATAGAACCATCTACATACGTCCGCACAATATATATTCAAATGATTTATTAATATAATAACTAGAAATAATGTTATGTAATTAATAATTAATTGAAATTATTTTTTGGATTAATTAAAAGTGCAAGAACTTAGGTTGTAATTGTTCAACAGTTGAACATTGGAATGATTCTAGATCCTTCCTAGGGGGAATGAAATTTAGGAGCCTCATAGCGTTTATAGAATGTCCTATGTGGATAATAAAGAAACTAGATAAAACTAAATTTGAAATAATATTATTTTATTTCAAATTGTGGTTTCTAAGGTTTTCCTATTAACTATAAATAGGGCTCCTTGGACTCCCTATTTTTATCCCATGTATTCCAAGTAGGGCTGTAAACGAACCGAACGTTCAACGAACTGTTTGTGAACCGTTCGGTGAGAAGTTCGCTTATGTTCGTTTATTTAATAAATGAACAAACACGAACACAAATTCTTGTTCGTTTAGTTAAACGGACGAACATGAACAATGATCTCGTTCGTTCAATTATGTTCGTGAACGTTCGTTTATGTTGTTCGTTTATATTTTTTTTTATGTTTGTTCATATAAGTTCTTTTAATGTTCATATATGCTTAATTGTATTTGAATACATTACTATATAATATGTTCATTTATGTTTAAATTATGTTTGTTTATCTTTGTTCATTTATGTTCTTTCGTTTATGTTCGTTTAGCATGTTCACGAATATAAATGAACAAACACGGACAATGCAATTTGTTAAACGAACAAACATGAACAAGAAATTCGTTCGTTTATCTTTTCGTGTTCGTTCATTTGTTCGGCTAACTTAAACGAACGAATATGAACAAGCCTCGTTCGTGTTCGTTCGGTTCGTTTACAGCCCCAATTCCAAGAGTTAGAAGAGCAAAACTTATGCTTCCATCTCCCCTCTCTTCTCAAGTTTTCCATAGCTAGGGTTTGTATATAAACCATTAGAGACATCATAATTGTGGCGTTGGCTTTCCAAACAAACTGAAGAAATGAATTATTGATTATTTACAACAATAATCAAAGAGGTATGTAAACCCCAGTCCTAGTAATTTCGATTATAGTAGGCTTGCCTTTGGGTTTATGATATTCATTTGTTTATTGCTTTCAATAGAGAAAACTTAGATCCAAAGTAGGTTGAATGTGAACTTAAGGGTTAAGTTGTTTTCGCCACATGTATTAATTATAACCTATAAAACCTATCAAAAACATTAATCTTTTTCAAATGGTGCATCTAAACCATATGTAGGCTAAAAAAATAGTTGACATTATTTATTTATTTATTATTTTTTTTTTGGAAATTTACATGTATACACAATCAACAATCATATGGACTGTTGATGAGCACAATCAACAGTAATATGGATTGTGGACGTGCATAATTAACAGTTATAACTATTGATTGCGCTCATCAACAGTCCATATGACTGCTGATTGTGCTTATTAACAGCTCATTTGACTGCTGATTGTGCATATTCACAGTCTATATATACTGCTGATTATGCATGAATCTACATTTAAAAAAAAACAAAATAAAAAAAAGTTCATCAAATCATTTTTTGGACCATGGATTTGTCTTAATCGTTAGTCTAGGAGTCTATTGGTAGTTTTGATTTTGAAGAATGATGAGCGGATTAGGAGTTTTCAAGTTCTCACAAATCTTTTGGTTCTCAAAGGAACTTACGTGTGTGTGTGTGTGTATATATATATATATATATATATATATATATATATATATATATATATATATATATAATTGGTTGGTATAGTATTACCATGATGTTCAAAAATATGTCCATTACTTTACCAAGATTGTTCAATTGGTACAATACTAACAACCTAACAAGTTGGTTGTAAACTTTAGTGGTTCGGTTGGTTTTCTGTTGTATATTTTTGATATTTTTACCCATTTTGGTTGATAACGTTGAAAAATTCGCATCGAAGGACAAGAAGTGTTGCTTTCAACAGAGATCGTGTAGCCGGACACGATACGTTGTCATATCCGTGACTACTTTGACATACTAGATATAATTTTATTTATTTAAATATTTTTTTAAAGTTTTATGTCTTTTCAATTAAAAGTGCTATATTTTTTGTATTATTAGGTAATGTTTTGAGAAATTTTACTTAATATTTTTTTTGTTTAGTTAATATTTGTTTTAAAAATAATAATTATTATTTCTCTCAAAATGTTGACAGATAAAATATAAATTGGTCGTTATGCTCTAAGCAGGACGAGTTTTTTTTTTTTTTTTTTTTTTTTTTTTTTGATGTGGTACCGCTGGGAACACCATTCTTGGTGTCCTGGTACAAAGGCTATTGCCTAATTTAGGTCATAGGTATCCTGATGATCCTTAATTTGTTTGCTTTCATTACATAGTTGGTATTGGTATTACTCTGTTTTGGTATTTGTACAACTTGTTTTGGTTGACCAGATGAAAAAGATGTTTGATTAATTAGTGGCTAATTATATGCGGTGATGTGAAAGAGAGAATATTGCTAAGGATGGGAGGTGACATAAAAAATTTGAATCTAAAATAAATCATGATTTCGACTACATCACGATCAATCAAATTCGGATCTAATTTCTATCGTTTTCGGCGAGAATTTCCAACTTATGGGCATTCGATTTCTAAAGGAAAATATATGCAGATTTGATTTCAAAGATTTTGGTAAAACTTCGGACTCGGAGACACATGACACATGACACGTCCACACGTTTTTCTCTTTGTAAAAAAACAATAGAACATAAAAAGAAAGCATGTTCATTCACACCTTATTATTAGCTGTGTTTCAGTCATAACTTTACTTACTCGAAATTACCCAATTGCCCTTATACAAGAACAATAGAAGAACGTTCCACGTCGTTTCACTCACATAAAGGTCTTCTTTGTGCGTATTATACATATATGATCCTCCTTATATATAAACTCATATCAGAAGCCACATATAAAATATTCGTCTCATTTTTCTCTCGCTCTCTCTCTCACACACACTACCTATCAACTCTCTACCCCCTCTCTTTCTACGTGTGTGAAAACATGAAGACTATGAAATCAAAGACCATTTTGGCACTTGGGTTTCTTTTGTTTTTGCTCATATTGTCTCATCCATCACCAACCCAAGCTCAAGAAGTTGGTAATGCCCTAAACTTCGTTATGACGTTATATACTGGTTTTTGACTTGATGATCATATCTAGCTAACAGAGAGAGAGCCATGGGTTGAAACTCTAAAAACCACATGATAACTAACATGGTTAATTTCTCCATTTTTTTCGTTTTTAAAGTTTAATGATCTTGTGTGTGTATAAATGTAGAGGATGAAAGAGAATTTGATTATGCGAGAGATGGGCATATGGGGCCGGAGAAATGGGGGGAGATAAAGAAAGAGTGGTCGGCGTGCAGCAACGGGACGATGCAGTCTCCGATTGATATGTCGAGTCAGAGGGTGAAGATGATGGCCAGTTCTAACAAGCTGTTCACAAACTACAAGGCTCGTAATGCTACGATCAAGAATAGAGGTCATGACATTATGGTAAGAACAATATACACCTTGTATATTACTTAATATAATTAATTAATTATTTGGCCACCTTTGATTAGATGCCCACCTATCTTTCGATAATTTAATTATTTTTTATAAAAAGTTGGTTTTGAGATTTGAATGAAAAAATTAATATAATCTGTTTTGCTTATTGAGTTTGGTTTCATGGAATTTCGTAAAACATCATGATTTTAGTTGTTAACATGATGAATAAGTATATGTTGGTAACTTTCGTATTTTTAAAATGAAAATTTTACATGGAACACTTTATGATTGTCATGTTGGTGGTTTTGACTTTTTATAGAATTTTATTATTTGGCGTGCTGGCGTGTTTTAAGTATTGATGATTTTAATTATATTAACGAGTTTAATTTAATGTTGCAGCTAGAATGGGAAGGAGATGCGGGGTCAATTCGCATAAATGGCACCGAGTATGCTTTGAAACAAGCTCATTGGCACTCGCCTTCGGAGCATTCCATCAATGGCAGAAGGTATATATACATTGTGCATTTCACATATAAAAAATATGTACATCTATCTATCTATGATGATTCACAAATATTAAAAAAAAACAATAACTCGTTAGGGTTTATGCATATGGGGATTCATATTATTAAAAAAAAAAATGAATAATTAGCCCTGTATAAATATATATTGTTCAGATGGTTCAGTTACCATTTTCTAAAAAATAATATTTTCTCTAAAGGATAAATACTTTATTTTCTCTAAAGGATAAATACTTTATATACAGTAATTTTCATATGAAGAGTACAAATTTCATATTTAAATTTCAAATAAATTTTTAATTAAAAAAAGTTAAATTCAAAAAAGTAAGTTTATCTATTTAATTTAATAACAAATATTTTTTTTATAAAATCAATTATTTATTATTAAGATAATTACCTTAGTTGTTGAGCAATTTCCTTGACTATATGATTACATATGAACAGATATGCCATGGAACTACATCTTGTCCACCTCAGCACTGATGGCAAAATAGCTGTCATTGGTGTGCTTTATAATATTGGCAAACCTGACCATTTTCTTTCAAAGGTAACCATTTACTACCCTTAACTTTTTTTTTTTCACCCTCAATTCTCTTTCAATTAAATGTCAACTTATTTTTCATTGCTTTTACTTGTGTTTTCATTATATGCCAACATCCCAGATTAATATTATTGGTTTTTTTAAATGGTATTTATTACACGAATAGTGACAATGATTTCCTTGAACATAGTTTTCAAATGAATTTACATATTTAAACAACCATTTGCAGTTGATGGTAAATATAACAGCTATGATAGACCAAAAGGGTGAGCATGAACATAGTGGGGTTATAAATCCCAAAGAGATTCAAATGAGTAATAGAAGATACTACAGATACATCGGCTCACTTACTGTTCCTCCTTGCACCGAAGGAGTTGTTTGGACCATAAGCAAAAAGGTAAAATCATTACGTTTGTAATCAACACAACAAAGAGCCATAATGTTTTGTAAGTTGACTAAAGATTTTAATTTCTTATACAGATAAGAACTGTTTCGATAGATCAAGTTAAATTGCTTCGAGAGGCTGTGCACGATGTAAGTGTCAATTGAGCAGATGAATGTCAATTTTGTTGTTTTTTTAATCCCCAAGTAAGTTGAAATTGATTTTTGTATTGCAGTATGCAGAAAATAATGCAAGACCAGTACAACCGGTGAATCAACGAGACCTTCGAGTTTATGGTCCAGCTTCGACACAATAGTATGGATGTATGGATCATTATAGACACTTAAATATTTTGTAGTACATGCTATCGATCTTGGTTCCGTATTAATGATATATATATATTGATTCTTTTTTTTTTTTATTATTATTAATTACTCTTTTTATAAGACTTTTTTTTTTTCTAAAAAAACTAGAATTGAACTTATGTACAAATCTTGTTTTAGTCCCATTATAAATAACACTCAACAATCTCTATCCCTTATGTGCATTATGTGTATATATGTATGTAAGATGTTTGAATTCAAATTTCATATAGACATATGAAACCTAACGCAAAACAAAAGCAAAGACCAAATGATTGTTCAAAGGGATGAGTATTATTGATCAAAAAGTATAGTGTATGTGAAAGGCTTACAAAATCCTTTAGGAACTAAATTTGGTATGTATGCGAAATTTTGGAAATATTGAAATTAACAATACATTCCTCTAATTAACCTTCCAAATAAATATGGGAAAATGAAAATTAAAACAAAATAAAATAAAGATAAAACTACAAAATGATCCATGTTGATTGTATTTTTCAAAAAACTAGTCTAAACCTCTCAAAATTTGTAGAAAAATCATTTTTCAGTTGGTTTCGTAAAATATTTTGTCCATCCAAAAAATAAAATTACTGAGGTGTTGTCTCTTGAACTCCATTGGTGAACTATTCGTTTGTATACACTGGTTTCACCGGCCAATGGAAGCTCTTACCAATCACCATTGTAAAAACTGATCCTGGGGGGAAATATTGCCTCTGTCCACCATCCAACCACCACTAATGTGCTTCGTTAGGGAAGCCCACTAATTTGGACCAAAACTCGTACAAATGCAAACCATAGGGACCATTGTTGGTTGTTTGAACTTGAGGCCCTAAAAATATGGTTTTCACAACATGGGTAGGCAAACCGTTGTTGCTTGTTTTTTTGGGAGTTTGTGGAAAGAGAACTTCTTGACGTTGTATCGCAGGCCTCTAAATTCCTAAATGATCAAAAGTTATGTTTGTTTTATGTTGGGACTCTACTAGACCCATTTTCCTTATCCCATTTCTCCATGTAAGCTTCTGCTAGATCTTCAATATGCTCTGCATCAATCTTGATGGATAAAAAATTATGTTTTATTTATGTTGGCCCTATATGTCCTCATATTTCTATGTGTAGGTTTCTGAAAGGTCTTCAATATGCTTCACATCAAAACTTGTTGGGTTGAAATATCAAAACTATGAGATGTGTTATTTTTATGTATTGATTTGTATAGCAGTGTGAAAGTTTATTATGTGATTCATTGTATTAACCTACAAGATATAAGGCTTAATGATGTAATTAGTCCTAACCTTCGAATACGTTCCTGATTTGTATCAACATCAAATTAGTTGAGCTAAGCCCTAAAGTGATTGTCTTGTTCGATGCTTATTCGATAAATATGCAAAAGCTTTGATAAGAGTACTTGTAATTTACCATTTGATTCATAGTCGATGTTCTTAATTATGTGTATCATTTAATAATGGAATCTATAAATGGAATCAAAGCTTAATATTGAAGATCTAAATGATTATTTCAAGTCACGATAAAAAAATGATGATTTTATATCATGAACCTTACTTCGTTCTTCAAGATTTGTAAGTATTCTATTTGTAACATCTAACCCATGTATAAGATTATGATTTGTATATGACTTTCCACCTTTATGACCTTCCATGGCTAGGGAAGGTCCGAAAGCTAAAACCTTAACATATTAATCCATTAAGACATCACAACTCTTTCATGGAAAGGATAGAAGGACCAAGATCATATTTTTATGGTTCCTAATAGCTCCATAATGGATAAAGTTTTCAAATTTATCCATTAGAACAGTCCCAACAAACATGATCTAGTCTTTAAGTCGTAAAGGGACCAAAAGTGCATCTTTTTCAAGTTAATCCATTAAGTCCAAGTCTCCAACATTAAGACCTAAATCAATATGATGTTTAAGTTTCCAACTTTATCCATAACAATGTCATAGACTTACAAGATCTAAACTTTATGAACTTAAAGCGACCAAAAGCTCATAACACCCAAAACTAGCTAGATCTGACAATTTCATCATTAAGATTCAAACTTTATACTTCCAGAAGAAAGATCAAGGTGAACAAGGTCTGGATCTACAAGCTCCAATGCAACCAACACTTCTTCAATAAGTTCCTCATTCTCCAAGGTGCACCAAGAACACTCCAAAGCACTTAAAAACACCTTCTTTTTTGCTTACAAGGCAAAATCTAGGGTTAGGATTTCAAGAAAGAGTGTTGGAGAGGTGGATGTTGAGAATGGAGTGGGTTTGGGGAAGTTAAGGAGCTTAAATAGGGCTCAAACCACAAAAATAAGGTTTGGGCACTGATCGCGTACACCCAGTGTACTTATAGTACACCCACCGTACTCCTTGTACGCCCGACGTACACGTGTAACCCAAAAATCGTCATAACTTCAAATGTCCGTAACTTCTTCGTTCCAACTCCGTCTTCAACGTTCTTTATATCCACGAAAAGGTGTTGAAGAGATATTATCTAAATATCTTGGACTAAAAACTTCTCGAACAAAAATCCATATTTCATGCAAGAACCTGGCCTATGACTTTTTCCTTTTTACCCTTCGACCCAAAACACAATTCAAGGGTTGGATCTCTTAGCCATCATTACCTTCTTCCACAAGGTCTAATATTTACCCTCTTAAGGCCCAAAGCTTTTACACAATCGACTTCCGGCCCACGACCCTAAAATAAGAAATAATAGGAAACAGGATGTTACATGGATTATAAGGATTTCATGGAAGATAAAGATAGGGCAGTGGATGGCAGGTGCGAAGAAAGGCATTGTGGTCTAGAAAGGAATGAGATGGTGGATTTTTTTGTAGGAATCCTTTGTTCCTAAACTCCGGCTTTAAAAGAATCTATCATTTTCATTGCAAACAAATAAACTCATTGTTCATACTTCCACGGATTACATATCTATATGTAATTATAGACATTTTTAGAGAAAAACAATAATCTATGTTCTAAATTAATGAAAGAGATGCAATCCAACATCTATTGTCATTTAGTATCGGTTGAAATCATATGCCGCTTAATGTTTGATTCTACTCAAATCCGATAAACTCAACCGCGGTTTATGATAAACTTCAATAAGTGTTGCAACAAGCAAAATTTGAGTTTATTTATAAATTATCGATTATATATATTTAACCTAATCCGAAAGTGAAACATTTTTTATTTGAAAATGGAAGTAATATAGTTTTCCAAAATTGAAAATAGATGTGGTTGAGGATGAATAATAAGGAGGAAAGTGACAAAATTGATGAATTACAAAGGGACGGAGTTAAGATTTTATAATAAATGGTGTTTTAATAAAATATTATAATATACTTATATTTGAATAACATAAACAAATGTATTAATTTGAAAGAGAAATTATCAAAACAAAATCATCTAAATAGAACCCATATCGATATTTGTAAAAGTCAATTTTCGAAAGACCATAAACGCTATCAAAATATTTTTGCAAGAATATAAATATGTTTTATTTTCATTTGGAAGTATCATCTACCTCATGATTATCTTATTATTATAAAAATATAAATTACAATTCATAATAATATTATCAATTACAAATTACAAAAAATTTGAATATATAATATGAATTAAAGTTACCTCGGTTTTGGTATTGATTTAAAAGAAAGTTCATAGCAGCCCCAACCAAGCCTTCATAATTGGTTGCAAAAAATGATGTTTACCTAATAAAGAGTCATCTTTAGTTATTAAATAAAGAGCAGCCTTTATAATTAGTAGCAAAAAATGACGTTTACAAAATAAAAGCTATCTTTAGTTAATAAATAAAGACCCTTGGATCTATTAGTTTACTAGACATTTAAATAAAAGGGGGGCTAGTAGATTTTGTGGGTTTAGGAATTATTTAATTGAGCCAAGATACATGAACGACTAAAATTGCTGGGAAAGCCAAGGCATCTGGCAGCCCTTGTATATTTAGGCTATGTTTGGTGGACTAACTGAAAAGCTAGCTGATGGATGAAAAGCTAGCTGTTAAATAAAAAGTTAGCTGATAGCTGAAAAACTAGCTGATAAAAAATAACGTTTGGTAAAACTAGCTGAAAAGCTAGCTGAAATATATAAAATTACATTAAAGGACATGTAAGAATATGTGTTTCTATAATTAATTAAGGGGTGTATTTGGAAAATTTAAAAAAAACTCATAAAAAGCTAGTCTAAGTAGCTTTTCAAAAAGCTAGCTTATCAGCTACTTTTTGGCTTACTAAACACGACAACATGAAAAAACTCGAAAAATAAGCTAGCTTATCAGCTAGCTGTGGCGCGCCAAACACAGTCTTACAATGAAGGTATATTTGTCGGTTATCATTATAAAAGCTTGAATCTAAAATAAATCCCGATTTTGACTACATCATGATCAATCAATTTCGGATCTTATTCCTAACTTTCGGAGACAATTTCTAACTTTGTGAAGGGTGTCCTTAACATTTGGACATTGGAACTTTTGGAAGGAAAACATGCTGCAGCTTTGACTTCCAAGATTTTGGTAAAACCCCGGAAACACGTGACACCACACGTTTCTCTCTTTGTAAAAAAAAACAATAAACATACAAAGATGAGATATCATGTTCATTCACACTTATATATTTTATTCATAACTTTACATCCACGAAAATTACCCGTTTGCCCCTTTTTCTAGAACCATACAAGAAAATTCCACGTCATTGCACACATATTAAGGCGTTCTTATATATCATCCTCCTTATATATAGACTCATAACAGAAGCCACATTTAACATATTCCTCTCTCTTTTCTCTCTCTCACAACAGACACTACCTATCAACTCTACTCTCTCTCTCTCTCTCTAGATCTCTTCTCTCTCTGAGGTGCGAAACATGAAGACTATGAAATCAAACACAATTTTAGCACTTGGGTTTCTTTTGTTTATATTGTTTCATCCATCACTAACCCAAGCTCAAGAAGTTGGTAATGCCCTAAACTTCGTTATATACTGGGTTATTTTTTTTGACTTTAATAATATATAACAGAGAGCCATGGGTTGAAACTTGAAACCCCATTACTAACATGGTTTCTCCATCTTCTTGTTTTTTTTTAAAGTTAATCATCTTGTGTGTGAAAATGTAGAGGATGAAAGAGAATTTGATTATGCGAGAGATGGGCATATGGGGCCGGAGAAATGGGGGGAGATAAGGAAAGAATGGTCGGCCTGCAGCAACGGGACGATGCAATCTCCGATTGATATGTCGAGTCAGAGGGTGGAGATGGTGGTTACTTCTAACAAGCTGTTCAGAAACTATAAGGCTTCTAATGCTACAATCAATAATAGAGGCCATGATATTATGGTAATTTCGTTAAATCTTTCATACACTCTTGATACATTTCCCTTAGATTTAGCAGGGATTATTTTTGATTACTGTTTTAGGATTATTATTGGTTTAGAGATAAAACCGAAAGACATTCATTAACTGTAGCAACAACTGGCATTACCTAATTATTTGGTCACTTTTGACTAGATTCCCACTATCTTTTAATTAATACATATTTATATTTTTTATTAAAGCTGGGTTTTGAAATTTGAACGTTATAAACCTTTTTGAGCATTATTTACTAGAACACCATGAATTAATATACAAATATATAGATAAACCTTTTCGCTTATTGAGTGTCCTTTCATGGATTAGTATAAAAAGTTCAAGAAAAGAAAAAGTGGATTTAAATGGAACACTTTATTGTCGTCATCTTGGCTTTTCTATGATACTTATTTTATGTTGTTTTGGTGTCTTTCAATTATTGAGAGTTTTTAATAATTAAAATTATTATTTAATGTTGCAGCTTGCATGGGAAGGAGATGCGGGGTCAATTCGCATAAATGGCACCGAGTATGCTTTGAAACAAGCTCATTGGCACTCGCCTTCGGAGCATTCCATCAATGGCAGAAGGTATATATTGTGAAATATGTATATGTATATCACCTTTCAATTTGACAATTAATTAACGTTGTTACTTTTCAGAATAATTTATTACTTTTATAGTTGTTGAACAAATTCCTTGACAATATGAACAGGTATGATATGGAACTACATCTTGTCCACCTCAGCGCCGATGACAAAATAGCTGTCATTGCTGTTCTTTACAATATTGGCGCGCCTGACCATTTTCTTTCAAAGGTAGCTAAATATTTACCAGCATCATCATTTTCTATTTTCAGCCCTTTTTCTCTTTTCCTAGTTATTGCATAAAAATGATAGGAAAATAATTCCTTTAACGATAGTTTTTAAAATTATTTACATTTTCATTGAACTACTTGCAGTTAACTGTAAATATAACGGCTATGATAGACCAAAAGGGTGAGCATGGACACAGTGGAGTTATAGATCCTAAAGAGATTCAAATGAGTAATAGAAGATACTATAGATACATCGGCTCGCTCACAGTTCCTCCTTGTACTGAAGGAGTTGTTTGGACCATAAGTAAAAAGGTAAAATCACCATGCATGTTTGTAATTGTAACTGACACAAAAAGCCATTTATTCAGTATGTTTGACTAAAGATTTTTCTTTTTGTTAATTTTGTAGATAAGAACTGTTTCAAAAGATCAAGTTAAATTGCTTCGAGAGGCTGTACACGATGTAAGTATCAGCTGTGTTAAAATATTGTAAATTGTATCTTATTTTCATGTCACTTTTCTTGTTCACTATTTTGATTAAGGTATATAAAATGGATGTTAATTGATGTTTATAAATTATAATGCAGTATGCAGAAAATAATGCAAGACCAGTACAACCAGTTAACCATCGAGGCATTCGTTTTTATGGTCCAGCTTCAAGACAATGATATGAATCTATATAGATAGTCAATTTTTTGTAGTGCCTGAAAAATTCCATTTTGAGTTAATATTAATTATATCTTGATTCTTCATTTTCTCTTTGTACAATTGTACGACCATTATATTCTAGAAAAAATAAAAAGTTGCTTCTTTACAAGTTTATATGTCCATTATGAATAACCTTTCATAAAATATCTCTCTTAGACCGCACGGAGTGCAGCTCACCAAGGGCTCGCCTTGGACGCGCCATCATCGCCGATGTTAGCATAGCTTTATTAGTTTGTATATGCATCTGTTACGGCCGGCCCATGTTTACTATGGCCCATTTTCTATACTTATGTATTCACAATTACATGGTATCAGAGCAATATAGCCTCATTACCCTTCAACCCTAAGTCGATGTTGTCTTATCAGTCTGTTGTGCAATCTCTCATCACCATTCTTCTTCCATCTGTCTTTTTTTCTTCTACCTCTCATCATGTCTCTCTCCATGAATGACAAGCCCTCATCTACAATTAATATCAAGCATGCAGTTCCTTGTGTCATGGACTTGGATCAAATGAATTATGATTTCTGGAGAGAGGTATTCGAAATTCACTACATTGGGTATTTAGTGGATGGTCATCTCAAGCCTCTTGTTACTACAACAAGCGACAAAGACAAAGAAAAACCTACATAAGAATCTGATGCTACGAAGGCCACTTGGCTTCGTGTAGAGTCCATCGTGAAATCATCACTATACGACACTCACTCCATATCTCTTCGCAACATGATTTTTAAGAAGCATGCAACAACTTATGAAGTTTGGGAAAACCTTGAAAAGGTTTGTCGTGATAACAAAGCATCCAAGGTTATTCAATTAAATCAAGAACTCAGTAACATCTCTCTTGGTAACTCTTTTATCACATACTACTATAATAAAATCAAATCTATTGTTGATCGATTAAAACACATGGATGCCAAAGTTTTTGAAACTAACCTTGTTGCATACATGATTAATGGCTTGTCTCCAAAAAAAAACTATATTGCAATTAACATATGACATCGAGATCCACCTCCATCTTTTTGGGATTCTAGATCCATTCTATTATGTGAAGAACAATAGATGGCGCAAGATGAAAAACGTGACTTCCCCATCACTCATGCTGACAATTCTTCGTCTCCCCATGCCCTTACTGTTCAGAATGATGGGTTTTTTAGGTTATAAAAAATTCATGTAACAAGAAAAACATTTAAACCCTTAAGTTCACATGCAACCTAGAAAAGATCTATGTTTTCTCTATTGATAGTAATAACCTGTGAACATCAAGAAACCCTAGAGAGGGGCTATGAAAATAGAAATTAACATAAAGATTACGGTTACATAGATTTCGATTATTATGGCAAATAATCAAATCAAACCCTCTTGAAGTTCCTTGGAAAGCAAACACCAAAGGGATGATGTCTCTAATGACTCACACCCAAAACTAGAAACACTAGAATGAGGATGAGAGAGGAGACATGAAGGGAATTTCATTTCTATGCCTCTAGGTAATGTGGTGAACAAAATTGCATGCCAAACTCATATTTATAGTATAGGTAACTTGCAGACAAAACAAGATTTGAATTAATTAAAGACTAAACTGCAAATTTGGTCCCTGTGGTTATCAAAAAAATGTGGATAGGGTCCAAATTTTTTTTCAACTTGCACCATTGGTCCAAAATCGAATTCTATTTGTGGTTTTGGTCCCTATAAAAGCTGAAATGACTTTTTTGCCCTTTTACTTTTATTTTTGAATTTCATTACTATTTTTTTAACATTTAAAAAAGGAAAAAAAAAAAAAATAAAGTGGCCAATATTCTACCCACCCGTAACCCTGCTCTCATTTTTACATTCTTCATCTCTTTGACTCCCCCTCCCCCCTTCTCCTTCCTACCACTGCTATTGTCGTCTTCACCCCTTCGCGTTCTCTATGTTAAGCACATTAACCTGCAAAACTTACCAATGTTCTTCACGTTCTTCACAACCACTGATGAAATATCAAAACATAAAAAACACTTCACATGTAGATACACCTATTTACAACTTAAAATAAAACCCACCCCGCCCTGTATCTCCCCCTCTCTCTCTCTTAGATCTGCAAAATCCCTTTTACAACACAATTAATATGATCGATGACTACACCAAAATATCATGGAGCGGTGGGAGGTTAATCTAAACTATCCATGCTAGAAACCAACCTATAACATTTTTCGTAGCTATTCAACCTCTCCGGAAGATGGTAGAAACTGATCTCTAAGATATGAAGCACAAAAAAAACTATGAGATGTATCAGAACAATGGGGAAGAAGTAAACAAACCGATTCCCACCCCAGCCTGTTCCAGTCTCTGCCTCCTCCATTCCCTCCTCTACTCTCCCGTTGTTGGTTACCCAAACACCAACAACCAACTGAAGATAATTGGTTCCTCAAGAATCCCCAAATTGAAGATGCCACACATAACCTAATCAGGTAAAAATGAGATTTCATCAACGGAGATAATAGTTGAAGCAAGCCCCACTTATGATTAACATAATCAAGAAACCCAAAATAGAAAAATTAGGTTTTTGTAAACAACTTCTCAAGCATTAGAACTGATCAAGATGCAGGTAATAAAGTAGAAACAATCTTCATTTTCGGCCTCTACATACCTACTAGGTGCGGGCTCTAGTCAATCGCCATTTAATCCGTATTATTTTCGATCGATTGCCTCTATTATATGCTCCTTGGAAAACACCACCAGCTCCTCCCTCATTTGAATCATGTACATCCCTTGGGGACAACGAAATGGGTCGGTGCTGGAATCTCAGCTTTCTTGTTGGTTCTGATTTTAGTGTTTTTTGGATTTTGATTAGGTGAAGAAGTGAAGTGAAGGAGTTCGATGAGTTATCATGTTCCAAATTAGGGATACAAGGCATAAAAAACGGGATAGATAGGGAAGAGAGAGAGAAAGAGAGAAAGAGAGAAAGAGAGAGAGAGAGAGAGAGAGAGAGAGAGAGAAATACACATGAGGGTACATATGGTGTGGGTGGGCCACTTTCTTTTTTCTTTTTCATTTTTTTAAATATTAAAAAGAGTAAAGAAATTCAAAAATAAAATTAAAAGGGCAAAAAAGTCAATTCAACTTTTCTAGGGACTAAAACCACAAAAAGAATTCGGTTTTGGACCAATGGTGCAAGTTGAAAAGATTTTGGACTCTATCCATAATTTTTTGATAACCATAGGGACCAAATTTGCAATTTAGTCTTAATTAAATAATAGATTTAATCTTAATTCAAATCATTTCCTTTTATGCAACCAGGAGGCTTCTAGAAACTGTAGGAAACCCTCCAACACCGTCTACACCATGGAAGGTTCTAGAATGCTTTTTTTGTTCAACTATTGAACAATTATAGTTTATCCATTGCACCTTTAATTAAACCCAATTAATCCCAAATTAATTCCAGATTAATTTTGATTAATAATTAATCAATTGTAATTGATTTCACATTAATTTATTAATCATATAAATTAACAAATCAATTATTTAACAATTGATCTCATATTAATTTACTAATCACATAATAAATCAACAAATCAACTGTCTATTTCCAATTAATGTACTAATCATATAATATACTTCTCTATCCTAATATCATTTCTAGCCATTTCTGGTCATGAGGACAACCTAAAAATGACTTTCCTTTTAATTACAAGAATATATCAATTTAGTTACTGGATTAGACACCTTAATCTAATAGTCTCCTACCTGGATAAGTCTGTAACTACAATTGCAAGTATAGACCTTGAACTAAACTAGGGATGAGCATATGGACCGGGGAACCGGCCAGAACCGGAACCGGCACCGGAACCGGAACCCGATGGAACCGGTCGGGTCGGGACCGGGACGTTATTTTTGTGGATTTTTGGAACCGGTAGGAACCGGAACCGATTTAACCGGAACCGGTAGAACCGGCAAAAACCGGAACCGTATGATGCTATTTTTCAAGGAGCGGTTCCAACATTTGAAGACACAACAAGAACCGGTAGGAACCGGGAACCGGTAGAACCGCCGGGCCGGTTCGGTTCTTGATTTTGGCCGAAGCCGGTTCCCCGGTCCGGTCCGGTTCGGGCCGGTTCGGTCCTTTTGCTCATCCCTAAACTAAACAACAAAGAGTGTTTTCCAAAGCCACTGTTGAACTCTGATTCAAATCAAACATTGACCCTAAGATAAGTGATTAGTTATTCCTTCGTTCTACAAAATATCACATGAACCGAGTCATCGACTGAATGATCAACCTCATGTTTATTTATTTTTTATCCCGATTTCTCAATTTGTGATCAATTTAGACTATAAAATAGAACCATCAATTTAGTCCGGACCAGGTGCCTGGTTTCCATAGATCAACTCAAATCACTAAGGGGCCCACAAATATCTCTTTTCCTTATTTAGGTAAAAGGAATAAATTACATTGACTATATAGTCATACAATTTACATATCAAACCACACATGGAATAACCCTTTATAACATCCAGTTATGAAATATGTTTGAGCAAACCAATGTACAATTGATCTGTAAACTATGAACTATACATATTTGCTTTAAGAATATAAGATATTATTGTCTTAGAATTACTTGTGGTTGAATCCATGAAGTAATCTCTGAGAGTGGGTTTATCCAATACTTACAATCTCGATTTTCAAAGTACTCATGAATATTGTAGCAATTCCAATGGCAATGTATTAACCTCAATCGACAATCTACAATTAATTCGTGAAAATCTTAATTCACTACTTACTTCCAAAAGTATGAACGGATGTGGAATTTTGAATAATATTAAAATTACCTAGGGAAGTAAAACATGTAAAGTGAAACACAATAATACATCAATTGAATATAATATCATACATATTGATCATAAATAAATTCATATTGTTTAATCACCATAACAATTACAAATTTATTCATTGTATAATGTTTTGAGTGATCAACTAACCACTTGAATTACATAACATCAGTCATGCCATGTCATGAACATGCACATTATACCTCTCGATGGTCCTTCCTTTATGAACAGATCAACTGGACATTACTCCAATGATACAATTCCAAATTATTGTCCTTATTTAAAATGTAGTGGAATTTCATCTTTACATGTATTGTCCGTCTGTGATGTCGAGGTTCTGAAGTTATAGAGACTGAGCCTTCAATATTACAAAATGTTCTACTGAAACTTGTTACTTGAAACAATTCCATGGTTATGAAGTATCAAATTTAAGGTACTCTCCTTAAATACTTCTTTTCATTAAAGTTTCCAACTCACATGTAGATTTTGCAGACATCTCCCATTATGGAAACATTTCCATATTCTCATATGGCCATCAATTTTGACCAAGAATCATCTCAATCCAAAACGTGTCACTATGGTCCTTCCAAATAATGTCATGTCTAACTATCCCTAAGAAACCAATCTTCGGTAAAACCTAAGAATGTTCTTGACAATTTGTTTAATAACACTAGTCACATGAAATTGTAATCCTTTTCACACAATGCTTATAACATTTGAAAAATAGAATAATCGAATTTATAGCATATGTAGTCGATCCTATATCTGAAGCATATGTGTCTCGATTCATTATTACAAGGGTCTAATATTTGTTGAATATCTTATAAGCTAACAACTAATAGCTAGTTTTTTAGTTAGTATGCCAAACATAGTTTTAAACTGGTTTTTAATGATTTTTTTTATTATTTCTAAATATATTCTTAATTAATTATTAGATTAAATTACATGAATGGTCCTGTAGTTTAGGATAACTTGCATGTGTGATCCCTAACTTATTTTTTTAATTCGGACGGTCCCTACTAAATGTTATTGTTACGTCTCCGATCCCTAACAGACCCTAAAAGACTATTTTACCCTTAATAATTACATTTTAATTTATTTGTTATATATTCATAATTTATAGTATTATTTAAATAAAACACATCCCACCGCAATCTACCCACCTAGACCCCACACCCTTTCTTTCCCCTTTCCTCTGTTCTTTCTTCTATTTCCGTTTCATCTTCTTCTTCTTGATATAATTGTAGTGGATAGAACCGGAGAAATCGATTGGAAACCATCGTCAACTTTCTACCTCCCCAAACTATGGTCTTCCTCTCTCCACATTCCACCCCACCACCATCCTCCAGTCCTATCAGTGATCCAGAGCCCTAAAATACCACGATGTCCAACCCACCATTATGAACTCTGATTATAATAGGTGTGAAACAAAGATCCCTAAAATAAAAAAACAAGAAGCAGAAAAAAAAACAAATAAAGAACAAGGGAACGTTGAAGAACAAGAGAAGAATGGGGATCAAGATTAAGAAGGTAGTGGTCGATTGTGGTCTATAAATCGATCAACCTTCAAATAACATCACAAGTAAAATAAAATCGATCTACGTGATTGTATAGCTAGTGACTGGGGCGACGTGTTCAGGTGTCTTTGTTTCATCTTTGGTTTATGGTGGGATGTCAAGTCCACCAAGCAAATTACACCATTTGTTTCCAAATAAAACGTAATATAATGGTAAAAAGGTGTATCGATTCATTGGGGAAATGATTGTATTTAATCATCAATGCAATCTAATAGAACTAGTGTAAATAAACTAATTAACTACACTTAAACTAAAAGGGGGGGGGGGGGGGGTTGTGATTGCTTGAAAACTAAAAGACTTGAATAACTAAAAAGCTTGTAATTAAGCAAGATGGTGAGATGCTCAAATATTAGGGAAAATTGGTTTACCAAGGCAATTCAACACAATGAACATTTGTGTGTTTATCATTAGGATTCAATATGAAGCTTATCATTCATCCCAAATTGGTTATAGCAATCATGAAGCATGATATGCCAAGATTCCTCATAGGTAGTATGGAGGTTGAGAAAGCCCACAACACACCTTCTTAATCAAAATCAAGGATTCAACTGAAGCAATTGAACCCAAGAAAGTTGATTAGCCTTAAGAATGAAGGAATCCCCAATTCCTAGAGGATGTCAATGCGTACACATCCAGAAATGAGTCATGATTCATAAGCTAGAGATGATTTCTACCATCATAAAGCCCTTGTTCTAAGTAAATTCAATGATTAAATGTTAAACCAAAGAAATAAACCAACAATTGCTTATTCAAGTACCAAGCTCATGATCGAAGTATTGAACAAGCATAAGAAATATGAACTAGAATCATAAACATAAGATAAATGACAATTAAGCATTAATCCTTCATAACCCACAAATATCCAAGGGTTTTAGCCAAAGTTAACCAAAATAGAGAAAATACCCACTCATGGTAAAAAAAATAGCAATCACAAAAGTGTTTTTGCATCAAGAAACTAACAATTACTTAGAAAGATGAGAAGAATGTGTATCAAGCTCCCAAAAATCGCCTCCAATGGTCTCTAATGGTGGAAAATCAAAGTATGAGCTGCTAGCCCTAACCCCCAAAGTAAATCATGAGCAAACTGACCAAAACGCCCCAAATTGTGCAGTTACGTGGGTACCCTTGCAAGCGATGCGCGACTGAGACTCCATCCTCGCAAATGATGTTGGAATGCTATTGGCTCATTTTCTCCACTACACCACCCCACTTCCTCAAGATTCCCTTGGTCCCCTCCACACCTCACATAATTTAAATTTGATCAATCATCTTAAAGCTTTAAAATATGGATAGTCCAAGCTCAAAATAAGAATCCAAGACCCATCTTCATAAGCCCGCTTCATCCAAGTCTTCAACATTTTAAGCCCAATTCCTCTTTGATGGATCCAAAAAGCTCAATGACACCTCGAAAGCCCACAAAGCCCATCTCCAAGCTAATCCACAATCGCAATGAGCTCCAAAACCCTGCAAAATACCTCATGCAAAATAGAAAGTACCTGATACGATCTATGATAAAGAAAATAAAGAATATACAATGCAATACTAATAAAAAGAGCGAAAATACTAAAATAAACTATAAAAATGAAGGAAATAAAATAAAGTATCAACTTACTCCGCCATCTCCACCAACACATCTACTCATCAATATCTGGGTTTTTATCATCAGGTTTTCGAAGACCCCTCATAATTTTTTATTTCAAGTTTCAGGGATTTTATCAGTAATTTTGATTTCTATTTAGGTTTTGATTTCAAGTTATTTTGCTATCGGTATTTGATTTTTGTTTGCTTTTGATCGTTGGTTTCAAGTTTGATTTTCATTTCAGTTTTAATTTGGATTTTGATTTAGAGTTTAAGCAGAGAAGACACAATGGTTTGATTTCAGGTGGGGGTGAGAGGAATTCTAGTCAGAGAAGACATAGTTGTAGGCGACGATGGAAGTGGACTGTAAAAATGAAATCTGTTTTGGCATCGATTCTGATTTTGATGTGGTATTCTAAATCTAGAATGGGAGGATGAGATGACGGGTCGACTGGTTGGAAAAGAAGCAGAAACTGAAGGAAATGTATCAAGTGGTATGGTTGTACCCAAACATAGAATGGATGTAGGAACGGATCACGTGGGGGTAGGGGAAGGACCCATTGCATTTTAATAGTTATATTAGCTATTATATAAGAAATAAACAAATTTAAAAATAAATTAAGAAGGGTAATATAGTCTTTTTAAGTTTGTAGGGACCAAGGACGCAAACAAAAATATATCGTAGGGATGATCCGAGTTACAAAAAAAGAAGTTCGGGACCAAACGTGTAAGTAACCCCAAACCACAAGGACCATCAGTGTAATTTACTGTAATTATTCATAACATATTTTTCTAAATTATTTTTTATGTAATTAATTTTATATTTTCCAGCTAGCTAGGATTTTTCAAATATTTTTTTTATTATCCAACTTATAAATTAACTTTTTCAGTTAACAACTAACATTTCAGCTAATACGTCAAACAAAACCTAAATATGTTTTTAGAAAAGATAGTTTATAAACTACTTTTGGTTTATTAAACATAAAAACTTAAAAATTCTCGAAAACTAGTTCTAGCGCGTCAAACCTAACCTTACGCATATTGCTAAAAAGTTCTTACCAATTGAGAAGCTTAATCGGTATATTTGGTATTAAAATGTGGATGGTTATTAACTTTTGATAATTATAGTTTTAAAAAAAAAATTAATTTATCATCACTATGTTTCAATTTTAATTTATATCTATATGTTTTTTTAATGTAATTTTACATATTTCAAAATTTTCAAGTTACCTGTACTGAATATTTTTATACAATTAAAAAGTATAGTTTTTATTTTCCAGGTACAAACTATCAACTTCTAGTTTATATATTTTTAAGTTCTGTCATTAATTTAAGGAGTATGTAGTTTAAAAATATATTAGATTTACTATTAAAAAAAACTACCAATATCAGCTACCAAATACGAGCTTTCAACTAAACATGTTCCACATTTGTTTTTGTTCTATAACAATATTTCCAATTTGTCTCTCTTAAAAATATATTAGATGTTACTTCTTAGCTATCAATAGTTAAACATATTTTATTAATTACTAGATTTAAAAGAAAAAAAAAATGGTATTTATGATTCTTTCCTTGGTTGCATCAACCACTAATACTACTTGTCTAGTACTTTCCATCACTTTTAAAAGAAAAAGAAAATAATATTTATGATTCTTTCCTTACAAGTACACCACTTAACTACATCTTCTTAACTAAACTACCACCTAGCTAAATTTTCAGGTCTCCTCCTCCTCCTCTTCCGCCACCACCAACGCCGCCATCACCACCATCAAATCCATTGGCCTTCCACCTCAATAGCCACACAATGCATATTGGTTTCAGAATTTGGTCTTTACTACTTTTACTTATCATTTTGCATCCCATTCTGATCTATGCTCAAGAAGTTGGTTAGTTCACTCCTCCATTCTAATTCAGTTACCTCGACTTTATCATAACATGCATTGTTCTACATTTAGTACGGAATTCGAGCCATTTTGATCCTTGTCCAATTTTGATGGTTTGAATTTGTGTGTAGAGGATGAGAGAGAGTTCGACTACATAAAAGGAAGCAGAAAAGGACCCTTAAAATGGGGTGAACTACACAAAGAATGGTATGCTTGTAACAATGGTAAAATGCAGTCTCCGATTGACTTGTCGAATAAAAGAGTTGATATCATTCACAAATCTAACAAGTTGGCAAGAAGCTACAAGCCATGCATCGCGATTATAGCTAATCGTGGACACGATATAGCGGTGAGACATCTACACACCTACTTGATATATACATTTATAACAACATTAAATGAAAGGTCTATAATATATATACTAAAATAATAATCAATATATATGTATAAAAAATCATGTAGGGATTGGACCCATTACCAAGTGGCGTCCATGCACCCTACATGTAGATCTACCCCCACCCACGTCATACATATCCCTAAAACCTATATTTTATTAAATAAATTCTAGTGATTTATAATTATATGTCTTGATTTTTTCATTCTCTATTGAAAATGTAACATGAGTATATAATATGATGTAAAAGTAATTTGGCAGACACAATAAAAATTATATATACATTTTTAGTTTAACGATAAAGAAGTGACCATTAAAAAATTAACATGAGATGTAAAATTCTTATTATCTGAGACATATAAAATTGGATATACAAATCCAAGAATCATCAACCCATCACGATTATCAGCTAATAAGTTATTATATTATACTATTATTAATAGGTTTAAAATATGACCGTTACACAAAAGACATGGACACACGTATTGGTGAAATTAATTGATTTCTTGAGTTTTTTAATCGAGTTGTGCTAAAATAATCCTTAATTACACAACACACAGTAATAAACTTAATACTTGTGAAGAAAAGTTTCATTATAAATATACAATAAAAACATAGTTTTAAGCAATTTGTATTTAGCTTCACTTGATTTATAATTGAATGTAGGTTCATTGGGAGGGCAATGCTGGCTCGATAGAAATAAATGGGACGGTTTTCTCACTAATACAAGCCCATTGGCACTCACCTTCCGAGCACACCATCAATGGTAGAAGGTCAATTTCTCTCTTTATGTTAACTTTCTTAATGGTCAAAATCAATGTCGTCGACTTTTAAGATTGTTGACCAAATTCATTGAACTTAATTTTGACTTTTCAGGTACTCTTTGGAATTACACATGGTTCATAAGACCACAGACCCAACTTCCAAACACAAGATTGCCGTCATTGGTGTCCTCTACAAGATTGGAAAACCAAACCCTTTTCTTACCAAGGTAAAAACATATATTGATACTTTTAACCCAAAAAAAGATATATTAGTTTTTTAACAATTTAAATTTCAGTTGATTCCAAATATAACATCGTTGGTGAAAGAAGATAAAGAACATGGACACCCAGGGGTGATTGATCCTAGAGAAATCCAAATGAGTTGCAGAAGATACTACAACTATATTGGATCACTCACTGTTCCTCCATGTACCGAAGGTGTCGTTTGGACCATCAGCAAAAAGGTATACTGACGTAGGGGCTATTTGGTAACATTCCGAATAAATTTGTCTCCGAATGAAAATATATTTTTTAATCATTAACTTTTTGCTATCGAAGAGTATTTTAAATATTTTATAGATCGTGAAACTAAATGTATCATTTATTTCAAGGTAGGATACTACTATTACATTTTGTTAACGTTTAGATATTTTGTTGTGTAGGTGAGGACAGTATCACTTGATCAAGTTAAATTGTTACGTGATGCTGTTCATGATGTAAGTACAGAATGATTCTTTTTCTATTGAAAATTTTTATAGTTATCATGCAATTTGTTACAAAATAATTATTAAATAGATTTTGGTGTTTAATTTTAGGTATGTTTACATTTTTAATAACTAAATACTTGTGAATAAATTGCAGCATGCACAAAAAAATTCAAGACCACTGCAGCCAAATCATCACAGAGACATCCAGTTGATTGGTCCATGAGAAAGCAACTAAGAGCAATTTCGAATTTTGAACAATACTTTTTTATCTATGTTTATACGAATGTTATTGTATTTGTAATACCCAAAATCTTGAAAATATAATAAAATGTGAGTTTCAGTTGATGAAAGTGCAATTGGAATATAAATATACTGAAACAATCTTTCATATACCGAAACAGTAAATAAAACAAACAGATAGAAACATCAAATAATGAATACAAACCCGTTGATCTTTACAACATCAGGGACAAAACGGGTAATTCACACTCCAATATCGACAGACCATAAACAAACAAACGAAATCCACCGAAAAAAATCAAATTTTGAAAAATACATTCTTAACTTTGAGGAATTCGTTTTTATAAACTTTAAGCACTTGTGGGCAAATGTTCATGGGTTTGGTTGATGAAGAGGGATTCATAAACAAGCCCAGCAATGCCACCACCAACCAAAGGCCCAACCCAATATACCCAATGGTTGGCCCATGTCCAGCTCACCAAAGCTGGCCCAAATGACACAGCCGGGTTCATGGATGCTCCGGTGAATGCCCCACCCGCCAAGATATTTGCTCCAACAATAAAACCAATGGCAATTGGTGCAATTGTTCCCAAATCACCCTTTTTGGGATCAACTGCGGTTGCGTATACTGTGTACACGAGCCCGAATGTCATTACAATTTCAAAGACCAAAGCGTTCGATACTCCAACTCCAGCAGACAATGAAAATGCACCCACAGCCTGCAAAATCGATAATTTCCATTTTAAGTTGCGTATAAAACAATATACATGTTTATTTAGAAGGATGCGTTATGTCAAGATTAAAGTATGAGAGATTCGAATTTGAAACAATTTTATTTGAAATGTTTAAACTTTGAATGATCACCACTGAACAAACTTTTGATGGTGGTTTAATATAATATATATAGACATGTAGCTACATGATTTTCTTTTTATTTTTTGTTTTATAATTATTATTTTCTTTTAAAACAAGAGAATACCAGAAAGTTGAAACATGAAAGAGACAACTTCGTTCATTTAGAGTACTTAACTCCGAAGTGGATTAGTGAATCGGTTGACATCAGTTAATATATAAAAAAGTATAATTATAAAGCTATTATTAACATTTTAATCTAATTATTTTGATAAAAACAACTTAGATTGTACTAATTATATAACCCTTATCCATCCGTTTTCATGTAAACATACACAGATTAAATTAATTGTGTTTATAAAAAGAAAATTAATATGAAATCCTCACCATGTCATTGGTGACAAATTTGAGTAGCAAGCAAGCGACAGTGGATCCAAGCAACTGAGCAATCACGTAAACAATACCACGGATCAAAGTGATGTTGCCGCCAACAAAGGCACCGAAGGTCACGGCGGGGTTCACATGTCCACCGGAGATATTGGCACCGACAGAGACAGCCACGAACAAGGCGAAAGCATGGGCAATAGCAGCCGCCACAAGGCCAGTAGGGGTGGCGGCGCCGTCGCTGGTTAGCTTGCTGAAAGCCATGCCGGAACCTGAACCGGCAAAGACGAAGATGAGGGTGGAGATAAACTCGGCCACCCCGGCCTTGATGGTATCTGGATGCCTAAACTCATCATGTCGGCCAACGGCGACTGCTCGGATCGGCATAGTTAGGATTGATTAGAGGTGGTGATAGGCGGAGTAGGGAGGAGGGAGGTTTGAACCGGTATGCACATCGCATGCAAATGGGGTTGTTTATATACTGATTTTGTTTTTGTGTTTTACCTGCTACTGCCGGTTTACCGGTCACAAACGTCTCCACATTTTGTGTTATTAAAATTCGGGTTAGATAAAATCACAATTTAGTTAATAGTAGGCTTTTGGATATTGGTTTTGTTTTGACAAGTCTACTTCGTGTTTAGTAATTAAATTAAAACTTAAAACTTATAGTCGTAATTATCGTATTGAAGTTGTATTTTATATTGTTATATAATAGTTTATAATTTATAGGAATTATAGTTATAAAATTAATTAAATTTTCATTGTAAAAAATTAAAAAATTATTAATTAATTATTTAAATAAATTAGTAATTAACAGATAGTTTTTAATTATATAGTAATATAATCATTGATTTAAATAAATATGTGACCTTATAAACTTTATTAATTTTATTTTTATTTTTATTTTAATGTTATTAATTTAATGTGATTAAAATGTAAATTTTAAAATAGAAAATTAATATTGACAAATGTCATGATATTAATTAGAAGGCTTAGACCATCTCCAATGCATTGAACTCATATGAGTTCAATAGATTGACACATGTGCATTCTACTCATTATACAACTTTACACATTAAACTCTATACAATTTAATGGATTATCACATTATTTATAATTTTCTTTTTATTTATTGTTATTTTTTAAAAAATTAATTAGCATGAAATTAAAAATATGTGTGTGTGTGGGAGAGAGAGGAAAGAGAATATAGAGTTCAATGAAGATTGAACTCCTCATTCCATTGAATTCTAGTCATTTTCTCACAATGAGGATTTTGAATTTAATGAGATTAAACTACTCATTAAACCCCCCATTAAACTCCCATTGGAGATGACCTTAATAGGATAACAAAGAAAAATCATCATAAATGGTCCTTATGGTTACCCAAAATCTGAAGTTTAGTCCCCGTGGTTTAAAAACCTCATAGATGGTCCCTATGTTTTCAAAACTTTTGATGTTTGGTCCTTTTTGATAACTCCATTAAGTTTGTCCGTTAACTGAAGGGTATTTTCGTCATTTCACAACCGCAGGGACCATTTATGATGTTGTCTCGTATTTTAAAAAAAAAAAGAAAAAAATTAAACATAATTAAATATATAAATGGTCTCTCTTTGTCTCTGTCTCTCTCTCTCTCTATCTCTCTCTCTCAACACCATGGTTTTGTCTTCATTTTTCTCTCCTCAACTCCTTTTTTCCGCCCTTCTAAATTCAACCTGTCAATCAAGAAAAGAAAAAGGGAAAACTTAAAATGGATTGTTTTTCAATCTCAACATTGATATCGATTTGAAGTTGTTTAAGAACTAAGAGCTGCCCCTTTCTCCCCTTTCACGCACGTCCAATAACAAAGATGATCCTCCAAGAAAAGTGAAGAATATATGAACCAGATCTTTTCCACCCCTGTCGGAAACCACTGGACCTTAACTAACCAACCTACCATAATCAGACATGCAATTTGTGTTCATGGTGAAGGTGGGTGAAGATTTGTAATGTTCGTAGAAATCCACCTTGCACTACCACCAGCAGATCAAGCAATAGAAATGGAAGAATCTCGATCCAAGCAAGTGAAATATATCAAACCTGGTCAAACTGAAGGCGATAGATTTGAAGAAAAATGTATCCAGATGTTAAGAGGCGTCAGAGACGGTGTGTATCTCTTTCATTGTCGGTAAAACCCTAGCCTAGGGCGCCGCCAACCGGCATCGACTCTACAAACCTTAGTAGAGACGACCGTTTGTGGTTTCTAGCACCACAATCGACAAACACCACCATTTTAAGTCTGGAATTAGAAGGAACAAGAACGGGACACACACGACACTCATATTTATTAGTAATTAGAGTAGAGAGGAACAAATCGTTGTGGTTTCAGATATCTCTGGTACTTTATGGTGAAAATTCCATCAAAAGCCTCCAAAAATTACCCCTCCAAGATATGAAAATTCTCATCATTGCTCACAGACAACAAAAAATTCTTCATCATCGTCTCTGATTTAGGATTTGGGTGTTTAGGGTTGGATGTGGTTTCTTGTTTTTGATTGTTTGAAGAGAAGATTAAAAGGAAACTGATTTTAGCTTTCTGATGCCTTATTTCTTTATCGATTTTAAGGTTTTTAGGAGGGATGAGTGGAGAAGATGAATATGTTGATTTTGCTGTAGTGTTTCTACTATTTACGTCAAAGAGAGAGAGAGAGAGAGAGAGAAAGAGAGAGAGAGAGAGAGAGAGAAAGAGAGAGAGAGACCTTTAATATATTTAATTATGTTTAATTTTTTCTTTTTTTAAAAATACGAGAAAACATCATAAACGGTCCATGTGGTTGTGAAATGACGAAAATACCCTTCAGTTAACGGATAAACTTAATGGAGTTAGCAAAAAGGACCAAACATCAAAAGTTTTGACAACACAAGGACCGTCTATCAGGTTTTTAAACCACGAGGACTAAACTTCAGACTTTGGGTAACCACAGAGACCATTTATGATGTTTTTTCGATGACAAATATCAAAAAAAGAATAAACTTATTCTTTTCCCTATTTTAATAAAACAATAGGATTATTCTCATTTTGTCATATGTCACACTATTAGGTCTCATAATTAATGTCATGTTAGTTCTCAGCTATTGATTCTTCTCCATTTTAAATTTCAAAGTTTAAATTTCTCACTCTAATTACATTAAATTAATAATATTAATAACATTATAATAAAAATTAAAATAAACTTAATACAGATTATAAGCTGATATAATTTCATGTATTTATTTAAATCAACGATTAGAATTTTATATAACTAAAAAAAAATATCTCTTAATTAATAATTTATTTACAATATTTTTTTTGAACCGGCTTAATAATTTTGAGTATTTAATATGAAAGTTTAATTAATTTTGTAATCGTGGTTCTCACGTATTATAAACTAATATTAGAATAGAAAGTTGATATGAAAAATTACATTACAATAACTTTTCGGGTAAATGATACAAAAAACATTCTTTTTACACAGAAATTCGATTTTGATACTGTGTTTTTTTTGTGTCAATTTTGACACTGTGTTTTTCAATTTGTTACAATTCTGATCACTTGACCGGTTAACATGTCACATGCTGACGTGACATGATGACGTGTCAGTTTTGATGACATGGCATGCTGACGTGTCAAAATTGAATTTTTTTCTAAAAAAAACACTAAGTTTTCATTTTTTTTTTCGATTTTGACACTAAGTTTATTTTTCTTTCAAATTTGACACTATGTTTTTTTGTTCCAAATCGAACACCATTTTTTTTCCAATTTTGTTCAATGTTGATAATTTTCTATTTGAAACCGTATAAATATTTTTTTAATACATTTAAACCGTATAAATATGTTTTTTTTTCATTTAAAAACCATAGTTTTGTATAAATACAATTTTTTTACACTCAAACCATATTTTTATGTATAAATATGTATTAGTTATATAAAATTTGTATTTTATATTAAATATGCAACTTTAAAATGTGTTTGGAGGTTTGGAGGCGTGTAGTCGATCAAAACTCGGATATCAAGTTTGCAACCCATCAAATTTTTACATATTATTAGAAGCTTATGGTTAGTTTGATTCTCATGATATAACTAATGTTTTGAATGTAAGAAAAAAAAACACCTTGTATTTAAATAAAAATGTGGTTTTTAAACGAAAAAATATGTTTATATGGTTTCAAATGGAAAATAGACAAAATTGAACAAAATTTGATACATGATGTTCGATTGGAACAAAAAAAACATAGTGTCAAAATTGAAATAAAAAATTAAACTTAGTATCAAAATCGAAAAAAAAAGTAAAAACTTAGTGTTTTTGTGGAAAAAAAATCAATTTTGACACGTCAGCATATTATGTCAGCATGCCACGTCATCAAAACTGATACGTCATCATACTACGTCAGCATGTAACCTGGTTAACCGATCAAGTGGTCAGAATTGTAACAAATTGAAAAACACGGTGTCAAAATCGAATTTTTGTGTAAAAAAAGTTTTTTTTTGTACCATTTACCCTAACTTTTATCTAATTCTTAAAATTGATTAAGTGTGATGATAAATGTTGGAAAAGTAATTATTACAACAATTAATTCATATATTATAGCTTTTTCATTTTTGTCCCAAGCTTTATATGAATTCAGTAAACTGTTCTTGTTTTAAAAAATAGATTTATCACATAAAAAAAATTATGTTGTAATTATATACAGTAGATTTTTATTTTGAATTATATTAATATAAAATATTAATATTAAATAACTAAGAAAGAGAGAGAAAGAAAGACAGAGAAGCCTTAAATTGATATATAAATCCTCAAACAAAAAGAATAAGATAGTATGTAATAAGAAGTTGGGGTTTGCAGTAAAAAGATGTGCAACACCAATCTCGAAATGCCTAAATTGATATTTGATTGTTGCATATATATATATATATATATATATATATATATATATATATATATATATATATATATATATATATATATATATATATATATATATATATATATAACCAATATTATGATATTATATAAAAATCAATATTGGTGGATATAACAAATATATGTTGAAATGTACATAAATGGTATTATTTATTTTCAAACTAATTAATATATGTTTCTTTTAAACTATGCAAACAATTCTCATTTTTATTGTTTAAAAACCTAATTTGCATGTCAAAGTTTTATGAATTTCGATTCTTTTATTAGAATTTTCTTTCAATTTAGCTCTAACTGAAAAACCATTTCAGTATTTTATAATAACTAATTTAGAAGTGATTTGGATCCACTCTGTCAGTCCAGCGAATCAATGGATAAACTAAAACGACATGCCACGTTATGGATAATATTCAATCAAACATCACCCAAAAAAAAGTAAATAAATATTATATATTTGTAAATGAATAAGGACTAGAATGATGCGGAAAATAGTATGAATACAAATAAGAGGAAAATAAACTGAAAAACTCATAGAACTTATAAAGTTATTTATGTTTTGGGGAAAATAGTTAAACTTTAATTTTTTATAAATGTTTAAACTTATTTATAATTTATTATCCTAAACTGTGTATTTTAGATCGAATAAGTCAACTTATCATGTGGGATGAATGTTGCAGAAGTTGCTCGACTTCTTTCAGGAAAAAAAAAAAGCAAGCAATCAACATTAAAGGTAAAAAGATTCTTAATGACTTTATCACAACTTGATTCTTGATAGCGTTACAATTGTCTTTATAGTCATGTTTTGGAATATCTATTCGAGTAAAATATAAAGTATGTTTGAAAAGTTGATTTGATGAGCGTAAAGGCTTGAGTAATTAATTGGATTACAACTCTTTGAAGAAGATTTTAGAAAAACCTAATGTTCATTACAGTTAAATCGCCAAAAAAAAAAGATCTAACGGTACGTAATTAAATACAATAGTTATAATGTAGTAAAATAGTATATTTTTATAGCTAAAAGAGATATTCATATAACAAATGAAAATGCATGGAAGATGGCTTTACTAAAAACGAAGTAGTTTTGTTTTATAATATTGTCATATCATATCATTATGATAGAGAAAATTACAAGGTTCTTAACGAAAAAGCATAAAGATTATAAAGAATAAAACGGATATAAATACTAGGTAAACAAAACCCTAATAGACTAGAAACTAAAGAGCTCATAAACATGTGGGTTAATAATATATATATGCTAACATCTCCCCTCAAACTCACAATGTCACGACAATAAGCATTGAGAGTTTGTCACACAAGAACCGAAACCGAGAAGCCGATAGAGCTTTTGTAAAAATATCCGCAAGCTGCAAGGTTGATGAAACAAAGGGAAACGATATGGTCCCAAGCTATAGGTGATGACGGGTAAAGTGATAATCAATCTCAATGTGCTTCGTCCGCTCATGAAAAACAAAATCATTCACAATTTGTATCGCACTTTTGTTATCACAATGCATAGGAGTAGATGAAGAAATGTGAACACCCATATCCGCAAGCAGCCATCGTAACCAGATAATTTGACATCTAGTCACAGCCATAGCACGATATTCAGCCTTCATGAAAGATCTAGAGATAACGTCCTATTTCTTGCTCTTCCATGAAATAAGAGACTCTCCAAGAAATACACAAAATTCGGTGGTGGATTTACGATCATGACGATCATCGTCCTAATCAACATCACTATAGACAAGTAACTCAAGAGAAAACGTTGATGGAAACAAGAGGGTTTGAAACTGAGTGCCACGAAGATATGTCAGAATACGGAGTACAGCTCACCAATAAATAGAGGTAGGAGCAATAACAAACTGACTGACAACATGAACAACATGAGCAATATCTGGACAAGTAACTGTGAGATAAACCAAACTTCCCACAACAATGCGATAAAGATTCGGATCGGACAAAGGAACACCATCAGTAGGAGAATATTGTGCGTTGGTTTGAAGAGGAGTATTAACAGTCCGATTGTCAAAGAGGCTCGCACGTGTAAACAAGTCATATATATATATATATATATATATATATATATATATATATATATTTACTATCTTATAAAAAAAATCCCACTATTTCTAAAAATAGATTGAATATAATAATATTATTTTTTTAAGACGTTCAAATCATTAAGCTAATAGTACAAGTAGTCATCAATAAAATAATATTAAATTTTAACCTGTGTTTTGAATCCTTATATTTCTCAACAAATTCTATCTCCTTCCCTAAATTTCGGATAATTCAAAATTTGAAACCATCAGAAAATACATGTTGATTCAAATATCCCTCCTGCAGATGACTCTTTCTTAACATGTTTTTATTTTAATCCTTACTTGTAATTGATTTCATCATTTTTAACTTTTTGTATTTTTATCTTATAAATATATTGGGTGAAGGCTTTATTATATCAGGTTTGTTCCTAAAAAGATTTTTACTATGTTTCTTTAATGTGTTGGCTTTGCAGGTTCAAAGAACTCAACCAAGAGGGCCAGTTAGAGTATTGTATTATCATTAGTTTGTATATTTTGGCATCTTACTTTTGCAATAAAGAACGGTTAAACACAAGATTTAACATGATTAAGGTAGTTTGTATATTTTTAATCTTGTTTAGTCTAAAAATGAAACATTTTTCATCATTGGTCCTTATACTATCAAGTTTCATTATATGGACTTCCTGATTACGGTGATTATTGTCCTTATTATAAGGTTCTATATAGATTTTGTTCAATATTTTAAGGTTTCGAGAACCTAAATCAATATGAATCCTTGAATTACATACCATCGTTGAAAATGTTTTAATTTGTGACCAAACTTGGTTTAAGATCACAATGAACAAGTTGACACCTGAGTATTTTGGCCTTCTCAAAGGCCTATTTATCGACTTTTGAATCACAACACCTGATATTCTAAAGCTTTATTTTTATAAACTATTATTTATATATTTTAACATTTTACTTAGTAGGACATTAAATTAATAAATGAATTAAGGAAAACGAAAAAAAGAGGACGATAAACAGTACAAGTGGTTTGGGTATGTATAAATGGAAATAATAACCATTTAGAGGGTGTTTGGCAAAAAAAGCTTATTGTTTATTAGTTTATTAGCTTATAAGTTAATAAGTAAGTGTAGGATAACTTATGAAAAAATGACGTATTAGAGGTTCCCCACCGGAATAACTTATTTTAATCCAAACACTTTTTTAACTTATAGTGATGTGGAACCTAATAAGTTGTTTTAAAAAAGCTTAGCCAAACACCCCTTTAATATGGTATGATAATGCTCTTGAAAAATAAATGTCATTTAATATTCATTTCTCGAAGTGAACGCAAAATGGTTTTAACTCTAAAGATATCAAATTATTCGCCGCCCGCCGCTTTGCGCGAGGAGACGGCTAGTATATATATATATATATATATATATATATATATATATATTGTGCGTTGGTTTAAAGAGGAGTATTAACAGTCCTATTGTCAAAGAGGCTCGCCCATGTAAACAAGTCATATATATATATATATATATATATATATATATATATATATATATATATATATATATATATATATAGTCTGAGAAAGAAGATGCCCTTTTTTAGACTGAGCTACCTCAATAACCAAGAACTAACGCAGCAAGCCCAAATCCTTCATAGCAAATTGATGAGCTAGATCATTCTTCAAAGAATCAATACCACCATGGTCATCATCAGTAATAATCATGTCATCCACATATAAGGACAAAAGAATTTGTCTTGCACTCGAGCATCTAACAAACAAAGTTGAATCATGATTACTCTTGACAAATCCAAGAGAGGAAATCATTGTGGAGAAATTCTCAAACCAAGCACGAAGGGCTTGCTTGAGACCATACAAAGCTTTGCAAAGCCGACAAACCTCACCTGGCTGGTGCTGAATTCCTGGGGGAGGAGTCATATAAACCTCTTCATGGAGGTCACCATTCAAAAATGCAATCTTGACATCCATTTGAAAGATCTTCCACTATCGAATGGATGCAACTAAAATCATAGTACGAATTGTCGTCATCTTTGCAACTGGAGCAAATTTCTCCTTATAGTCAAAACCGTATTGTTGGGAATACCTTTTTGCTACAAGTCTGGCCTTGTACCGCTCAACAGATCCATCAACTTTTGTTTTTATCTTGTACACCCAATGACAACCTATCGTATGTTTCCTAGAAGGAAGGGAAACCAAATCTCATGTATGAGTCTGATGAAGAGCAGTGAGTTCCTCAGCCATAGCATTCTGCCAAAGAGGATCTAGAACAGCTTATTTATACGATTCAGGTTCAGACAGACGATGGATGCTCGCTATAAATGAAGCAAATGGTCCTGAGTATGTAGAGTAAGCAAAATCTGGAAGCTTTGTGGACTTAACAAGACAAGTAGATTTCCTGAGGTGTGGTGGTGGAGGTGGATCTTCAATTTCAATAGTCAAAGGAGCATACTTAGGAACATGGGGAGTCGAGGAACTCTCTGAATAAGTGGGTGTGTCATGAGCTAAAGGATTAGGTGGCATAGATGGGTCTCGAGCCTCTATCTTTTCATCAAAAGGATCAATATGCAGAAGATTTGACTTCGTTACATTGTGGGTTGTAGCAGGAATTGATTAGGAAGGAGTATGTTCCAAAAAAGTGACATGTCGGGAAACATATAACTTCTAACTCACAGGATCATAACAACGGTATACTTTCTGTCCAACACCATACCCCAAAAATACACAAATAGTATATTTCGGCCCCAACTTGATCCTCTCAACATGAGGACGAAGAACAAAACAGGTACATCCAAAAACCCGTAAGGAAGAGTAGTTTGGTAGGTGACCATATAGCTTCTCAAAAGGATACATTCTTGAATTCAATAAAGTAGGGGTTGATGGGTTTTGAGCACTATAACAATCCTATGGTGCATATAAAACCCTAATGCTTTGGATCTAAGTTTTCTCAAGTTATACATGCAATTTTCATTTTTCCAAATCATGAACCCTAACTAGCATACAATTTAGAGATTTGCAACATAAAACAAGTTAGACGAATACCTCTTTGTCGTATCTTGTAGAACTTGGCCTTTCAAGAGCTTAGTACCTTAAATGTGATACCTCAAATAAGTCACAAACACCAAAAGTAAGAGGAGGCTTATGAGAGATAGGTTAGGAAGCACCAAAATCGGCTAGGGTTTCACCTTAGAAGAGATAGGCCGGTTTTGGGAAGGCTAGGGGTTCAATTTATAGTGTGGAATCATTAGGGTTTCTTACATAAAACCCTAATTTACTTAAACCTTTAAGTATTCCAATGATCCATATGATAGGCCCTTTGGACTAACTCTTCATGGACTCTCTCATAGATTTAGCCCATCCCTAATCAACATGGATCACTAGACCAAACTATAAGTATTACTGATTTACCTAATCAGTCTTGTAAATTTAATCAGTCTCTTTTGATCACTAAATTAACTCCAAATTAATTTTTGATCAATACTAATTAAATAATATGATTTCTCAGTTAATATATTATTCATATAATATACTAATAAATCACAAATAACCTCTTTCTCAATTATCCATCCTATCAAATTGCTCCGGTGAAAGGTAACCCAAAAGGACCATGATACTATTGGGTCAAGTACAAACCAATTATAGTTATGGGCTTAGACACCTAATCCAACAATCTCCCACTTGGATAAGTCTAATAACTATAATTGCCAATGTAACTTCAAAATCCGATTAGCAATCATAGCTCTCAAAAGTCGTTGTCTTGTAGATAAGGGATCATATAATCCTCTATTCTTCAAGATATCGTGTGGACAAAGACATGGAATAAGGTCATACTTATTGTCCAACAGTTTGTTTCCCGATTTTGATTTTTTTGACATAGAACTTAATTGAACACATCAATTAAGTCCTGACTGGGCCCAACACATAAGTCAAAACAAAAACATCGAGGGGCCCAAGATATCGCTTTTAATCCTCTTAGGATAAAAGGAACATATAAACTTTGACTTATATGCTTGTACTAATTACTTGTTAAATTATACACAACAACACATTTTATAACATCAAGTTACTAATGTGTTTTCATACTATCAATGCACAACCAACTCGTAATCAACAACTCATATATCTTGGTTTGAGGACTATATGATATTATCGTCTCACAGTCACTCGTGATAAATTCCATGAAGTAATTCATGTGAGCGTGTGGTGGGATGTCAAGTCCACCAAGAAAATTACACCATTTGTTTGCAAATAAAACATAATATAATGATAAAAAGGGGTATCGATCCTCGGGGAAATGGTTGTATTCAATCACCAATGCAATCCAAAAGAACTAGTGTAAATAAACTAACTAACTACAATTAAACTAAAGGGGGGGGGGGGGTGTTATGATTTCTTGAATACTAAAAGACTTGAATAACTAGAAAACTTGCAATTAAGCAAGGTGATGAGATGCTCAAATATCGGAGAGAATTGGTAAACCAATGCAATTCAACACAATGAACATTTGTTTGTGTATCATTAGGATTTAGTATGAATCTTATCATTCATCCCAAATTAGTTATAGCAATCATGAAGCATGATATGCTAAGATTCCTCATAAGTTGTATAGAGGTTGGGGAAGCCCACAACACACCTTCTTAATCAAAATCAAGGATCCAATTGAAGCAATTGAACCCAAGAAGTTGATTAGCCTTGAGAATGAAGGAATCCCCAATTCCTAGAGGATATCAATGCTTACACATCCATAAAGGAGTTATGATTCATAAGCTAGAGATGATTTCTACCATCATAAAGCCCTTGTTCTAAGTAAATTCAATTATTCAATGCTAAACCAAAGAAATAAACCAACAATTGCTTATTAAATTACCAAGCTCATAATCAAAGCATTAAACAAGCATAAGAAATATGAACTAGAATCACAAACTTAAGATAAATGATAAATAAACATAAATCCTTCAAAAACCCACAAACATTCAAAGGTTTTACCCAAGGTCTACCAAAACCAAAATAGAGGATTTAGCCACTCATGGCAATAAAATAACAATCACAAAAGTCTAATTGCATAAAGAAACTACCAATAACTTGGAAAGATGAAAAGAAATTAGTTTGAAGCTCCAAAATCGCCTTCTTCTGGTCTCCAATGGTGTAAAATCGAAGTGATAGCTGATAGATCCAATCCCTTAAGGTAATGACAAGCCAAATGACCAAAATGCCCAAAACTGGGCAATTGCGTGGGTACCCACGTGATGGAGATTCCACCCGCGCAAGTATTGATGGAATGCTATTGGGTCATTTTCCACCACTAACCATCCCACTACCAAAGATTCCCTTAGTCCCCTCCATATCCCACATGATTCAAATTAACTAATCATCTTTTAGCTTCAAATATGGATGCTCCAAGCCCAAATTAACAATCCATGATCCATCTTCACAAGCCCACTTTATCCAAGTCTTTAGCCTTTTAAGCCCAAATTTCCTTTAATGGATCCGCAAAGCCCAATAATGCCTCAGAAGCCCATAAAGCCCATTTCCAAGCTAAACCATAACCGCAACAAGTTCCAAAACCCTACAAAATTACCTCATGCAACATAAAAGTCGCCGGTATGATCCATAATAAAGAAAATAAATAAAATACAATGTAATAATGATAAAAAGATCTAATAATCTAAAATAAACTAATAAAAATAAGGAAATAAAAATAAGCTATCAAATCCCCCAAGCTTAAACCTAACTTGTCCTCAAGTTAGAACAAGACTAAAATGAGCTCGGGATATGCTAAACTAAAAAGAAAAAAGAAAAATACCATATAACTTTGTCAACATCAGTCAACATGGTCAGAATCAGTCTTTCATGGACCCTACAAATCTTCAAAATGTTCCCCGCTTTAGAGCCATAAACCGTATTCTCAAACCACTTGAAGGGCGAATAGATCACGGCTAGATGTAGTCGCGGTGTGCAAGACAAAGGAAATAGAGGATGCACCCATTAGGGGCACTCTAAATCACCAATGTAGACCATAGTGCATGAAGGAAAGGCGCCTCTTCAAACACTATGATTCCTATATTTGTCAAGCTAAAGTGTATAGTACGAAATAGGGTTTTGCAGCATGGCCTCTAGGCAAACATCCGATTTCAGAGGTTTCTCCCTTGTACTTTCCTTTACAATCTACCATCTCATCATCATAGCCTTCTTTCACCAAAAATCAAAAGTAAAATAAAATAATAAAAAGTTCTACTCATCCTAAACCTAAACCTAACAACTTAAATCTTCAATCTTGTGCTTCTGTTATTTGGTCTTCAGCCTCTTTGAAGCCCGATCCTTTTTTTTAAACATAAGATAGTCTTGAGCTTGGATTCTTGTTCTTCTTTTTGTGTTGCTCTTTTCTTCATTTTTTATTCTTCATTTTTTGTTGCTTTTCTTTAATCTTCTTCATTGTTTCTTTTTGTCTTCACTTTTCCAATTTCTTCATTTTTTTGTGTTTTCTTCTTGGAAGGTCAAAGGAATTTCACCATGTAACATAGGATGGAGGCTAACATGAACACCTAATGATCATTGAAAATGTGCCAAGATCAACTAAAAAGGGTGGGATATGACTCAAAAATGGGTGTTACCTAAAAAACTTGGCCCCAAAAGATCTGAATTTGGGGACCCACTTCAAAGTTCATCAAGCACCTCAATGTAAGGTGTGATAAACAAAATCTATCTAACTATCTACTCTAGACCCCTAGAAAAATGATGAACTATCTTAAAAAAATGGTGAGAATCAAACTCAGCAAGGCTCGGACGAGACTCGGGAGTACTAAGGGGTACTCCCCCCAAAACCAAGATGTGAGTCGTCAATGTCTTCAAAATAACTTACCGGGCTAATCTTTGCTCGCACACATCGCTTTGACCAACCACATCCCTCTGCACCTAGACCCAATCAAGCTACCTGCATCTGACCCCCACACAAGCGGTCTCAAAGTGGTCTGTGAGGCTCAAAACGTGTCCCATTTATCCAATACAAGGAATTCCATATCAAGACCCGGGACCAATCTATGATTCAATACTTATGAATCGACGCTATGGTACATGTAGGGATGAGAAGACAAGAGAGAAAAAAATGCATGAAACTTAAACTAAGATGCATCTAAAAAGTATGAAAATTAGAAAAGAAAGAAATAAAATATGCAATATTTTTGAACTTTTTTTATGCAATTTTTATGAATGACCTAAATGATCTAAATGACTTACTCCAAATGCAACTATATACAACCTAAATGCAATAAAAAATAAAATATAAAAATACCTCACCCCAAGCTTAAAATTAAGCATTATCCTTAATGCTTAGGATGAGAGTAAGGAAGGATCATACCAGGATCAAGGTGGAGGAGGCCCATAAGGACGGTAACCGCCTTCAGGACGAAAATGATACCAAAGATCCTCTATGTAGTTGTTGGCACGAGCTTGCTACTCCTCGATGCATCGAATGGCTACTGTATTTCGGTTTCCCTAGAGGCGCAATGAAGCAAGCTGACTGTAGATATCAAGAGGGAACTCGGGTTCGGGTTTGTTGTGTTGTTGATAAGAGTGGTACTCATATTGTGGATCGAAGTATGCTCACGAGGGCTGACCATAAAAGGGTGGTGGCAGTTGTCAGATTGGGAGGTCATAATGGTCTTCGGCTTCACATGGGCTACCAGCATGGCCAATGTCTACCTACATGTCATCAGCATCGTCAGCATCATCATCATGTAACTCTTCGGTCAAGAACCAGGTTGCAGGGTCGTTGGTGGTAAAGGCGGATATGCTGATATTAGGTAAGGTGTAAACTAATTCCTTGGCATGATTGAGCCAAGGGTACTGACGATTGCTGATAGGTACCAATAATTCCATTTGGGTGAGAGCGAAGCAGTCGAGGAGGTAGCGAGGTGGGTCATCCACTGGTACATACTCAGACTCGGGAAATTGAAGGCCTATACCCAAACCAATTAGGGTAATAAGACCTCCAATGCAAATGTCGCCAGTAGTCTTCGTGCTTATACTGTCACATTTATCGAAGAAAAAGATAGTGAAACCGGGGAAAGACCAACGACGGCTAGTCATGCAATAGAGGAAGTATAGCTCGACTATGTTTATTTGTCCCGGCTCATGACGACCAAAGATTGAAGTGGAAAGGATCCGTTGTGCGATTCTCCAACAAGGATGGATGATGTAAGGATCTTTTTGTCGACTTGGATTGAAGTTTAGAAGATTGGTGATCTGGATCCAAAACTCTACTTTCGGCCTACTCTTGAACTGAGTCCATTAATAACTATAAATGTCAGTGTTGTGTTCATCGTATGTGCCCATGATTGTGTTGAGGGTGGTGTATGAGAGTTGATGTTGCCGACCCTGGAGTCGAAATGTGAGCACCTAGTCCATGTCATTCTGTGCATAAGTAGAGAGGAACTCAAGTGTGGGTTGCATGTATGTGCGTGCAGAGAGATCTAGGAAATCTTGCCAATGGATGTTGAAGAATAGTTGTTGCAAGCAATCATCAAGGCCAATGTTGATCATCGACTCCTGGTGGTAAAACTTTGTAGCTCGGATCACACGTTTTTGGATGTTGGACTTGAATTGCTTCATTTGTGCACTAGTGAGGGCAAGGTTACCATTACGATCGACATGGTCGGTGGACATTTTTTTGGTTGATTGTGATGATTGACCTTCACGGGAAGAACCATGAGTCGCATGAATGGTTTTGTTCTTTCCCATTGGACTTGCAAAGAGAACCTAGCAAAGACAAAAACTTGGCCAAAATTATCCTTCACAGTCGCCTCACACCAATCCAATCAATTCAACAAAAATAAAAAATAAAAACTGGAAAAATACTCCAAACTTGCGATTTGGTAAAATTCAATGCAATGCAATCCAATCAAGTCAAAGCAAACTAATTCTAATCACTCTAATGCAAAACATAAGTCCTGTGAAAATTAGAAATTGAATGCAATTAATTTAAAAGGAATGTACCAAATTCGAGTGTCAAAACTCAAAAAGAAATCCACAAAACCGCACCCCAAGCTTGAATTTGACCCACAAGGTTGAATCTTTTGAATCTCCGATGAGAAACAAGAATTTTGAAAATTTTGGTCAAAATGAGTGGCAGTGGCTGGCGGCAGCGACAGAAGGCGGCCGGTAGCGGAGTTAGGGTTTCCAGCGAGAGAATATGACCAAATGTGTAGTAGATCGGTTTGCCCGAGAGTATTTGGTGAAGAATGCCCCAGGATATTGTGAATTTTGATGGAAGGTGGCGGCGATATTAGGCTGTCTCGTTTTTCTGACGAGGTCGTGAATGGTGGTGGTTAGGAGGTTTTCACCAGTGGAAAAAGGGTGAAGGGTGGTCGGAATTAGGTGGGGGTTAGGGTGGTAAGGGAGCGGCGGCGATAGCAGCAAGCTGGAAGGCGGGGGTTGCTGTGCTCGTTTTTCTGGTGTGGAATGGAGGTGTGCGAAATCGGGTCTGTGGAGGCTGTCGTCGGCTAGAGAAGAGGAGGAACGAGCGACGGTGGTAAGAAGGCAGTGCCAATCGGTGGAGGAAGCAGCGGTAACGGCTCTTTCGTTGGCGGAAGTCGGGATCGGCGGGAGCGCTGTTGGTCGCTGGGTGCGTTATAGACGGAGGCTGTGTCCGTTGTAGTCGGGAGTCAAAAGGGGGGAAGGTGGATGTGGCACCTGGTTCCTGGTATGTATTTTATTTAAGTATTTTGCATTGTTGGCCTGGGACTCGGGGAGTTGAAGGCCTAACTCGTCGAGTAGAAGCGGATTGGATACGGGATTTAAATGACGGACTCGTCGAGTCGGCCTCCAGACTCGACGAGTAGACTTTGACTGGACAAAACCCTAATCTAAGGGTTTGCACCCAATTTAAGCATCTCATTCAGTTACCCTTCGTCCCTATTGCTTCTAGAAACCCCCATAGCAAACCCTAACTGTGTGTGTGAAGATCTAAAGGCATTTGTGGTGATTTTTGGTGATTTTGATCACAACGAAGAAGGAAGGGCCTAGAAGGATCAAGAGAAGACCAAGGGAGTTCAAGTTTGTGCATCATTTGCAGTTCCCAGAAGGTATAAAGTCGATACCTTGCTTGTTCATTTGATAGATCCCTTTTTGGTGAGATTTAGGGCTTTTATAAGCCATTCTTGGTGACCAACCATGATTGCAAGCATGGTTGGGGGTTGAGGCTTCAGATCTTGGTCCATGAAGGAGTTACAAGGCATAAATGGGTTGCTTTTGTACCCATGGAAGCCCCCATGCAACTTAAGAGTCTCTTTTAGATCCTTTTTATGCTCAAAGTCCCATGCATGCACGTAAAGTTCGTAACTTTACGTGCTAGATCGAGTTTAAGGATCTAGAACTATCATTTGGACAAGAGTTGTACACCAGAAATCGAAGAAATAGACTTGGACAATATTGACTCGGCGAGTCGTTCTTAGGACTCGGCAAGTCCGAGGTTAGACTCCCCTTTTCTGTTACGGGTTAAAGAGACCTAGTTGAGTGTTGGAAAGGTTTTAGATGGTCCAGGGGAGTGACCCAACGTATTGGGCTAAGCCATAGTCCTGGAGTTCATAGGACTCAGTGAGTGCATGAGCCGACTCGGCGAGTCCAAGGCAATCTCCTAACATTTGAAGATGAACTCGACGAGTTGTTCTTACAACTCGGAGAATCTAGGATAGGACTGGTTCATAGGATGAGGATAAACTCGGCAAGTTGTTCATACAACTCGGCGAGTCGGATGAAAGATCCTTCGATGATTTATATAAAAGGAGAACTCATCGAGTAATTGCTAAACTCGACGAGTAGAGACGTGGATGAGGACAGTTAAAGGGATAGGGACTCGAGGAGTTGGCAGCCCAACTTGGCGAGTCAGGTCAACTGGAAGTTGACTTTGACTTTGACTTTGACTTGGACTTGGTCAGGGGTAAAATGGTAATTTTACCCTAAGAATAGATATCAGACTCTGATAAAGTATTTTTGGGGATTATAGCCAGAGGATTTCCTGAGCAACAGCATACAGAGATTTCCCGCGCAGATTACTAGCAACTACTCGTTCGAGGTGAGTTACCTTCCAGTAGGGGTGTGTGACATCCCCAAAATCCCGGCCAGAAAAGACCGATTTCATTTATGCTTTTTAAAACATTTTCAGAGTAAATCCGTTTGATTTTAAAAGAGATGCGGAATTTGTTCCCAAAACAAAACATGATAAAATAGATATTTATCAAAACATTATGATTTCATTTCATAATCAAAAGTCGGGATGTTATGTTCCGATACAGATCATAAAGCATAAACGATGATATTACAAGTCGTTCAACAAATATATACATATACAGACTTGTAAACAAAACAACTTGATGTTCGACCATCTTAAGCTCTTGCGCCACTTCCTGTAAAACAAATCAACTGAGTGGGTCAGGCTTGGGAGCCTGGTGAGCATATAGGGTTTTCAAACCCACAATAATTATATTTTAATTACAACATTCAACAATAAACCCGATTACCCATTCCCGTTATCCTCACCTTACGTTCCTAAAAATAACGTCTATTACAAGGAACTTATTTTAGGATTTTCATCGGGATGGACATTACTGCAGAGGGGCTTCCTCGCCAATAAGTGTCCTAAAGGCAACCATGTGGGGGATAGAGTACACCGGTGAACACGTCGTTCACAACACCTACATGTAATGAGCCTGCTAGTGTTCCACAGGACAGTCTAGAATAGTCCGTTGTCGTCATCCATACTCTGTTGAATGACTAGAATAACACCAATAACACCGAGGCCTTTCATCTGTTTATTACACACCAATTATCTACCCATGTTCTACCCAACATATTAGTAGATAAAAATATACATTTTTATACACTGTTTAAAAACCTGTATAGCATGCTTTAATCAATACATATTCCACATAACAGATGAGGCATACACACATAACACGTATTTCATAGAGAATATACATTCACACATATAACCACAAAATATATACACGTAGCACGTCTTTTATATTAAATACTTCATAATATTGCGTATTGAAAAGGGACTATACACTCACTTGATCAGAAAGATGATCCGACAGCACTACGGCTTACAGAAGTGATGTCTCTCCGTAGATCTGGAAGATCTTCACAAAAACCGGGCTCCTCGCGGGCAGGGCTTCGGCTCGGAAATAACGCTCTTCGGGATCCTCGGGGCTTCGGATCTCGCTTCGGGGCTCGGGAATAATACCGGGGCTTCGGGGTATAAATGACACGCAAATCGAGGCAAAAGATGAGAGAAGATGAAGAATTTGTAAAAGAAAACTCGGCTGCTTCGGATCTCCTTTTATAGGTGCTGAACCCTCGCACGTACGCGGGGTGTACGAGGCTACGCGGGGCGTACGCCTCGGTGGTCGTCAGCGCTTACGTCATCGGTCCCCTTACGTCACTGCATACGACTTCGGACTACTCGAGTGCCCCTCGCTGTACGCGGGGCGTACAGCAGTACGCGCTGCGTACTTCGGATAGACCGCCTCATCCTTCTTCAGATAATATCGGAGTTAAATAAAAATAAATATTAAATATTTATTAAACTTCAAAAATTCATATCTCCTTCATACGAACTCCGTTTTCGACGTTCTTTATATCCACGCGAAGGTGAGACTACGCTCTACAACTTTCATTTAGACTCCGTCGGCTAATTTTGACTTTTATTTTTATTAATTATTTTTAGAAGGCTCGGACAAGAAAACTTCGTTATAAAATCATAACTTCTTCGTCCGACGTTCATTCTCGCCTATCTTTTCATCGTTTCGCTACTAACAATGAGATCTTCGATTCTCATTTAGATTGTTTCGGCTAGAAATCGCTCGATCTCAAATCGAGTATTCGGGCTGCATACTGCCACGTCGAAACTTCAGAAAATCATAACTTCATCATACGAAGTCAGATTTGGGCGTTCCTTTTACGCACGCTCTCGGTTTAACGAAATCTACGACTTTCGTTTAGATCGCTAAGGTTAAATATCGCTATATCTTAAATTCATATTTTACGCTACTCGGCGTCGTGCCGGTTCTGACGCGAAACTTCGACAGGTCATAACTTCTTCGTTATAACTCGGATTTTGGCATTCCTTATATCTCCGGAATCCTTGTTTCAACCACTACAACTTTATGCAAAGATATCGGGCTTATCTCACACCTTAATTTTGACGCTTATTTTATTCTTAATTTAATTACATCACATAATTAAGCAAATAAACACATAACTCACATAATACACAAATTCACAAATAATACATTTTATTATTTCAAATTGGGGTTACAATGGTTAACCTAGACTATTACATTGCTAAAAATGGCAAGCCCAGAAACACGGGCGTTACAGGGTAGGTCAAAGGCCACAATGTCGGCCCACCAACAAGGGTATTTGGTAGATAATTGTCTTTATGATAATTATCTTGGTATGGTTATGTGCTTTGGTCATGAGTTATGCCTATGTGATATGATACGTGTGTTAATGGTAGTGGTAGGGATTAGTCTTTCCCTGACATCGGTCTTTAAGATCGAGGGGTAGTTCAGTACCCAGTTATGCATGACTGTATGATTATATCTTGTTATTGTATGATAGTGGTAGGGGTGAAATAGTCCCTAGTTACCGATTGAAAGATACCGATGGTAGTTACCGGTTGAAAGATACCGATGATAGTTACTGTTTGAAAGATACCAGTGACAGATACTGGTTGAAAGACACCGATGGCAGTTACCGGTTGAAAGATACCGTTGATATTATATGGTATGTGGTATGATAAGGGAACTCACTAAGCTATGTGCTTACAGTTTCAATTTTGGTTTCAGGTACCTCTTCGTCTAAGGGTAAGGAGTCGGCGGTGTAGCAGCGCATCACACATTCACACATGATTTCCGCAATGAGCTTCTGGGATTGTACTCTGATTTCCATCACTTATGATTTTATGATTTTGAGACACGACATTGTGGTTTAAACCTGATGTAATATTGACAATATTTTGCTAACATATTTTAGGATTTACTTAATTTAAAAATGAAATTTTTGGCCTCAAATTTTAGGATGTTACAAGTTGGTATCAGAGCCCTGATTTGAGGGATTCGGACACACCCTCGGGGGCGTCTGAACTCAAACTGAGGGATTAAAATATTTTTACAAAGAAAATGGTTTCCTAAAATCTAAATTAAGGAATTTCGAGAGAGAACAAGGTGTGTGATGCGTGCTACTGGTCGAGCTCAAGTAAGTTTTCCCTAAGATACCCATACTTGATATGCTATATGATTTATGATTCTGAGAACTGCATGCTAGACTAGGGCTAAGGATCTAGGAAGGATGCCTTATATGCCTGTTGTATGAGATGTATGCTAGGACTATTTAGTCAACGGTAGGATAGCTTGATTAGGTTATGCTTGATGTGGTTACTCAATGCACGAATGCTGCTTGCTTTGTGCTATAGGGGGTCTGGACAACTTTAACTAACTAGTGAGAGGATATGTAGCAGTATCCGCAAGCCAGTTAGGGGGAGATGGTAAGGACTCTTAGTGCAGCTGATGGCGGAGAGCAGGTCGGAGGGTGCCCCAGGAAAGCCTAGGATGAGATTAGTGGAAAAAGGGTATCGGTAAAGGGACTTGGTGAAGTCGAAACAATCCTTGAGGAAAGTATGGATAGATGTGGATGGTAGTATGGGCCCGTACTACTGGAAGCAGAGGATCCGTACTCGAGTCAAGGAGGGTCGAGATGGAACCTGGAAACTTGGAGAGAGTGTGAGACCTCTCGAGAGTATGTATGATCCTGACGGTTATGTGTTTATTTTTAAAATGGTGGTCACACGTCATGGAGCAGGAGGATCAAGATCTGGATCTGGATCAGGTTCGGGTGCGGGATCCGAGCATGTTGATGATGGGTTGCACGAGTTCATCGCGTCTGAGATTACGAGAGGTATCCTTGACGTGACCCCGGTCATTTTCGGGTCGATTAAGGAGGGGATCGTGGAGCTGATGGAGGATCGCCTTCGGGCATTCATAAGTGATCTGGCGTCTAGCCAGACAGGTACACGCACACTGTCCTTTAAGGACTTCCGAGGGAGTGGTGCACCGGACAACCATGAGGTGAAGGACCCCATTGTTGCTAGGAGATGGATCACATACATCGAGTCTGTGCAGTTGACGAGCTTCTGCCCGGAAGGGTTGAAGGTCCGTTTTGCTGTAGGTTGTTTGAGGGATCGAGCCAGAGATTGGTGGGAGTTGATTGGTGATACATTGGGAGCCCCATCCATTGAGGCTATGACGTGGTCAGATTTCGTGACTCGATTCAGGGCCGAGTTTGCACCAGCTGGGGAGCTTCAACAGCTGGCCAGGTAGATTTTGGATATGAGGCAGACTATGGAGACTGTAGTGGAGATCACCGCCAAGTTCCGGGAGAAGGCTTTATTGGTGCCCCAGTATGCAGGAGATGAGGATATGAGTAGGACCCGCTATCACGACATGTTGAGAGCCGATATCAGGGAGTACGTTAGCTTCTCGGCATGTCCGAATTTGGACTCCATGATTGCTAGCGCGCGGGAGAGGGAGATCGATTTGGAGCACCTCTGGAAGAGGAAGGCAGAGACTGTGCAGGTTACGGGGGTTTCGGGGAAGAAACCCAAGGGATTCGACTCTAGGTCGAAGGGCTAGCAGGGCCGAGACCACTGTGGAAAATGCAATCGGTCACATGAGGGAGTTTGCCGCACTGGGTCGGGTTCAGGCTACTATAAGTGCGGCAAGACAGGGCATTTTGGCAGAGATTGCACTGCCCCTACTCCCGCGGTTCAGACATCAGACCTGATTTGCTTCCATTGAAATCAGAGGGGCCATAAGAAGGCCAATTGCCCCAGATTGACGACAGATGCAGCGGCGCCGGCAGTGGCGCCAACTCCGACGACTACGCAGGTTATGGATGGCCGGAAGGTCAATTCGGAGGCTCTAGTGGTACGGAGCCGAGCATTTTAGCTGACAGCCGAGGAAGCACACGCTGCACCCGATGTGATGACGGGTATGATTTCTTATTTACGATTTTATGTTATGTCGCTGTGATTTTGATATATTATATATGTGCTTTGTTTAGGATCATTCCATGTGAACGGTATCCCAGTTCAGGTGTTGTTTGATTCAGGTGCTACCCGATCGTTTGTCTCTCTTGCGCTTAGCAAGAAGTTTCCTGAGTCTTCGGGCATGTTGGATTGCCCTCTAGAGATCGAGATTGCGGACGACCGGTCAGTACGAGCATCAGAGGTCTACCGGGATTGTGTTTTAAGGCTGTTCGAGGAACGTTACCTGGTAGACTTGGTTCCCATATCTTTGAGGGGGGAACAAGGTTATTATCAGTATGGATTGGCTAAGCCCCAATGGGGTAGTGATTGACTGTGCGCAACAGTTGGTGCAGATCAGGACCTCAAATAGGGGAGAGCTAGTGATTCAAGGCGAGAGGCCACAACAAGGACCAACTTTATGTTTGGCAGCGAGGGCTAGGCACTACTTTCAGCAGGGTTGAGCAGGATATGTTGCCTATATTATGGACACCTGGGAGGCTGGAGGGGCGACGGTGGGCGATGTGCCAGTAGTACGAGAGTTTGCGGATGTATTCCCCGAGGAGTTGCCTGGGATACCTCCGGAGAGGCAGGTAGAGTTCAGGATCGACCTAGTCCCTGGTGCGGCTCCGATAGCCAAGGCGCCGTATCAGTTGGCTCCTCTTGAGATGCAGGAATTGTCTACACAACTACATGAGCTGTTAGACAAGAGATTCATTAGACCGTGCAGTTCACCCTGGGGAGCCTCGATTCTGTTTGTGAAGAAGAAGGACGGGTCGCATCGGATGTGCATAGATTATCGGGAGTTGAATAAGGTAACGGTGAAGAACTGTTACCCACTTCCAAGGATCGATGACCTCTTTGACTAGCTTCAAGGAGCATCTTGGTTCTCTAAGATTGATCTGCGTTCAGGTTATCATCCGATGAGGGTCAGGGAGGAGGATGTGCAGAAGACTGCTTTCTGGACGCATTATGGTCATTATGAGTTCGTGGTGATGCCCTTCGGGCTCACCAATGCTTCAACCGCATTCATGGATCTCATTAACCGCATGTGCAGAACAATGTTGGATCGGTCTGTGATAGTTTTTATTAATGATATCTTGGGTTATTCCAAGATGCGGGAGCAGCATGAGGAGCACTTGCGGGAGGTTCTGGATACCTTGAGGAGGGAGAGCTTGTATGCCAAGTTCTCCAAGTGTGAGTTCTAGTTGTGCGAGGTGCAATTTCTTGGGCATCTCGTCAACCATGACGGGATTTCGATTGACCCGGCCAAGGTGGAGGCCGTGATGAGGTTGGAGGTTCCGAGGTCTCCATCTGAGATTCAGAGCATCCTAGGACTGGCAGGCTACTATCGAAGGTTCATTCAGGACTTCTCCAAGATAGTTGTGCCCCAGACCAGGCTGACGAGGAAAGTCGTGGTCTTTCATAGGGGGCCTGAGCTGCAGGCCACATTCGAGACATTGAGATAGTGATTGTGCGAGGCGTCAATCTTAGCCCTGCCTGAGGGCATGGAGGATTTTGTGGTATATTGCGATGCGTCCATCTCAAGATTGGGCGCAGTATTGATGCAGGGAGGGCATGTTATTGTATACGCTTCGAGGCAGATGAAGCCTCACGAGGCGAACTCTCCAACGCTTGATTTGGAGTTGGGGGTTGTTGTGTTCGCTCTCAAGATTTGACGTTATTACCTTTATGGGGTTCGTTGTACCATTTACACGGACCACAAGAGGCTGAGGTATCTCATGGACCAGCCAAATCTGAATATGAGGCAGCTTCGGTGGCTTGATGTGGTAAAGGATTATGATTATGAGATCCTCTACCACCCGGGGAAGGCCAAATGTTGTGGCCGACGCACCTAGCTGCAAGGCAATGCCGATCAGGGATATCTGTATGAGGAAGATGGTGGTGACTCCGCTGTTGGAGCGGATTCGGGAGGCCCAGCAGGAGGCCATGAAGGAGGAACATCGGAAGAGCGAGCGAATCGTGGGTCAGGTTTCCTCCTTTGACTATGATAGTCGGGGATTGTTGACTTTGCATCGAAGGGTGTGGGTCCCATATCATGGAGGCGTGCGTTAGACGTTGATGGAAGAGGCGCACAAATCCAGGTTCTCTATTCATCCCGGGGCAACGAAGATGTATAGGGATCTTCGTCTTGACGATTAGTGGCCCTGTATGAAGAGGGACGTGGCTTGGTTTGTGGAGAGGTGCCTGACCTGCAGGAAGGTTAAGGATGAGAACCAGAGACCTCACGGAAAGGTCTAGCCATTGGATATCCCGCTGTGGAAATGGGAAGATATTACGATGGATTTTATCACGAAGCTTCCCAGGACCGCGCGAGGCGTAGATTCAAATTGGGTCATCGTCGATCGATTGACCAAGAGCACCCATTTTATTCCGACTCAGGAGAGTATTTCGGCCGAAAGGTTGGCCGATATCTATATCAGGGAGGTGGTGGCAAGGCACGGGGTGCCAGTTTCGGTGATTTCAGAAAGGGATGTGCGGTTCACTTCCACGTTTTGGAAGAAGTTTCATGACGCGCTGGGTACTCGTCTGCATTTTAGCACCGCCTTTCACCCGTGGACAGATGGTCAGAGTGAGCGGACCATGAGGACCTTGGAGGACATGCTGCGGGCGTGTGTTATAGACTTCGGAGGTAGTTGGGATACTTACCTTCCATTGGCAGAGTTCTCCTATAACAATAGTTATCATGCGAGCATCGACCGTCCTCCTTTCTAGATGTTGTATGGGAGGAAGTGCATGACCTCGATATGCTGGGGAGAGGTTGGGCAGAGGGTCATGGGGAGTACCGAAGTGGTACTCAAGACTACGGAGAGGATCCAACAGGTCCGGAGCAGGCTTCAGACTGCTCAGAGTCGGCAGAAAATTTATGCCGACAAGCGTCGGTCGGACCTGGAGTTCCAGGTCGGGGACATGGTGCTCTTGAAGGTGTCGCCTTGGAAGGGCATCATTCGATTCAGGAAGAGGGGCAAGTTGGGCCCCAGGTATATCGGACCCTTCAGGGTTGTAGCCCGGGTGGGCAAAGTGGCGTATAGGCTAGACCTGCCAGCCAAACCCAGTCAGATTCATAGCACTTTTCACGTCTCCCAGTTACGTAAATGTTTGGTGGACAATTCGACAATGGCAACTTTAGAGGATATTCAGGTCGATGACAGCCTGAATTACATCGAGCGGCCTGTAGCGATCCTCAACCGGAAGTCGAAGGATCTAAGGAACAAGAGGGTCAAGCTGGTGAAGGTGCAATGGTAGCACTGGAAGGGCTCGGAATGGACTTGGGAGCCAGTGGATGAGATGATGGAGCATTACCTAGAGCTTTTCCAGGAACGAGCAGCAAACTTCGAGGACGAAGTCTAAAATAAGTGGGGGGAAATTTGTAGCACCTGGTTCCTGGTATGTATTTTATTTAATTATTTTGCATTTTTGGCCTGGGACTCGGCGAGTTGAAGGCCCCACTCTTTGAGTAGAAGCGGATTGGATACGAGATTTATATGACGGACTCGTCGAGTCGGCCTCCAGACTCGACAAATAGACTCTGAGTTGACAAAACCCTAATCTAAGGGTTTGCACCCTATTTAAGCATCTCATTCATCCACCCTTCATCCCTATTGCTTCCAGAAACCCCCATAGTAAACCCTAACTGTGTGTGTGAAGATCTAAAGGCATTTTTGGTGATTTTGATCACAACGAAGAAGGAAGGGCCTAGAGGGATCAAGAGAAGACCAAGGGAGTTCAAGTTTGTGCATCATTTGCAGTTCCCAGAAGGTATAAAGTCGATACCTTGCTTGTTCATTTGCTAGATCCCTTTTTGGCGAGATTTAGGGCTTTTATTAGCCATTCTTGGTGACCAACCATGATTGCAAGCATGGTTGGGAGTTGAGGCTTCAGATCTACGTCCATGAAGGAGTTACAAGGCAGAAAAGGGTTGTTGTAGCACCCATAGAAGCCCCCATGCAACTTAAGAGTCTCTTTTAGATCCTTTTCTGCTCAAAGTCTCATGCATGCACGTAAAGTTCATAACTTTACGTCCTAGATTGAGTTTAGGGATCTATATTTATCATTTGGAAAAGAGTTATACACCAGAAATCGAAGAAATAGACTTGGACAGTATCGACTCGGCGAGTCGTTCTTGGGACTCGGCGAGTCCGAGGTTAGACTCCCCTTTTTTGTTACGGGTCAAAGAGACCTAGTTGAGTGTTGGAAAGGTTTTAGAGGGTCCAGGGGAGTGACCCAACGTATTGGGCTAAGCCATAGTCCTAGAGTTCATCGAACTCGACGAGTGCGTGAGCCAACTCGGAGAGTCCAAGGCAATCTCCCAACATTTGAAGATGAACTCGACGAGTTGTTCTTACAAATCGGCGAGTCTAAGAAAGGACTGGTTCATAGGATGAGGATAAACTCGGCGAGTTGTTCACATAACTCGACGATTCGGATGAAGGATCCTTCGATGATTTATATAGAAGGAGAACCCGTTGAGTCATTGCTAAACTCGATGAGTAGAGACGTGGATGAGAACAGTTAAAGGGATAGGGACACGACGAGTTGGCGGCCCAACTCGGCGAGTCAAGTCAACTGGAAGTTGACTTTGACTTGGACTTGGTCGGGGGTAAAATGGTTATTTTACCCTAAGAATAGATATCAAACTTTGATTAAGTGTTTGTGGGGATTATAGCCGGAGGATTTCCGGAGTAGCAGCATACATAGATTTCCCGCGCAGATTATTAGCAGCTACTCGTTCGAGGTGAGTTACCTTCCAGTAGGGGTGGGTCTAAGGCCATAATGTCGGCCCACCAACAAGGGTATTTGGTAGATAATTGTCTTTGTGATAATTATCTTGGTATGGTTATATGCTTTGGTCATGAGATATGCGTGTGTGATATGATACGTGTGTTAATGGTAGTGGTAGGGATTAGTATTTCCCTGAAATCGGTCTTTAAGATCAAGGGGTAGTTCAGTACCAAGTTATGCCTGACTGGCTGACTGTATGATTATATCTTGTTATTGTATGATAGTGGTAGAGGTGAAATAGTCCCTAGTTCCGGTTGAAAGATACCGATGGTAGTTACCGGTTGAACGATGCCGATGATAGTTACCGGTTGAAAGATACCGATGACAAATACTGGTTGAAAGATACCGATGGCAGTTACTAGTTGAAAGATACCGATGATATTATATAATATGTGGTATGATGGGGGAACTCACTAAGCTTTGTGCTTACAGTTTCAGTTTTGTTAAGGTACCTCTTCGTCTAATGGGAAGGAGCCGGCGGTGTAGCAGCGCATCACACATTCACACATGATTTCCGTAATGAGCTTCTTGGATTGTACTCTGATTTCCATCACTTATGATGTTATGATTTTGAGACACGACATTGTGGTTTAAACCTGATGTAATATTGACAATGTTTTGGTAACATATTTTAGGATTTACTTAATTTAAAAAAGGAATTTTTTTTGCCTCAAATTTTGGGATGTTACAGTGGATCCGATGGGTGAAAGGGTAATAATGGTGGGTCGGGTTGGGTTGAACCGGGTTAACGTGTCGAAAAGTGGGTCGGTTCTGGTAGTTAGGTTAGTCAAAAGCGGATATGGGCAGGGTTATGGGTCTGATGGGTCGTGCAAGGGGGATTGGGATTTTTGATCTTGGTCGCGCAAGGAGTTGCGAGGGGGGAGTTAGACCGCGTGTACTAATCAGATGCAACCCCATGTGGGAGTAATTTTGGAGCTCGAAAACTGCACGCTGGGTCTGGGTCGCGCAAGGCATGCGCGGGCACCCGCACAACTTTTTTTTTTTTTTGACTAATTTCAATCTTAGAAATACCAAAAGTTTAAACAGAGATTATTATTTTATGATGCATTTATTTAACATTTTTTCCAATACATAGCCCCGCTTCCGTCAACCTTCGTAAATCGGAGTTTCCAGTGTTACATTGTCAAATTCTCCCGTATAAAGCCTTCATAAAATGATTTTAAACGATGCCCATTCACTTTGAATATTTGATTCGTTTCCAAACTCTTAATTTCAACCGCACCATGTTCAAATGCTTTTATAACAATAAAAGGTCCGTGCCATCGAGATCGCAACTTTCCCGGGAATAGCTTTAAGCGTGAATGATAAAGAAGAACTTTTTGGCTCGGAATAAAATGCTTTCGAGTGATGTGCCTGTCGTGAAACGCTTTTGTCTTGTTTTTGTAGATGCTTTCATTTTCATAAGATTTGTTCCTCAACTCTTTGATTTCTTGAAGTTGCATCTTTCAGTGCTTCCCGGTTTCTTCAATATTAAAGTTAAGGGTCGTTTGATAGTTACTGACTTGGTTAGAAGCTGACTGGGTTAGAAGTTCTGACTGAATTAATTTATAACCGAAACTTGTTTGTTTGATTTTATAACCGACTGACTGTACAAAATGACTATATTACCCCTAAACAATAATTTTTATGTTTTTAAGTTATTCTTCTCCATGTATGTTTTATGTTTTTACAAAAAACATACACATATGTTTTAGCATACACACAAATATACACTCATATGTTCATTAAAATTTACAAACTGCAATACCCTTTTAAAGACAATAAATAAACTTTTTATATAAAAAAAATTATAAAATGCAAACTTCAAAGTACAAAAACATACAATGAAAACCCATATACCAATGTGAAGATGAATTTTCATGATTCACGTTTTGACAAAACATGCACTTCAAAAGTTCACTCCAACTGCAAGACAAAATTGCTCTATGATATTTATTTATCTTCACCCACATTTTTGAATGTGCTCTCTACTACTTATGATGATGAAGATGTGAGTTTACATGTTTTGAGTTGGTTGGTAATCTTCTACCGAATTCGAAGATGACCCAAGATGCAATTCAAGTGTTTGAGTCTCGTGTGATTGAATTGAAAATTCCTCTCAAATCAGCATAAATAATAGTTCATAAAATTCAATATTCACTCTATAAACATCCAATAAAGTTGAAAATTAAGAAAATGAAAACCTACCGGAAAGGAAAATCAGATCATAAGTTAGTTTTCGCAAAGAAAATTGAGTCCCAAGGATCATGTTGGTTCTCAAGAAAGAAAATACATAGCATGTTATCTGAGACCATGAATTTCCACGATTTGCAAACACATGTGAGTCTAGCAGTTTCTTTTTTTCCTGAGAAACTTGATTATTTTCATAAACATATCTAGAGGCATCCAATCAAATGCCCCAATGGATGAGGAACATACGATAATTTGATCGGATAGGGTTCCATGAACTGGACTATAGTCCAAATTGTATAGTGAGTTTGAAGTAGAATCACTCGAATTCAAACCACTAGAAATCGATTCCCAAATTAAAAATATCAACATATGAAACATGGACAAGGCTGTGAATTTAACTCCACCATCATAGCTATATATATCACCAATGATCAAGATCAGCATCGATGAACAGGGGTAACATTTATGAGGGAAAATATGTAAACAATTTAAATTGATACTAAAGGTTTTTGCAAGCTATCAATATAAATAGTAGGATTTGATTATGTGAATATTGGAGCGTACGACATGATAAAAATTCTTCCTGATATCTCTATTTAGCAATTAGAGTGGTGCAGATGGAAGGGAATGAGGAAGATGACGACACCATTTTCCTGTTCAGCCCTAGCACATACTGTTGGATTAATGTCTAAGTCCATAACTATAATTGGTAAGACTTGACCCGGCCCGACATGGTCCATTTGGGTTGCATGGCATCATTCATTTGGATAGAGTAAAATGAAAGAAATAACACTTAAGGTTTATTAATATATTATAAGTTCTAATATATTAATAAGCTTATTTAATTAGTATTGATCAAGAATTAATTTGGAATTAATTAAGTGATCAAAAGGAGACTAATTAAATATATGGGTTGATTGTGTAAATCATTCGTTCTTTTATATGTGGGCTTGTGATCCAAGATTCCTTATGTTGGACTAAGTCCATGGGGTGACCCATGGATACTCCATAGAGGTTTAAATCCATGGAGCATAAGGAATGGGTAAAGTTATGAGTTACATGGTGTAACCCTAATAGCCACCATATAAAAGAATCCCATGGCTCAAGAAATCATGCACTAAGTGTGTGAATATGAGGGCTAGACGATTTCAAGAAGTGTTTCATTTTCTCTCAAGTCATTCCATGTGCATTTGGTGTTGTGTGAACCATTTGAGGTGTCACACTTGGGGCACTAGGCACTCAAGCTTCATGAAGACAAGCTACATCATACAAAGGTATGTATTCTATCCATTTGATTACCCAAGTATCAAATATTATATGCTAGATAGGGTAATACCCTGTAAAGTTCATATTTGCATGTATAATAGAGAAAACATAGATCCAAGGTATTTAGGGTTGCATGTACACTTAGGAGTGTTAGAATGCTCAAAACCCAACAATGGTATCAAAGCCTAGGCTTGCTTTCTATTATACTTGATGCAAATGTGTTTTTTCAAAGTTGAATCTGTCCAGACCATAAAACTCGACGAGTTTATGCAAAAAACTCGACGAGTTCATCATTTTGGGCATGAACTCGACGAGTTTCGCAAGGAACTCGACGAGTTTTGGGTGCTGACAGCTTGCTGTTTACTGTTTTGGCTGGAATTGGACTAGGAACATTACCCTAAGCTGTTTTTGAACTGGTAAACTTGTTTTTGATGTGGTAATATTCATGCTAATCCAATTTCAAAGATAATTGTCAATAGATTCATGTTTTGTATTAGTTTAAAAGTTATGCTAATTACGTGAAAAATTTTGATGTGAATTATCTTTGTTCATATGAGTAGCTTAGATTAATAGGTAAGTTAATTGATTATGTGTTTTCAATCCATTTTAATCTAAGAGTTGATTCTAAAATGTGTTTTTGTAACTTTTCCTAAAGTTATATGAAAAGTCACATGTAAGTTTCATAAAACTCATAAAAGTTGGCAATGGTTACAAAAAGAATGAAGAGTCTTGTCCTCAAGTTATGGAGGTTCAAGAGTCACTTCATTAAGTAATAAAATATGTAACCCTAATTAATTCCATAATTTACAAAATAAAGGAAAAGTTACATTCTTTTATTAGTGTAAAGTCTTCCATAACTTGTCCTCAAGTTATGGAACTTGAAGAGTCTTTTAATTAAAACTACTTTAAACTTATAAGTTATGGAATTAATTAGTTTTGAATAGTTTCAAAAATTTCCCTCAAGTTTTGGAATTTGAAAAAGTTTTCCTTATGAATACTTTAATTCCATGTTAGCCCTTAGAATTTTAGAAGTTAAAATTCAACCCTTATACTTTATAATATTATAAGTTAATAATATTTATATATATATGTATAAGAGTAAAGTCAGTCTTGCTGTTAGTAGGCCTCATTCACGAAGCCGGTCTATAAGAGGGGTATAAGGTTATTGCCTATAAAATGGCAGTTTAATGGGTGTCCACTCTCACCCACCGCTTCCTTGGCCGGTGGAGGGTCGTTAGCCGAACGGGTAGGACAAGGACTAGAATTCTCCCTTCATTAAAAGTATTAAGGATAAATACTAAGTAACTAAACCTTTTATAAATACCCAATCCTAGTTCCTTAGGAAAATGTGAATAAGGTGCTAATCCATGAAATTACACTTTGCACTTTGTTTAAGTCGGTTAATGGAGCATGTGTGGTTAACCGGCACACTAACTCGTATTTAACAAGGTAGGCAAAGGGTAACTTAATGTTTATCATAGTATCGGCGGAGCGCATGTGGTTAACCGGCACATCGATTGAGGGGTAAATATTAAAGGTACCAAGTATATTTGCATGGTTATTCACACCTTATTTTGTGATCCTCGGCATCCCAGTCACAAAACCTGAAGGGCACACTCGAGATTGAAACATGCCATTGAAAAGTTCAATGAATCTCAAAAGAATCTAGGAGTTTCAAAAACCAATTAAAACCTAATAATAGATTTCGTTTATCTTGGTGGAAATTGGTGAATCGTCATTCACCTACCTTCAAATATTTTTTAGCTTGGATTACGACATCCCTCTTCCAAGTTATAAAATAGTTTGTTGGGTCCTAGCCTTAATATTTCATATTGGATGTTATATTAGGGAATTTAAATCAACTATCTTGAATATCTCCTAAAAGATGTCTGGTTTAGACACTTATGATCTTCCCAAATCTCTTGAAACAAGCTTTCCTAAATGAAGATGATGTCCCATGGAAATCATACTTCTTTCACCTCCTCCAATTATTCTCCTTAACCCACAAGTTCTTGAAAAGTTTAAGGTCACTCAAGCCCTATTGGCAAGCAAAGGTCTATGTGTGATCACATCTTGGAGATGTAGTCACATATTTACAAGCCGGGAGAGTTGGGTGTTAAAGTCTTGAGAAGTTGGTGGCTCAACTACTTTCCAAGTCACATAGTGAGTTCCTTTGGGACTCCTATGAAACAGACTATGACAAGACCCTTAATTATCTTATCTATTTGCTAAGATCAACTTCCTAAAACTTTATGGACATTAACAATGAAGACACTGGAAATCCAGAAAAAGCATTCTCTTCTCAATGGAAAGGGATCGACCATAGTCAACTCGGGTGACCAAATGGTAAAGAGAAAAGCTAAGTCTGTGATTGTCCTGCATACTATTTCCAAAGGGTCCATATGTTTATATTGCCAAAGGAAGGGGCATTAGTTGCGAAGCTGCCAATTTTACCTAAGGATGTTAAAGTCAATAAGTTTGACTCTACTTCAAGTAAAGTCCACTATCTAACTCTGCTAAGTCTCTATTATGAGATTCTTGATAAATGATGTGATTGAGTCACATGTTGATGTTTTACGAATCAAAGAAAAGTGAAGAAACTTAAAGAAAGAATATGTTGAAGCTGATCGCGTAGATGGATTTCTATGGCATAGTTTGAAGATCGGGTTCTTGAGCTACTTCTTAGGAGTTATGATATATTTCTTAGGAATAGATAACAACAAAGTTTTCATGTGTTTTTGCACTGTAAGGATAGTTTTTCTGCAAAGCTTTTAAAATAAAAGAAAAAAAATTTGATTTTATTTATTTTAAAAATATCCTTACAATGGCATTTGTGGAAAATTTTTGTTGCTTATAAGATTCCATTAAGAGTAAGAGTGGAAATATGAATTTGATTCTTTCATTTGTAGTAGTGTCTAAATTTACCAAATAAGGAAAGATTCTCATCACCCAAGTTTCAGTTGGATAGAAACTTGGAATCATGCAAGTTGTATAGCATGATGAATGAGAACTTTCAAGCATTGGAAAAATTTAGACTAACTACTTGTTCACATGGATGTGTGAGTCAAGTAAAGGACTAAGGGATCGAGTACACATTCTTGTGCACTAGTTAAGTCCACCACAAAATATCGATAAGACTATTCATCATAATTTACTATAGATCAGTAAATATGGTTATACTTACAAGCTTAAGTGTAATTCTGAGACATTGGAAAAGGTTCCAATGTATGGCAGAGCGAATAAGAAAAATCAACTTAGGTAGAAAGATAAAAGTTTCTCAAATCTGAAAAGATGGGAGAGTACTTTAGTATCATGTTTTAAGACCATCTTAATGATTTTGAGACCTTATCACAATTCATCCTCTAAGTGCATTATGATAGTTAAGAAGAGGAGTTATGAATTGTTGAAGTGGTTAAATCAAGAAGATGATTCATACTTTGTTCCAAAAACAATTCTTAGAGTAATACTCTAAGATTGTAAGTTGAGTGACATATCTTAAAGAAAGGTTTAAAACACTTGTCAAATGTAAGAGTAATAGTGTCCTACTCTTGTACATTTGAAATTGGTAAGTTGTGATATTTTGGATAAAACTAAGACCAACTAAGGCCAATTGTGTGAAGTGTTTGTCTTGATTAGAATCCACACTATCTCTTGAATATCTGAGAAGAAAGTCTTATATGTCAAGAGGACAGTGGGAGTCTTAAAGGTCTTGAATGTCTCAAGAACTAATCAAGAATAAAACCTGAAGTTCTTCACTAGCACACGACTTGAGGTTTATAACCTATCGTGTTGACATATTCTGTGCCCATTCCAATTAATGTTGGCTATGCATATGAGTTCTTAGATTTCTCAATTGGCTGCACAACAACTTGGAAGCAATGGCAGGCCCTTGAGCTGCTAGATGGCAAGAAATTAAGATTGAGTTCAGTCCATATAAGTTTGAATTTGTCATTATCCTTGTCTTGTGACTATGGTTTTGAAAATTCACATGGCTAAGAACACATACACCATTAAATCTAAGTGTCATAAGGTTTCTCTCTGATTCATGAAAATGATGATGAGGAAACACTTTCACTAAGTAGATTTTAGCTAGATAGCAATTGTGATATTTGCATTCTCAAAGTCGTTAGTGGAGCGTGTGTGGTTAACTGGCACACTAACATGGACTTGTGAGAAGTGGCAAAGGTCTAAACAATCGAGACTATGATTACGGTATCGCTTTTCATAGTTCTTAAAATTGTTTAGACAAACCTGTGAGCTACCTAAGATAAGGTGTATGATATTGATAAAGTTTTATCAAAGCAATCTAGTATTAGAAATCTGAACTTTGGTAAGAAAGTCAATAAAGTATTGATTTCTAGAAGTCCAGCTAATTTCTGGATACATGTCAAAGCTAGTGGGAGCATAAGTGTTATGCTGATAATCATCATGTTAGTGGGAGCATGATAATTATGACAAAGGTTGCAAGTTAGCAATGTTAATTATAGAAAACAAAAATTTCAATTCGTTGAAAAAAGTGTTTTGCTATAATTAAGGGAGAGGAAATTATACTTCATCTCAAATCTAAAAGCTTAGATTGAAGTTTTAATCGTATTTAGTCAAGGATATATATGAATTTCATGTTGGAATGGCTCAACATAAGGAAATTCTATATATGGGTCCATTATTTGTGTTCTAAAATTCGATTATGATTATGGATCCCTTTTCGTAATCTGAATTATGAGAACTTGGCAAATTGAAATGGACATATTATAGCAAAAGACTGGTTTAGTCTTTATATGAAACATCAAGAATCATGTCCCATATGCTTCGGATATAGGATCGATTACATGTGCTCTATTCATCATTTCTAAAATTTTCCAAATTCCTGGGGCATTAAGAAGGGAAAAGGTTTAGAACTGGATATGACTAAAAGGATTAAGCAATTGTCGAGGAGAATCTAGAGTTATCAAAAATTGGTTGCACAAGGACAGTTGGAAGTATAGTGTTAATTCTGGAAGGACCGTATTGACATAATCTGTAAGGAGGAAACTCTTGTTCAGAAGTGATAGTCAAAATGGAATATGAAAATGTTTCAAAGTTAGAAATTATTCAATCTGTGTAAGATTAGGAAACTTAATTCAAGAAGGATGTTTCCAAGGATTTGATCTCCTTTGGAATGCTCTGTAATGTTTGTTGTCAAGTCTATCTGACTTTGTGCATAATCATTACAAGAGGATCAATGAATATAAGTTTAGAATCTAACAGATTTCAGTAAATGGAATGAATTTGGAGTTCTTGCATTTGCAGTAAGGAATTGGTATTGTGGAATGAGAATCATTGGAGTTATGTTTAACTGGTCTATTTCACAAAGTAAAAATCATAGACAAACATAGTATGCATACTTGGTGTATAGCATGACTAGTGTTTAGAAAAACATAGTGTACATGCTTGGAGCATGGGACAACTATTGTTTTAATTTAAGAATAAAGTTGATAGCTGAAACAGTATACAATGAATAATGTGTAATCATATGGTGATAAATAAAAGGTGTTTTATTTATATTCATAGGTTTTGATACCATATTAGATTCTATTATTATTGTGTTTCATTTTGCATGTTTTGACTTCCAAAATAACTAGGTCGTTCTTCCTGATTGACTAAGTTATTCAAACTATCCACAGTCGGTCATATGTTGGAAGTAGATATGAATCAAGACTGTCATGGGTTGGCTTGTAGAGGTCTAAGATGTTGGAAAAAGGGCTACAACACTCATGAGTGCTCATAAGTTCTGAGTATTGGATTCAATCCGCACTCATTGGAATCACTTCATGGATTTTATCACGAGTGACAATGAGACGATAATATCCTATATTCTTCAAACCTAGAGATATGAGTTATTACTATGAGTTGGTTATACATTGATTGCTCGAAAATGCATTGGTAACTCGATGTTATAAAACGTGCCTTTGTGTATGATTTAACAAGTAGTAGAACAAGCCACATAAGTCGAAGTTTATCCATTCTTTTTACCTTTGGGATAAAAGCGATATCTGTGGGCCCCTCGATGATTTGGTGATGACAAATGTAAGTGGTCGGCCGGGCTAGGACTGATTTGATTTGTTTAATTAGTCAGTCGTCATAAATCGGAAATCGGGAAACAACAAATGGATAGAGAGAATGATTATAATCCATATCTCAGTCCATATGTTATCTAGAATGAAGGAATATATGATCCCTTATCTAATGGACAAGTCATTGACAAAGGATAGAGATCATCGACAAGGTCAAAGTTCGACAGAAGCTTTTAAGAGCTACGATTGCCAGTCGGTTCTTGAAGTCATACTTGCAATAATAGTTTTAGACTTATCCAAGTGGGAGACTGTTGGATTAATGTCTAAGTCCATAACTATAATTGGTAAGACTTGACTCGACCCGGCATGGTCCATTTGGGTTGCATGGCATCATGCATTTGGATAGACTAAAATGAGAGAAATAACACTTAAGGTTTATTAATTTATTATAAGTTCTAATATATTAATAAGCTTATTTAATTAGTATTGATCAAGAATTAATTTGGAATTCATTAAGTGATCAAAAGGAGACTAATTAAATATATGGGTTGATTGTGTAAATCATTCATTCTTTTATAGGTGGGCTTGTGATCCAAGATTCCTTATGTTGGACTAAGTCCATGGGGTGACCCATGGATACTCCATGGAGGTTAAAATCCATGGAGCATAAGGACTGGGTAAAGTTATGAGTTACATGGTGTAACCCTAATAGCCACCATATAAAAGAATCCCATGGCTCAAAAAATCGTGCACTAAGTGTGTGAATATGAGGGCTAGACGATTTCAAGAAGTGTTTCATTTTCTATCAAGTCATTCCATGCGCATTTGGTGTTGTGTGAACCATTTGAGGTGTCACACTTGGGGCACTAGGCACTCAAGCTTCATGAAGACAAGCTACATCATACAAAGGTATGTATTTTATCTATTTGATTACCCAAGTATCAAGTATTGTATGCTATATACGGTAAAACCTTGGAAAGTTTGTATTTGCATGTATAATAGAGAAAACATAGATCCAAGGTATTTAGGGTTTCATGTACACTTAGGAGTGTTAGAATGCTCAAAAACCAACACATACATATACGATAGTGTTGGTCGGGGGAGGGAGGATGAGAATAGATGGAGGTGCCCATGTGGGAGGCATGGATGTAGGAGGTGGGAAGAAAAAGAACGTGTTGCAAGAAGGAAAAGGCAAGTCGGGGGAAAATGAAGTTTCAGTCTCAGTCAACATTATATTTCTACAGGACCGAGTCTGATAATTTTGTGGACCAAGTATGAGATATTGACTGAGTCAGGTGCAAATCAAACACTCTGACTGGACCGATTCAGACAAAAACATCTGACCGGACCCAGTCAGCACCAAATCAAACATGCCCTTATACTTTTTAACCGCCCAATATGCCTTATGTTCCAATTCCACCGGTAAATGACAAGACTTTCCATAGACGAGGCGGAATGGAGACATTCCAATTGGAGTTTTGTAGGCGGTTCGATACTCCCACAATGCATCTTCTAACTTCAAGCTCCAATCTTTTTGTGTGGTGTTGACCGTCTTTTCAAGAATTTGTTTGACTTATCAATTTGACACTTCGGCTTGGCCATTTGTTTGTGGATGGTAGGCGGTCGAAATCCGATTTGTTACACCATATCTCTTCATCATGGCTTCCATCATTTTATTGCAAAAGTGAGTGCCCTTATCACTCACCAAGGCTCTCTGTACACCATATCTTGCGAAAATGTTTGACTTCAAGAAGTCAATTACAGTTTTAGAATCATCATGCCTTGTATCATTTGCTTCCAACCACTTTGAGACATAGTTAACCGCTAAGAGTATATAAGTATAACCAAAAGAAACGGGGAGTGGGCCCATGAAGTTGATTTCTCATACATCAAAGATCTCACAGATGAGGATAGGGCTTTGAATCATCTCGTGCCTCATGGATACGGTTCTCATTCTTTGACATTTATCACAACTCTTGCAAAATAGATAAGTATCTCTTGATATTGTTGGCCAATAGAGTCCACATTCTACCACCTTTCACATGGTTTTTTTTTGACCAAAATGCCCTTCGCATGCACATACTCATGGTAAAACTTCAAAATTGACTCAACCTCATTTTGATGAACACACCTTCGTATTAGTTGATCCGGACAGTGTTTCCAAAGATAAGGGTCGTCCCACATGTAGTATTTGGAATCACTCTTTAATTTGTCCTTTTGGTACTTGGTAAATGCGTGTGGAATTTCTTTAGCAACCAAGTAATTTACAATATCCGCATACCAAGGAATTGTGTTTGAAATGTAGAAGAGATGTTCATCTGGAAATTCATCAAGAATGGAAGAAGAAGAACCACCAATATTCAACCGGCTTAAGTGATCCACGACTAGGTTTTCAACACCACTTTTTTCCTTAATCTCAAGATCGAATTCTTGTAAAAGAATGTAAAAGAAGAATCCACCGAATCAACCGTGGCTTGGCATCTTTCTTGGTCATGAGATACTTCAAGGCTGTATGGTCGGAGTATACAATCACTTTTGTTCCAAGAAGGTATTGTCATAATTTCTCCAAGGCAAAAACAATGGCTAGAAGTTCCTTCTCGGTGGTGGAATAATTGGCTTGAGCATTATCCAAGGTTTTGGAGGCATAGTAGATAACATGTGATGCTTTGCCCTCCTTTTGACCTAAGACCGCTCCAATGGAAAAATTGCTTGCATCACACATAATTTCAAAATGAAGCTCCAAATTTGGAGGTTGGGTTATTGGAGCGGAGGTGAGCAAGTCTTTAAGTTTGTCAAAGGCCTCTTGACATGCTACATTGAAGTCAAACTCAACATCTTTTTGGAGAAGGAGGCACATCGGTCTCGTGATCTTTGAGAAATATTTGATAAATCTTCTATAGAATCCCGCATGGCCCAAGAAAGATCTTACTTCTCTAACACATGTTAGGTAAAGGAGGGTTTGCATGAAATCAATTTTGGCTTTATCAACTTCAATTCCCTTTTTGGAGACAATGTGTCCCAAGATGATGCCTTGATTGACCGTGATGTGACACTTCTCAAAGTTTAACACCGACTTCTTTTCAATGCACCTTTTCAAAATCTTCTTAAGGTTTTCCAAGCATTCATCAAACGAATTGCCATAGACGGTGAAGTCATCCATGAATACCTCAATTATATTCTCTACATACTCGGAAAAGATGCTCACCATGCATCGTTGGAATGTGGCGGGGGCATTGCATAATCCAAATGGCATCCGCTTGTAGGCAAACATGCCGAAAAGGCATGTAAAAGTCATATTGTCTTGATCTTCGGGGGCTACGGGTATTTTGTGAAAACCCGAATATCCATCGAGGCAACAATAATGCTATTTTCCCGCCAATCTTTGTATCATTTGGTCGATGAAAGGAAGGGGAAAATGATCTTTTCGTGTGCTTGAATTCAACTTTCAATAATCAATGCACACCCTCCATCCATTTTGAGCTCGAGTGGGAATCATGACACCTTTGTTATTCTCAATAACCGTGATTCCCGTTTTCTAGGGAACCACTTGAACCAAACTAACCCATTTGGAGTCAGGAAATATGGTAAATCATGTCCGCATCAAGGAGGTTGATTATCTATTTCATGACAACGTCCATCATAGGGGGATTTAATCGTCTTTCAGCTTCCCTCCTAGGCTTACAATCGTCTTCCATGCGGATCTTGTGAGTGCATACATTATATAACGACAGTGTTTCCGGGCTTGCCATTTTTAGCAACATAATAGTCTAGGTTAACCTTTGTAACCCGTTTTGAAATAATAAGAGTGTATTATTTGAGTATTATGTGTTTTGTGCTTAATTGCTTAATTATGTGGTTTGATTAATTAAGAATAAAAATAAGCGTCAAAATTTAAGTGTAAAATAAACTTAATATCTTTGGATAATGTTGTAGTAGTTGAAACGAGGTTTCCGAATATATATAGAACGCCCAAATCTGACTTCGTATGAGGAAGTTATGATTTATCGAAGTTTCGGCTTAGCGGTATGCAGCCTGAAATACTCGATTTGAGATCGAGAGGTTTTTAGCCGAAGCAATCTAAACGAGGATCGAAGGTCTCGTTGTTGGTAACGAAGCGATAAAAAGTTAGGCCAGAACGGACGTCAAACGAAGAAGTTATGAATTTATAACGAAGTTTTTCTGTCCCGGCCTATTAAAAATAAATAATAAAAATAAATTCAAAATTAGCCGACGGAGTATAAACAAAAGTTGTAGAGCGTAGTCTCACCTTCGCGTGGATATAAAGAACGTCGAAAATGGAGTTCGTATGAAGAAGATATGAATTTCTGAAGTTTATTAAATAATTTGTATTTAATTTTAATTGGAAAATCGGGTATTATCCAAAGAGGAGTCAGCGATCCGATCCGAAGTACGCCCTGCGTACACCGAAGATATCGACACTCGCATCAAGTAGCTTCGGATGATGAACGCAGTGATGATTTCGGACCTGTACGCCCCGCGTACTCCGAGGCTCCAGCCTCCTATAAATAGGATGCGAGGGTTCCGGGCTTATTTGCTCATTTCCCCTCGTTTTTGTGCCGAAGCTCTGCGCGTAAACCCCCAAAGCTATCCCGAAGCCCCGATATTATTCCCTAGTCCCAAAGTAAGTCCCGAGATCCCGAAGATCCCGAGAGGTGCGATTCCCGAGCCGAAGCTCTGCCCGCGAGGAGTCCGGTTTTTGTGAAGATCTTCCAGATCTGCCGAAGAATACAACTTCTGCAAGCCGTAGTGCTGTCCGATCATCTTCTGATCAAGTGAGTGTGTAGTTATTTTCTTCTAACGCATAATTATGAAGTATTTTATACGGAATACGTATTATGTGTATAATTTTGTGGTTATGTGTGTGAATGTGTATTCACTTTCTTCTAACTCATAGATATGATTTATTCTCTATGAGATATGTGTTATGTGTGTATGTGCCTCATCTTTTATGTGAAATATGTGTTGATTAAAGCATGCTATGCAGGTTTTTAAACTATGTATGAAATGTATATTTTTATCTACTAATATGTTGGGTAGAACATAGGTAGATAGTTGGTGTGTAATAAACAGATGTGAGGCCTCGTTGTTGTTTGATTTAGTCATCTAGCGGATTTTAGATGACGACCACAGATTTTTCTAGATAGTCTTGTGGAACATTATCAGGTTCGCCACCTGTAGGTGTTAATGAACTTGGGTGTTCATTCGCCGTACTCCATCCCCCTCATGGTTGCCTTATTTGACTTATATTGCTGAGGTACCCACGAAGCATGTGTTGTCGCCCCGATGAAATATTCTTAGACTAGGTCCCTTATGTTAGTTGTCTTAGGGACATAAAGTGAGAATAACGGGAATGGGTAATTGGGTTATTGTTGGTTGGTGAAAATTAAATATGATTATTTATTGTGGGTTGAAAACCCTATATACTCACCAGGCTCCCAAGCCTGACCCACTCAGTTTTATTTGTATTACAGGTAGTGGCGCAAGGGCATAAGATGGATGAACCATCAGTTGTTTTGTTTACAAGTCTGTATATGTATATATTTGTTGAATGACTTGTAATGTTATCGTTTATGCTTATTGGTCTGTATCGGAACATGACACCCCGAGTTTTGATTATATAATGAAAAATACATTTCTTTTATGAAATGCTTTGGTAAACATTGTTTTATCATGTTTTGTTTTTGGGAACAAATTCTGCAACTCTTTCAAATCAAAAGGATTTAATCTGAAAATATTTTAAAAGCATAAATGAAAATCGGTCTTTTCTGGCCGAGATTTTGGGGATGTCACAGTTGGTATCAGAGCATTAGTTTAAGCGAACTAGGAATTTGTAGGATTTCTAGACTTAAACTTAGAATGCTAAGTGAAGTTTTGAGATGTGTGTCTGTTGTGTTTTAGACACGAGCACTAGTTTATTTTAGGAAAGTTGCCTAAAATGCTTTTATGTGCTAAATGTTATATGTTGCCATATATGATATTATTTGTTCGGATCTATGGTCTGTTGCCGACCGGATCTAGAAACTTTATGTGTGTAGGATTTTGAGCGTACGTCTACGATGTTAGAACTAACATGTAAACGTTTCGGAGTGATAAGGATGATTTGAATATCTACCGTGATTGAGGATCTAATTTCACCTTATTTGGTGTGTAGATCAAAATGGTGAGAAGAAGAAGTGGAGTTGGAAATGCTGATGAAAACAGGAATCAACCACCAGTGATTGAGCAAATACCTGTCGTAGCAGCAGCACCTGAGCCAATAACCATGGCTGGTGTGCAAATGATGATTCAGACGATGTTGGATCGTCAGATGGATGAAACTAGACGGTTGCTTTAGCAGAATCGTGAAGAACTGTCAATTCGAGTGGAAGAGCCTGAATTAAATGAAGGGCACTCGGAAGGTGGAAACTTTAGTGGGTCTGTTGGTCAAGCCAACCCACCGATAGTTAGGCAAGATAACCATGATGGAAGGAATGATGGAATGGGATGCAAGTACAAGGACTTTTTAACTTGCAAACCATCGACCTTCAATGGAAAGGAGGATCCGATTGGGGTTATGGATTAGATCTCAGAAATGGAATTGGCCTTCATGACTCGTGGTTGCAGAGGCATGTTGCAAATTATCTATGCAGTGCGTCAGTTCCAAGGTGGAGTCGTTCGTTGGTGGAACACTCTAGGGAAGACTTTAAGCCCTAATGAGCCACTGCAATTGTCATGGGCAGAGTTCTTGGTGTAGTTCAAGCGCAAGTTCTGCTCGGCTCAAAATCTGTTGGAACTAGAGAACAAGTTTCTAACATGGACGAAAGGCAGCATGTCAGTTGATGAATACACCAATAACTTCACCGATAAGATGGAGTTTGCCTTGCGTATCGTTCCAGACGAGCTGACAAAGGTGGACCGGTATGCAAAAGGACTCCCATGGGAGTATGAGGTGCCAGTACGTCAGACACATACTCTAGAGGCAGCTATCTGGGCTGCCAAGTCTGTTGAGAACATGATTAAAGGGAGAACCACCGACAAGGTTGAGGTTGGTGAGAAAAGAAAGTTTTAGGGAACATCTGGTTCTGGTAAGAAAGGCAAATTTTCGAAATCTGATTCGAAAAAGTTTGGAGGGAAAGGAGGCGAAGCAAAGTGGTGTGATAAGTGTAAGAAAAAGCACTTTGCGAAATGTAGCGAGGATGTAACCTGCTACAAGTGTGGAAAGGTTGGACATTTTTCCAATGAATGTCCGAACAATAAAAGGATGTGTTTTGGTTGTAATGAAGAGGGGCACATTTTGAAAGACTGTCCGAAGAAGAAGGAGGCAGCTAGGCCCAACATTCCACCAAAGCCGAAGGCGAGAGCCTTCCAGATGACACTTGAGGCCGCGAAAGATGAAGCTGATGTCGCTTCAGGTACCTTTCTCGTTAACGAATTACCTACTCAAATTTTGTTTGATTCTGGAGCCAACTACTCCTTTATTTCGCATGAGTTTGGTAGAAAGCTAGCTTTGCCTATTGATAGACTAGATAATGCTTTATTAGTCGAAGTTGCTAGTGGCAAGTTTGTACCTGTTAGCCATCGTATGGAAAACATCTTAATCGACCTTAATGGTAATAAGTTTCTCGAGGAATTATTGCCTATCGAACTTAATGGTTTCAACATCCTTTTGGGAATGGATTGGCTTAGCGCCAATGATGCCGAAATTTTATGCAAGAAGAAGATAGTTAAAGTAAACCCGCCTGGGAAAGATTCGTTTATGGTGTATGGGGACAAATGCAGAGTGAATTCTGAAATCATTTCTCTAATGAAAGCCAGAAAGTGTTTGACCAAGGGATGTACATCATATTTAGCATTCGTGATTGATGATAAGAAAGAAAAGAAGGTGATGTAGAGTATTCCAGTGGTGTGTGATTATCTGGAAGTATTTCCTGAAGATCTTCCTGGATTACCACCTGATAGACAAGTAGAGTTCAGAATAGACTTGTTACCAGGAACCACGCCAATAGCAAAAGCACCTTATCGATTAGCACCGACGGAGATGAAGGAGCTGATGATGCAACTTCAGGAATTATTGGACAAAGGTTTCATTAGACCTAGTTCATCGCCCTGGGGAGCTCCGGTGTTATTCGTGAAGAAGAAAGATGGAAGTATGAGAATGTGCATCGATTACAGAGAGATGAACAAGGCAACAATAAAGAATAGATATCCGTTGCCAAGGATTGATGACCTGTTTGATCAATTGCAAGGTTCAAGCTATTTCTCGAAGATCGATCTAAGGTCAGGATATCATCAGCTAAAAGTAAGAGAGCAGGATATCGAGAAGACTGCATTCAGAACTAGATATGGACACTACGAGTTCTTGGTTATGTCGTTTGGACTAACCAATGCTCCGGCAGCATTCATGGATTTAATGAATAGGGTTTGTAATCCTTTCCTTGAAAAATCTGTGATAGTGTTCATAGACGACATTTTGATTTACTCGAAAAGCCAGGAGGAGCATGGCAGACACTTGCGAGAAGTGTTAGAAGTCTTGAAGAAGGAGAAGTTGTATGCAAAGTTCTCCAAATGTGATTTTTGGATTCGACAAGTCCAATTCTTGGGTCACGTGGTCAACCAAGAAGGGATAATGGTTGATCCAGCGAAGATCGAAGCTGTGATGAAGTGGGAACAACCGAAAAGTCCCACGAAGATTCGAAGCTTTTTGGGATTAGTCGGATATTACCGAAGGTTTATCCAAGGCTTTTCTTCGATCGCTACTCCATTGACAGCTTTGACCCACAAAGGAGCTACTTATGCTTGGAGTGATAAGCATAAAGAAGCATTCGAGAAGCTAAAGAAGAAGCTGTGCGAGGCACCGATACTTTCTCTACCCGATGGAGTTGAAGACTTCGCTGTTTATAGCGATGCGTCTGGTGTTGGATTGGGTTGTGTGTTGACCCAAAGAGAAAAGGTGATAGCATATGCGTCTCGACAGCTGAAGGAGCATGAAAAGAATTACCTGACTCATGATTTGGAGTTGGCAGCGGTAGTTTTTGCTCTGAAAATATGGAGGCATTACCTCTATGGCACGAAGTGCAAACTTTTTACTGATCATAAGAGTCTCCAATATCTCTTTAATCAGAAAGAATTGAATATGAGGCAACGACGCTGGCTAGAATTACTTAAAGACTACGACAGCGAGATACTTTACCACCCCGGTAAAGCTAATGTTGTTGCTGATGCTCTCAGTCGGAAAGTCAATCTTGAAAGGAAAAGGCCAAGAGCGTTGAGAATTTAAGTTGTCTCGACAATTGTGGAGAGTATAAAGAAAGCTCAAGAGGAAGCTTCTGAAAAGAATGACCGAAAGGGGGAATGTTTGGGCAAAACGTTGGTGTTTGGTACAAACGGTCATGGACTGAAGGTATTCCAAGATCGTATTTGGGTACCTAAGTCAGGAGGAATTTGGGATCTTCTGATGGAAGAAGCTCACAAAACCATGTACTCGATTCATCCTGGTAGCACTAAAATGTATAGGGACCTAAAACCCTACTACTGGTGGCCGACGATGAAGCTTGATGTTGCAAAGTATGTGGCTGAGTGTGTGACTTGTGCGAGAGTAAAGACACAACATCAGAAACCGTACGGGAGTTTAGAACCATTGCATGTGCCTATGGGTAAGTGGGAAGACATTGCTATGGATTTTGTCACTAAACTGCCCAGAACAAAGAATGGTCACGACATGATTTGCGTGGTCGTTGATCGATTCACTAAGAGTGCGCATTTCATAGCAGCCAAGGAGAAATGGTCTATGGAAAAGCTTGCGAATTCTTACGTAAAGGAAATTGTGAGGCTTCACGGTGTTCCGTTAACAATTGTATCGGATCATGATAGCCATTTCACCTCAAGGTTTTGGAAAAGTCTACAAGAGGAAATGGGTACCAAGTTGTGTCTAAGTACAGCTTACCATCCACAGACTGATGGTCAGAGTGAAAGAACAATACAAACACTTGAAGATATGCTGAGAGCATGTACCTTGGAATTCCTGGGTAATTGGGATGAACATTTACCTTTGGTAGAATTTTCCTATAATAATAGTTTTCACTCGAGCATTAAGATGGCACCTTATCAAGCTTTGTACGGACAAAAGTGTCGCACGCCGTCTTGTTGGCTTGAGGCTGGGGAAAAGCAGTTTATGGGACCGGAGATCGTTCATCAAACTGCTGAAAAGTTGAAAATAATTAGGGAAATAATGTTAGCGGCTCAGGATCGTCAAAAGAGCTATGCTGACAAGAAGCGAAGGCCAATGACTTTTGAGGTTGGAGATTCGGTTTTGCTTAAAGTCTTGCCGTGGAAGGGACTTATAAGATTTGGTAAAAGGGGAAAATTGAGTCCAAGGTTTATTGGATCTTTTAAAGTTCTTCAGAGGGTTGGGAACCAAGCTTACAAGCTCGAATTACCCGAAGAACTGAATGGAATTCACAACACTTTTCATGTGTGTTATTTGAGGAAGTTCACGGGAGAAGTTCCCGACATAATTCCAATTTCTGAATTGAGAATTGATGAGAACAAAAGGTTGATTGAAGAACCAGAGGCAATTGTTGACCGAAAGACTAAGAAGTTGCGACGCAAAATGGTTGGGTTAGTGCTTGTCCGATGGAAACACACGAATGGGCCGAATCTCACCTGGGAGACGGAGAGTGACATGTTGAGTTGCTATCCGGATTTGTTTGTTGATGTGTGATTCCGGGGACAGAATCATTCTAAGGTGGAGATAATTATAACGCCTGTGTTTCCGGGCTTGCCATTTTTAGCAACATAATAGTCTAGGTTAACCTTTGTAACCCGTTCTGAAATAATAAGTGTGTATTATTTGAGTATTATGTGTTTTGTGCTTAATTGCTTAATTATGTGGTTTGATTAATTAAGAATAAAAATAAGCGTCAAAATTTAAGTGTAAAATAAACTTAATATCTTTGGATAATGTTGTAGTAGTTGAAACGAGGTTTCCGAATATATATAGAACGCCCAAATCTGACTTCGTATGAGGAAGTTATGATTTATCGAAGTTTCGGCTTAGCGGTATGCAGCCTGAAATACTCGATTTGAGATCGAGAGGTTTTTAGCCGAAGCAATCTAAACGAGGATCGAAGGTCTCGTTGTTGGTAACGAAGCAATAAAAAGTTAGGCGAGAACGGACGTCAAACGAAGAAGTTATGAATTTATAACGAAGTTTTTTTGTCCCGGCCTATTCAAAATAAATAATAAAAATAAATTCAAAACTAGCCGACGGAGTCTAAACGAAAGTTGTAGACCGTAGTCTCACCTTCGCGTGGATATAAAGAACGTCGAAACGGAGTTCGTATGAAGAAGATATGAATTTCCGAAGTTTATTAAATAACTTGTATTTAATTTTAATTGGAAAATCCGGTATTATCCGAAGAGGAGTCAGCGATCCGATCCGAAGTACGCCCCGCGTACACCGAAGATGTCGACACTCGCATCAAGTGGCTTCGGATGACGAACGCAGTGACGATTTCGGACCTGTACACCCCGCGTACAGGCGTACGCCCTGCGTACTCCGAGGCTCCAGCCTCCTATAAATAGGATGCGAGGGTTCTGGGCTTATTTGCTCATTTCCCCTCGTTTTTGTGCCGAAGCTCTACGCGTAAACCCCCGAAGCTATCCCGAAGCCCCGGTATTATTCCCGAGTCCTGAAGCAAGTCCCGAGATCCCAAAGATCCCGAGAAGTGAGATTCCCGAGCCGAAGCTCTGCCCGCGAGGAGTTCGGTTTTTGTGAAGATCTTCCAGATCTGCCGAAGAATACTACTTCTGCAAGCCGTAGTGTTGTCCGATCATCTTCTGATCAAGTGAGTGTGTAGTTATTTTCTTCTAACGCATAATTATGAAGTATTTTATACGGAATACGTATTATGTGTATAATTTTGTGGTTATGTGTGTGAATGTGTATTCACTTTCTTCTAACTCATAGATATGATTTATTCTCTATGAGATATGTGTTATGTGTGTATGTGCCTCATCTGTTATGTGAAATATGTGTTGATTAAAGCATGCTATGCAGGTTTTTAAACTATGTATAAAATGTATATTTTTATCTACTAATATGTTGGGTAGAACATGGGTAGATAGTTGGTGTGTAATAAATAGATGAGAGGCCTCGTTGTTGTTTGATTTAGTCATCTAGGGAAGTTTAGATGACGACCACAAATTTTTCTAGATAGTCTTGTGGAACATTATCAGGTTCGCCACATGTATGTGTTAATGAACTTGGGTGTTCATTCGCTGTACTCCATCCCCCTCATGGTTGCCTTATTTGACTTATATTGCTGAGGTACCCCCGAAGCATGTGTTGTCGCCCCGATGAAATATTCTTAGACTAGGTCCCTTATGTTAGTTGTCTTAGGGACATAAAGTGAGAATAACGGGAATGGGTAATTGGGTTATTGTTTGTTGGTGAAAATTAAATATGATTATTTATTGTGGGTTGAAAACCCTATATGCTCACCAGGCTCCCAAGCGTGACCCACTCAGTTTTATTTGTATTACAGGAAGTGGCGCAAGGGCATGAGATGGATGAACCATCAGTTGTTTTGTTTACAAGTCTGTATATGTATATACTTGTTGAATGACTTGTAATGTTATCGTTTATGCTTATTGGTCTGTATCGGAACATGACACCCCGAGTTTTGATTATATAATGAAAAATACATTTCTTTTATGAAATGCTTTGGTAAACATTGTTTTATCATGTTTTGTTTTTGGGAACAAATTCTGCAACTCTTTCAAATCAAAAGGATTTACTATGAAAATATTTTAAAAGCATAAATGAAAATCGGTCTTTTCTGGCCGAGATTTTGGGGATGTCACACATTAGGACTTATCCGCTTGATGTCCACTATTGTCCATCCCATGGCCTCTTTATGATCTTTCAAAACTTCAACTAATTGGTTTTCTTCAAATTCTTTCAAATTTGTGGATATGATCATTAGAAGAGTTTCGTCTTGACCGAGATAAGCATACTTCAAATGGCTAGGTAAGACTTTTAATTCAAGTGTGGGTGGTTGGATGATGGAAGGGGGCATCTTGTTTGGAGAATGAGATAGGGCAAGTTGAGAAACATCCTTCTTTGTGGAATTGTTAACTTCTAAAGTCTTCACAATCTCTTTAACTTCGGGGTCCAATGTATACGTATCCAATGTTTTCTTCAAACTTTCACAATCGAGACTCATGTTGAGCACCATCTTCAAAATGTCTCCATGTGATAACTCGAATAGTTCTTGGGTCATTGGCTCAATCACATCAACTCGATACAATGGAGAAATGTTACTAGGGTATCTCATTGCTTCAAAAATGTTGAAGTGAATGGTCTCTCCATCAAAGTAAATGGTGATTTTCCCATTGTGAACATCAATAATCGTGTGAGTGGTATTCAAGAACGTCCCATGGTGGTATTTTGGTAATTTTGGGCAGGGATAAGTACGCTGAGTGTACATTGTGTACGCTAGGCGTACTGGGGCAGACCCTAGTACGCTGGGCATACGCTGCATACGCAGTGCGTATGTAGTAAGTCCTCAAACCCTAATTTTTTAGGGTTTTGTCCATATATAAGCATCATTATCTCTCATTTCTCATTCCCTCGACCAACCTTCATCTGAAAACGACCCCCAAGCTAACCTTAAGTGAGAGGAGTGCATCTTGAGCTTATCTTTATGTTTTGTGGTATTCTCGAAGAAGAAGAAGGTGGTGAGAAGAACTTGGAGATTGGAAGCAATTTGGATATGAGATTATCTCCTTGCTAGCAACCTCCAGGAGGTAAAAAGTTCACAACTTGATCACCATATCTCTTAAATCTAGCAATTTCTTCATTTAGGGCACTTTTGGTCCTAAATATGGTGATTCTTGAGCATGGCATGCTCTTAACCAAATAAGTCGTCCTTTTAGACCTTATGACGGGTCTTGAGTGATAAAAATGTGGTCTTGATGCTTAGTTTTTCTCCATGCATGCTCAAGAAGGTCTTAAGGCATTAAGATGTTGAGATTTTGTGTATTAAGCACTTAATGGACATGCAAAGTCATAAAGTTGGAAACTTTATGAATCTTAGTGGTATTAAGCTCTTATTGAAGTAAGGAGGTTCTGAGTGTACGTCGTGCGTACCTCAGCGTACACCGCACGTACGAGGTCGATGTGTTACTGGCTTTATGTTTATATTGTTTGCTGCATATGTCAACATGTTTTGTTACGTTTAGGCGGTCCTGATTTGTGTTGTAGGCCAATACACCCGGGGATGACCGGATAGCCTGTAGGCCTTGCGAGGCAGTCTAGTCAGGCCGACGGCCCATGGAGAGGTTCGAATATGTTGTAGGCTCTGCCAGGCGGTCCAGTCATGTTGCAGGCTCGTGGAGCAGTCCCGATAAGTTGTAGGCCTTTTGAGGCGGTCCAGTCAATCTGGTTGTTCATATTGTATGTTTGTTTGTTATGGTGTGCTGGTACTTTGGGGGAACTCACTAAGCTTTGGCTTATAGTTTTAATTTATGGTTTCAGGTACTGTTGGAATAGTGTCTAAGGCTACAACTATATTAGGCAAGTATTTGACCCGGTTGTGCATGGTCCTTTTGGGTTGCCTTCACCATAGCAACTTGACAGGATGATTTATTATGAGAGAATAGATATTATTAATATATTATGAGAATAATATAAGGAATAGTAATATTACTATTTGATTAATATAAGTCATAAATTAATTAGTATTAATTTGGTGACTTAAAGAGATTAATTAAATAAGAGGGTATAAACTGTCAATTGTTTGACAGTTACACTTTAGACTGTAAATCCTTATTGGATAGAGGATGGACGAATTCAAGAAGCTAAGGATAGCTCAAAATCGTCCAAGGCTTATTTATGGTAAGGATATGGATTGCTTTAAGGAAAGATTATCCAACTAGGGTTTAAGGTGAAACCCTTAAGGAGTCTACAAGTATAAATAGACCCTATGGGCAAGGCAAATCAGCATCTCTTAAAAAGAAAAGAAACCCTGGCCGATTTCCTCCACTCTCCTCTCTCTCAAATCATCCTCCTTGCTAGTTGGTGTTTGTAATCCATTAGAGGAGTGACAATTGTGACTCTAGAGCTTCAAGACAACAAGATCGAACAAGAGATTCAAAGGTAAGCTTCTAGATCTGATTTTGTATTGTTCTTATACCTAATTAGTCATTAGAAGTCTTGGATTGAAAGCATGTTTAATTAGAGAAACCTAGATCCAAGCATTAGGGTTTTGCATGCGCACATAGGAAAGTTCTTATGGCTAAAACCCATCAGTGGTATCAGAGCCTAGCTTGGTTTCTATTAAATTGTTGCTTGTTTATTTGATTCTTAACTGCAAAATTCGATTTTCATGTTTCTGAGTCATGAACTCGGCGAGTCCCATGGTGGACTCGGCGAGTCCGAGCGTCAGGAAGGGCTAGATTCGGGATCTTTTCATATTTATCTTATGGAAACTTACCTTAATCATATTAGATCAACCCTAATCCGTTTTTTTATATATATGACTATAATCTTGATCTAATTAAAGATATTTATCAACTAATAAAATATTTAGTTTCCTTATGTGATAATTAATTAATTATTTTGATTATATTGGTAATTATCTTACAAGAAATCTTAAATAAATCAAATATGGATAATTATGAAATTAATTGTTAACTAAAATTATTTGTTGTTTGATCCTCCATGTTTTAAATGTTTAAAAGTTGTCCTCAAGTTTTGAAATTTATGTTTTGTGATTAAAAGTTTTAATTTAGACAATTTAAATTTCAAACCCTAGATTTTAAAAGTTTAAAATACAACCCTATACTAGTATAATATTACAAGATTAATATATATATATATATATATATATATATATATATATATATATGTATGTATGTATGTATAACTAAAATGCTAGTCTTACCGTTAGTAGGCCTCATTCACGAAGCCGATCTATAAGGTGGGTATAAGGTTGCGGCCTAGAAAATGGCGCTTAATGGGTGTACACTCACACCCATCGCTTGCTTGATTGGTGGAGGGTCGTTAGCCGAACGGGTAGGATATGGCAAACTCATCCTCTCATGAAAAGTATAATAAGAAATATAAAGTAACTACATTTTTTTAAATTTCCCAATCTTAGTTACTTTAGGAAAGGTGAATTGATGCAATCCCATGAAATTACACTTTGCACCTTGCTAAGAAGTTAGTGGAGCGTGTGTGGTTTACCGGCACACTAATTGGTTCTAAGCGAAGGTGGCAAAGGGTGATTCGTTGTTTATCATAGTTCGATGGAGCGTGTGTGGTTTACCGGCACATGGAATAGGTGATCGTTACAATGAAGGCACCATGTGAATTTGCATGGTAATTCACACCCGCTTTGTGATCCTCGGTATCCCAGTCACAAACAAGAGAGGCATATCGAGATTTAAACATGCCATTGAATAGTTTCAATGAATCTCATCCAAACCTAGGAATTCTCAATATATTTAGGACTTAAAGTTATGGTTTTTATGGTGGAGAATTAGTGAATCGCATTCACTTACCTTCATTTTATTTGCATGTTGGATTACGGCATCCCTTTCCTAATATGTAAATATTGTTGTTGGATCCTAGCCCTAATTTTCTTATTGGGTGATAATTAGAGATTCACATTCTAATCTATCTTTGTCCTTTCTATTTGTAGATGTCGAACGTAAACAACGCTGCTGCTAGTTCTTTCACATTGATGAGCCTTTGTCAAAAGGTCACTTTCGATGGGACGAACTTTAGCGAATGGATAAGATTCATTCGCACGATTGCTCGCTATGAGGATAAGGAGTATGTCCTCGATGAGAAGCTCAAGAAAATCAATCCAGAAATCGCTACTCTGGCTGAAATGACCGCTTTTGAAACTCATGAGCATGATGCAACGAAGGTACATTTCATCATGATAGCCACTATGAACTCCGAATTCCAAAAGTCCTATGAGGACATGTACCCGTACGAGATGCATCAAGACTTATTGGAGAGATACCATCAAAACGCGAGACAAGAGCGTTATGAGATTTTCACTAACATGATTTCCGCTAAGATGGGTCATGGAGAGTCTCTTACCGTGCACCTGCAAAAGATGCAAAGGTATGTCGACCGTCTTCGCAAGTTGAATGTTGACTTTGGGGAAGACTTGGCAATCGACATGGTGCTTCACTCTTTGCCTCCGAGCTACAATCAATTTAGGATGACCTACCACATGAACAAAGAGGAGGTCACCCTAAGCAAACTCCAAGGTCTCTTGAGGGTCGCTGAGAGCAACTTCAAGGACAAGTCTGTTGCACCAACTCCCAATCCGCCCGCTGCTCCTATCTTGGCCATTGGACAAGTGTAACGCCTGTGTTTCCGGGCTTGCCATTTTTAGCAACATAATAGTCTAGGTTAACCTTTGTAACCTGTTTTGAAATAATAAGAGTGTATTATTTGAGTATTATATGTTTTGTGCTTAATTGCTTAATTATGTGGTTTGATTAATTAAGAATAAAAATAAGCGTCAAAATTTAAGTGTAAAATAAACTTAATATCTTTGAATAATGTTGTAGTAGTTGAAACGAGGTTTCCGAATATATATAGAATGCCCAAATCTGACTTCGTATGAGGAAGTTATGATTTATCGAAGTTTCGGCTTAGCGGTATGCAGCCTGAAATACTCGATTTGAGATCGAGAGGTTTTTAGCCGAAGCAATCTAAACGAGGATCGAAGGTCTCGTTGTTGGTAACGAAGCGATAAAAAGTTAGGCGAGAACGGACGTCAAACGAAGAAGTTATGAATTTATAACGAAGTTTTTCTGTCTCGGCCTATTAAAAATAAATAATAAAAATAAATTCAAAATTAGCCGACGGAGTCTAAACGAAAGTTGTAGAGCGTAGTCTCATCTTCGCGTGGATATAAAGAACGTCGAAAACGGAGTTCGTATGAAGAAGATATGAATTTCCGAAGTTTATTAAATAATTTGTATTTAATTTTAATTGGAAAATCCGGTATTATCCGAAGAGGAGTCAGCGATCCGATCCGAAGTACACCCTGCGTACACCGAAGATGTCGACACTCGCATCAAGTGGCTTCGGATGACGAACACAGTGACGATTTCGGACCTGTACGCCCCGCGTACTCTGAGGCTCCAGCCTCCTATAAATAGGATGCGAGGGTTCCGGGCTTATTTGCTCATTTCCCCTCGTTTTTGTGCCGAAGCTCTGCGCGTAAACCCCCGAAGCTATCCCGAAACCCCGGTATTATTCCCGAATCCCGAAGCAAGTCCCGAGATCCCGAAGATCCCGAGAAGTGTGATTCCCGAGCCGAAGCTCTGCCCGCGAGGTGTCCGATTTTTGTGAAGATCTTCCAGATCTTCCGAAGAATACTACTTCTGCAAGCCGTAGTGCTGTCCGATCATCTTCTGATCAAGTGAGTGTGTAGTTATTTTCTTCTAACGCATAATTATGAAGTATTTTATACGGAATACGTATTATGTGTATAATTTTGTGGTTATGTGTGTGAATGTGTATTCACTTTCTTCTAACTCATAGATATGATTTATTCTCTATGAGATATGTGTTATGTGTGTATGTGCTTCATCTGTTATGTGAAATATGTGTTGATTAAAGCATGCTATGCAGGTTTTTAAACTATGTATAAAATGTATATTTTTATCTACTAATATGTTGGGTAGAACATGGGTAGATAGTTGGTGTGTAATAAACAGATGAGAGGCCTCGTTGTTGTTTGATTTAGTCATCTAGCGGAGTTTAGATGACGACCACATATTTTTTCTAGATAGTCTTATGGAACATTATCAGGTTCGCCACCTGTAGGTGTTAATGAACTTGGGTGTTCATTCGCTGTACTCCATCCCCCTCATGGTTGCCTTATTTGACTTATATTGCTGAGGTACCCCCGAAGCATGTGTTGTCGCCCCGATGAAATATTCTTAGACTAGGTCCCTTATGTTAGTTGTCTTAGGGACATAAAGTGAGAATAACGGGAATGTGTAATTGGGTTATTGTTGGTTGGTGAAAATTAAATATGATTATTTATTGTGGGTTGAAAACCCTATATGCTCACCAGGCTCCCAAGCCTGACCCACTCATTTTTATTTGTATTACAGGAAGTGGCGCAAGGGCATGAGATGGATGAACCATTAGTTGTTTTGTTTACAAGTCTGTATATGTATATATTTGTTGAATGGCTTTTAATGTTATCGTTTATGCTTATTGTTCTGTATCGGAACATGACACCCCGAGTTTTGATTATATAATGAAAAATACATTTCTTTTATGAAATGCTTTGGTAAACATTGTTTTATCATGTTTTGTTTTTGGGAACAAATTCCGCAACTTTTTCAAATCAAAAGGATTTACTCTGAAAATATTTTAAAAGCATAAATGAAAATCAGTCTTTTCTGGCCGAGATTTTGGGGATGTCACAACAAGGAAAAGGAAAGAAGAGGAAGGCCCATCTAAGAACTATCGCAAGGTTAAAGTTTGAGATGGTGCCTCTTCTAGTGGGACCAAAGTTGATCCTGCTAAACCCTACCCTAACCCAAAAGAGGCAGAGTGCCACCACTGCCACAAGATAGGACATTGGAAGAGAAGCTGCCCAGAGTACCTGCAAGCCATCGAGGAAGGAAAGATCAAGCCGTCTTTCGCAGGTATATACACAATTAAATCTAACGATTCATCCCACGATATTTCTTGGGTTCTTGATACCGGTTGTGGTTACCACATTTGTTCTAATGTGTAGGGACTAAGAAGAAATAGAGACGTGGAGCATGGAAGGATAAATCTAATCATGAGGAACAGAAGATCGTCGCCTGTGACCAAGATTGGAGTGTATTCTTTAGTGCCTAGGAATGGTTTAAGTTTAGATTTGAACAATTGTTGCTATCCGCCAGAAATGGCTAGAAACATCATTTCATTTCATGGTTTGTTTAGACAAGATTTTAGATTTTATTTTAATAATGAGAATGGTTCTATTTTGGCTTATCTAAATGGTGTCTTTTATTTTGAAGCTATACCATGTAATGGAATTTATGAAACTGTTATGATTGTTGATAACTTAGGAAATGATGTTTTAAACATAGATTCTTCCAATAGTATGGATAAAGCATCCTTGTGGCATTGTCGCCTTGGACATGTCAACAAGAAACGCATAGCCCAACTCCACAAGGATGGAGTGTTGGAGTCATTCGACCTTAGGGAAGATGACACATGCGAATCTTGTTTGCTTGGAAAGATGACCAAGTCACCCTTCGCTGGTTCTTGCGAAAGGGATGAGGGTCTATTGGACCTAATACATACCGATGTATGTGGACCGTTTAGATCAACCACTAAGGATGGGAACCGCTTCTACATGACTTTTACCGATGACTATAGTAGATATGGGAATATCTATTTAATCAAGCAAAAGTCAGAAACTTTTGAAAAGTTCAAAGAGTTCAAGAATGAAGTGGAGAATCAATTGGGCAGGAAAATCAAGATGCTTCGATACGATCGAGGAGGAGAGTACCTAAGTCTTGAATTCCACGATTATCTGAAGGAGTGTGGAATAGTTTCACAATTGACGCCACCTAGGACACCACAATTGAATGGTGTGGCAGAAAGGTGTAATCGAACCTTTTTGGACATGGTTCGCTCTATGATGAGTTGTGCTTCACTACCTATCTCTTTTTGGGGGTATGCCTTAGAGACTGCCGCCCATATCCTTAACCGAGTCCCTACTAAGAAGGTTACCAAAACACCTCACGAGATGTGGACAGGGAAAGCTCCCTCGTTGGCACACATCAAGGTTTGGGGTTGTGAGGCTTTCGTAAGACGAGACACTCACGACAAGCTCAAACCTCGTAGTGAGTGATGTATTTTCATCGGCTACCCGCAGAAATCCTTTAGATATCTCTTCTATAGACCGAAGGACAATGTTGTCTTCGTTGCGAGGAGAGGAGTTTTCTGAGAGCGAGAACTCATAAGCCAAGGAGACAATGGGAGGCAAATCGGGCTTGAAGAGATTCAAGAGTTGATAGATGAAGGAACCTCTACCGCTAGCACTCAACCCGAGGAGGAAAATCCGGTTGAACCGATTGACGAGTCCTTACCTCTTAGACGTTCCGAAAGAGTTAGAGTTCAACCCTATTTTTATGGTTTTCATATTACTACTGAAGGGGACACGTATATTAGTGATGGTACACTAATAAATCTTGATGATCCTAATAGCTATAAGGAAGCCATGGCAGGCCCGGAGTCTGCGAAATGGAAAGAGGCAATGGACAGCGAGATCCAGTCCATGTATGACAACCAAGTTTGGAATTTGGTTGATAATGTGCCCGGACGTAACTCCGTTGGGTGCAAATGGATCTTCAAGAAGAATACCGACGTGGATGGAAACGTACACACATATAAAGCGCGATTGGTCGCGAAGGGCTTTACTCAAACTCCCGGAGTTGACTATGATGAGACCTTCTCACCAGTTGCAAAGATAAAATCTATTAGAGTGATGCTAGCAATTGCCGCATTTCATGATTATGAGATTTGGCAAATGGATGTCAAGACCGCTTTCCTTAACGGGAAGTTGGCTGAGGATGTTTACATGGCTTAGCCAGAGGGGTTTGTGGATCCGAAGCATCCGAATAGAGTGTGTAAGCTTGAGAAGTCCATTTATGGACTTAAGCAAGCATCTCGCAGATGGAATCTTTGCTTCGATGAGAAAGTCAAAGAGTTTGGATTTGTACGAAGCGAAGACGAATCATGTGTATATGTCAAAGCCAGTGGGAGTATAGTTAGCTTTCTCATTTTGTATGTCGATTACATACTACTCATAGGAAACGACATCCCAACTCTGCAGGAGGTTAAGTCCTGGCTCGGGAAGTGCTTCTCTATGAAGGACCTCAAAGAGGCTTCCTATATTTTGGGAATAAGGATAGTAAGAGAGAGAAGTAAGAGACTAATAGGACTTAGTCAGAACACTTACTTAGAGAAGGTACTAAAACGTTTTAGTATGGAAAATTCGAAAAATGGAGAATTACCGATACAAAGTAATGCCAAGTTGAGTAAAACTCAAAGTCTGAGTACCGAAGCTGAAATAGCAGAAACGAGCCGAGTACCATACGCTTCCGCAGTTGGCTCAATCATGTATGCTATGACTTGTACTCGCCCTGATGTAGCCTTTGCTTTGAGCATGGTTAGTAGATATCAAGGGAATCCTAGCAGAGCCCATTGGATTGTGGTGAAGAATATCCTTAAGTACCTTTCGGAGGATGAAGGAATGGTTTTTAGTCCTCGGAGGGAGTGATGACTTGAAGGTGCGAGGTTATAGTGACGCCAGCTTTCAGACCGACAGGGACAACTACCGTTCCCAGTCGGGCTGGGTCTTTACCCTGAATGGAGGAGCAGTAACTTGGAAGAGTTCCAAGCAGGAAACCATAGCTGATTCAACGTGCGAATCAGAGTACATTGCAGCGACCGAAGCGTCAAAGGAGGCAATATGGCTGAAGAACTTCATTGGTGACCTTGGAGTTGTACCTGCCATAAAGGAGCCCATGGAGGTTTTCTGTGATAACGAAGGAACGGTTGCCTTGACCAAGGAACCGAGAGATCATGGTAGATCACGACATATCGATAGAAAATATCACTTTATTAGACATCATGTAGAAGAAGGACAACTCGTAGTGAAGAGGATATCATCAGAAGATAACCCAGCAGATCCGCTTACGAAGGGACTGAGTAGGGTTAAGCACTTGCATCATGCTAGGAGTATTGGGCTGAAGGATGATATTAGTATAGATTAGATAGTATTAAAAACGTGTAATAGATAAATGTAATTAACATTTGATGATTAAATAAAGGAGTTTTATTTATGAGTAATGTTACTGTCAGATGTTAATTGTTTAACTATTGTTTCATTTTTGTATGTTTTGACTTCCAGAATAATTAAGTTTATTAAGAATAATCGAATTATTCAAATTGTCCACAATCGTTCATATGTTGGAAGTAGATATGAATGAAGATTCTCGTGAATTGGTGCGTAGATTGTCTAAATGGTATTAGATATAGCAATAGATTGTTGCGACGTTCATGAGTGCTTATGAACTAGTTTTGAGCATTGGAACAAAACTGCGCTTGCTGGAATCACCTTATGGAATATGATATAATAGGGTGATCGCAAGACGATAATATCATATATTCTTAAAACCTAGATATATGGTTTGTTATTTGTTAATGGGTTGTACATTGATAATGCGAAAACTCATCAGTAACTCGATGTTATAAAACGCATTGTTGTGTATAGTTGATTAATGAATAAGTAAATGCATATAAGTCGAAGTTTATCTGTGACTTTTATCCCAAGAGGGTAAAAGTGATATCTCGGCCGCTCGATGATTTGATTTGACTTATGTGCCGGGCCCGGTCAGAACTGAATTGATGTGTTCGATTAAGTTCTATGTCGAATAAATCGGAGATCGAGAAACCAAAATGCTAGACTAATCATTCCATAGAATTGTCAGCATGATATCTAACAGAGGACTGTACGATCCCTTATCTAAAGAACAAGATTGATTAGATCAGAGCTTGACAGCGTCTTTGAGAGCTACGATTGCAAATCGAATTGTACTTGTGCATATAGTTACTAGACTTATCCAAGTGGGAGACAGTTGGAATAGTGTCTAAGGCTGCAACTATATTAGGCAAGTATTTGACCCGGTTGTGCATGGTCCTTTTGGGTTGCCTTCACCATAGCAACTTGACAGGATGATTTATTATGAGAGAATAGATATTATTAATGTATTATGAGAATAATATAACAAATAATAATATTACTATTTGATTAATATAAGTCATAAATTAATTAGTATTAATTTGGTGACCTAAAGAGATTAATTAAATAAGAGGGTATAAACTGTCAATTGTTTGATAGTTACACTTTAGACTGTAAATCCTTATTGGATAGAGGATGGACGAATTCTAGAAGCTAAGGATAGCTCAAAATCGTCCAAGGCTTATCTATAGTAAGGATATGGATTGCTTTAAGGAAAGATTATCCAACTAGGGTTTAATGTGAAACCCTTAAGGAGTCTACAAGTATAAATAGACCCTATGGGCAAGGCAAATCGGCATCTCTTAAAAAGAAAAGAAACCCTGGCCGATTTCCTCCTCTCTCCTCTCTCTCAAATCATCCTCCTTGCTAGTTGGTGTTTGTAAGCCATTAGAGGAGTGACAATTGTGACTCTAGAGCTTCAAGACAACAAGATCAAACAAGAGATTCAAAGGTAAGCTTCTAGATCTGATTTTGTATTGTTCTTATACCTAATTAGTCATTAGAAGTCTTGGATTGAAAGCATGTTTAATTAGAGAAACCTAGATCCAAGCATTAGGGTTTTGCATGCGCACATAGGAAAGTTCTTATGGCTAAAACCCATCAGGTACTTCCGAGGATCGTGGGAAGGCGAAGGTATAATCGTACATAACTTCTAGTTTTTATGTATTTGAGTCTTGGGAAAACTCTGATTTGAAAGGATGCTTTTGAAACAATGATTCTTTTTTTGTAAACAGTATTGATTCGTGGTTGGTTTTAAAAAAATTAAATTTCTTGTGATTTTTGGAGTGTTACACAATCTTCATATCTTTTTACAACTACAATATGATAGAGGGTACTTTTAGACGTGTATGTTGGTACATGCTGATTTTGGGAAGAAATGAGTGTTAGAAAGAGGTTTTGAAGGATAAATCATCGTCAACATTTCTTCTAAAATTTGAGTTGTAAAGCTTTTGAAAATAAATCATCATTAACATTTCTTCTAAAATTTTAGCTAAGGTTTGGACTAAACTCTAATTGGGGAAATTCTAAACTTTCATCATGATTTATACATGTTTTAGTTCTAGAAGCTTGTTATAGAACATCAAGTGATAGTTTGTTTTGTTTACTTCTTTTATTTAGTTTATTTTAGCATTTTAATTATTTTTGTTATTTTTGCATTACGTATTTTATCTTTTCTTTATTACGGATCGTTACAGATACTTTTTCTTTTGCATGAGCAATTTTGCTGGTATTTGGAGTGTCGTTGTTGTCGTAGATTATCTTGTTACTAAGTTATTGGATCTTGTGGACCTTCGAGGAGTTATTGGTCTTTACCAGATCTGTGTTGGATTTTTTGGGCTTGAGGTGTTGAAGACTTGGATGGACCATGGACTCTTGAAGATGGGTTTTGACTATCCATTTGGGTACTAGATGATAATTGGTTCATATTTGAATCATGTGAGGCGTGAAGGGGAGCAAATGAATCTTGTGTGGTGGAGTGGAGTAATGGAGACATCAGCCAATGACATCTCAACATTCATCACATGGGTGAGGTGTTCACCTGTGCATATTTGTGTGGGTACTCGCCTAAATACCTTCTCGGGGGTATTTTGGTCATTTGGTATGTCATTTATTGCAACCCATACATCGAAAATAGACGCCATTGGAGCAAATTTGGGGCAATTTTGGAGAATAACAGTATTAATCATCTCATTCTGCTTGTATTCTCTTAATCCTTGATGTTTGGACATAGTTTTGATTATTTCGTTGTTGCAATGCGTGACTAAGTACTCTATTTTGGTTAACTTGGGCTAAAACCCTTGAATATTTGTCAGTTTTGAAGGATTCATGTTTGTTAAATTTTTAGTTCATGTTTATGTTTCCTAGTTCTTCATTCTTATGCTTTTTCAATACTTTTGTTCATAAGCTTCGTATTTGATGAGTAATTGCTAGTCTTTTTCTTTGATTAAGTAAATAATCATTAAATTGGTATGGAACAAAAGCTTTATGATTGTAGAAATCATCGCTAGCTTCTGGGTCATGACTCTTTTATGGATGTGTAAGCATTGACATCCTCTTAGAATTAGGAATTCCTTTATTCTTAAGGCTACTAATTTTTCTTGGATTCAATTGCTTCATTTGGATCCTTGACTTTGATTAAGCATGAGTGTTGTGGGCTTCTCCAAGCTCCATACTACCTTTGAGGAATTTTGGTATAAGCTTACATATTGAACCATAATGATAAACAAACAAGTATTCATGGTGATGAATTGCCTTAGTTGACCAATTCTCTCTCATATTTGAGCATCTCACCATCTTCCTTAATTTCAAGTATTTTAATCTCTTCAAGTTTTTTATTTTTCAAACAAATCAATCCCCCCCCCCCCATTTAGTTTCATTTTAGTTGTTTAGTTTTATTTCACTTGATTCATTTGGATTTCATTGATGATTAAATAAAATCATTTCCACATGGATTCAACCTTCTTTTTCCATTATACTGTGATTAATTTGCAAGCAAAAGGATGTAATTTTCTTGGTGGATTGACATCGCACCATCAAGACATTACCATTTCACCATTGAATTGGTTAATTTCACCTCAAATGGTGAAATTAGGGATTTAGAACCCTAACTTGATGAGAAAGTATGAACTAACCATCAAAACTTGTACGGAATATCTTAAGGTTACTTCTTATGCGACTCCATTAGATCTTGAGGTTTTATGAGCTTCATTGATGATTCTAATTGTGATTCACCATTATAATGTAATGATATGATTTCCAAATTAAGTTAATTCACCAAAAATGTTTTATACTAATCAAATGAAGGAAATGGAGTGGAGTTATAAGTTTTTAGAATTTTTAAGAATGATTAAACAATGATTGAGCTCATAAAAACCATGGAAGGATTTATGTGTACTAATTACATGTTGAGATTACAATCACATGAGAAGGAATTGACTCATAACTTTTGATTTGGAATAGATTAAATGTATGAATCATGTTAGACAGTATCATTGTAGATCATTAAGTTATGAGAATGTATCTTAGAGATATATGTGAAGTAATTAATCACTTAAGACTCAAGGTGAATGATTGATGTCTTCGTTTTTGGTTCCTTAGAATCCATTAGCCATTAAGACATTTTAGTGTTAAGTGATGAATGCAATAAGAGCTAGTTGAAGTGTCTAAATGGATATGAAATGATAAAATGATTATTATATACATTTAGGACCCTAGGAAGTGGTTTGGAGGGATTTAGAACTATTTAGAATGATTTTGGGAAAACCCAAACTAGAAACAATTTGAAAATGTTTTTCAAAAGCATGAATCGATCAATTCAAGGCTAAGCCTTGGGTTGACTCGACCAAGTATTTGTCTCATGAATGTAAAAAAGTGTCATACTTGTTTTGGTCGTAACTTTTTCATATGGACTCAAAATCAGGTTTAGTTTCACCTATGTTCTCCTATGAAACTAAGGGAGACTTTGAAATAATAGAATTCCACTTTTGGAATTAAGGACTTTATAAGGGACCTAATGGACCAATTAAGTGTTTTTGCCACATAATTACTACTCATAGGTGACCCTTAAGTTCTTGAACCATTCTAAAAGGGAAGATAAGAGTAACAACTTATAAGAAGTGAAAAGTGCATTTACCAATATTACATGTTCCTATTTATACTTTGATGTTTTATTGGATTGATTTTATATACCATTCCTCTGGGCTTTATATATTACTATAAGTAAAATTGTTCATTACATGAAATTTATTTTGGAAATACTATTATTAATTTGAAAACGTTTATATATTTGAAAATGATTTGATAATCCTAATTATGTATTCACTTAGGATGAGAGAGGGTGGGATTCATTCATGATATCTATATGGGATTTGAAAAATTGAAGTGATTAATTTTCTTGATAATCATCACTATGTAAAATTAAGGTTAGATAACTCTTATATGGGTCTCGTGTGGTGGTCCACACATTTTTTTGTGTAAAAAGGGTGTGATATAGTATATTATGTAGAGTGATTCTTCCGTATAGAGTAACCTTATAGTAAATGAGCATGAACTTGAACCATCATTGTGAGCTTAGACTTTTGAGATTTACTAGGGGAATATGTAACGCCCGTAGATCCGGGCTAGTCAATTTAGAGGCAATAGGGGCCGAAAACGACTTTTCGACAAAAGGTTATTTAGAATAAATAATCTTAATCAAGTTGTAGAATATGTCACAAGGTTTCCGTACATATAAAGAACGCCGAAATCCGAGTTATAACGAAGAAGTTATGGCCCGTCGAAGTTTTACGGCAAAACCGGCACGGCACCGGGAAGCGTAAATAGTGAATTTACGATAGAGCGAGATTTAGCCTTTGCAATCTAAACAAAAGTTGTATAATATGTTAAACTAAGAGTGTCGATAAAAAGAACGCCCAAATCTGACTTCGTATGAGGAAGTTATGATTTTTCTAAGATTCGGCATAGCAGTGCACGACCCGAAACTCGAATTTTAGTTCGAGCGGTTTTTGGCTTACGTGTAACGCCTGTGTTTCCGGGCTTTCCATTTTTAGCAATGTAATAGTCTAGGTTAACCTTTGTAACCCATTTTGAAATAATAAAAGTGTATTATTTGAGTATTATGTGTTTTGTGCTTAATTGCTTAATTATGTGGTTTGATTAATTAAGAATAAAAAATAAGCGTCGAAATTTAAGTGTAAAATAAACTTAATATCTTTGATCTATGTTGTAGTAGTTGAAACGAGGTTTCCGAATATATATAGAACGCCCAAATCTGACTTCGTATGAGGAAGTTATGATTTATCGAAGTTTCGGCTTACCGGTATGCAACCTGAAATACTCGATTTGAGATCGAGCGGTTTTTAGCCAAAGCAATCTAAATGAGAATCGAAGATCTCATTGTTGGTATCGAAGCGATAAAAAGTTAGGCGAGAACGGACGTCAAACGAAGAAGTTATGAATTTATAACGAAGTTTTTCTGTCGCGGCCTATTAAAAATAAATAATAAAAATAAAGTCAAAATTAGCCAACGGAGTCTAAACGAAAGTTGTAGAGCATGGTCTCACCTTTCCGGGGATATAAAGAACGTCGAAAACGGAGTTCGTATGAAGAAGATATGAATTTCCAAAGTTTATTAATTATTTGGTATTTATTTTTAATCTTTAATTCGGAAGCATTATCCGAAGACGAGTCACCGGTCTGATCCGAGGTACGCCCCGCGTACTCCGACAGTGTCGACACTTCGGATGACGCATGCCATGACTATTTCGGAGCCTTGTACGCCCCGCGTACTCCGAGGCTCCAGCCTCCTATAAATAGGACCCGAAGGCAGCCGAGTCTTTTGTTCATTTTCTCTCTTCTCTCTCCCGTTTTGCACCGTTTTGCGTGCAAGAAACATCCCGAAGCCCCGGTATTGTACTCTAGCCCCGAGGCAAGTCCCGAGATCCCGAAGATCCCAAGAAGTGCGGTTCCCGAGCCGAAGCTCTGCCCGCGAGAAGTTCGATTTTTGTGAAGATCTTCCAGATCTGCGGAGGATTACTACTTTTGCAAGTCGTAGTGCTGTCCGATCATCTTCTGATCAAGTGAGTGTATACTACCTTTCATAAACACGATAATAATACAAGTATGGTTTGAGTGTATTAAATATATTGTTGTTTATATGTGTGAGTGTGTAGTTATTTTCTTCTAATACAATAATATGAAGTATTTTATATAAAATACGTGCTATGTGTATATATTTGGTTGTGTTATGTGTTTATGTGTATTCACTCTCTTCTATCTTATAGATCTGATTATTTCTCTATGAGATATGTGTTATGTGTGTGTGTGCCTCATCTGTTATGTGATATATGTGTTGATTAAAGCATGCTATACAGGTTTTTAAACTATGTATACAAATGTATATTTTTATCTACTAATATGTTGGGTAGAACATGGGTAGATAGTTGGTGTGTAATAAATAGATGAGAGGCCTCGTTGTTGTTTGATTTAGTCATCTAGCGGAGTTTAGATGACGACCACATACTTTTCTAGATAGTCTTGTGGAAACATTAGCAGGTTCGCCACCTGTAGGTGTTAATGAACTTGGGTGTTCATTCGTTATACTCCATCCCCCTCATGGTTGCCTTATTTGACTTATATTGCTGACGTACCCTCGAAGCATGTGTTGTCGCCCCGATGAAATATTCTTAGACTAGGTCCCTTATGTTAGTTGTCTTAGGGACATAAAGTGAGAATAACGGGAATGGGTAATTGGGTTATTGTTGGTTGGTGAAAATTAAATATGATTATTTATTGTGGGTTGAAAACCCTATATACTCACCAGGCTCCCAAGCCTGACCCACTCAGTTTTATTTGTATTACAGGTAGTGGCGCAAGGGCATAAGATGGATGAACCATCAGTTGTTTTGTTTACAAGTCTGTATATGTATATATTTGTTGAATGCCTTGTAATGTTATCGTTTATGCTTATTGGTCTGTATCGGAACATGACACCCCGAGTTTTGATTATATAATGAAAAATACATTTCTTTTATGAAATGCTTTGGTAAACATTGTTTTATCATGTTTTGTTTTTGGGAACAAATTCTGCAACTCTTTCAAATCAAAATGATTTAATCTGAAAATATTTTAAAAGCATAAATGAAAATCGGTCTTTTCTGGCCGAGATTTTGGGGATGTCACAGTTGGTATCAGAGCATTAGTTTAAGCGAACTAGGAATTTGTAGGATTTCTAGACTTAAACTTAGAATGCTAAGTGAAGTTTTGAGATGTGTGTCTGTTGTGTTTTAGACACGAGCACTAGTTTATTTTAGGAAAGTTGCCTAAAATGCTTTTATGTGCTAAATGTTATATGTTGCTATATATGATATTATTTGTTCGGATCTATGGTCTGTTGCCGACCGGATCTAGAAACCTTATGTGTGTAGGATTCTAAGCGTACGTCTACGATATTAGAACTAGCATGTAAACATTTCGGAGTGATAAGGATGATTTGATTATCTATCATGATTGAGGATCTAATTTCACCTTATTCGGTGTGTAGATCAAAATGGTGAGAACAAGAAGTGGAGTTGGAAATGCTGACGAAAACAGGAATCAACCACCAGTGATTGAGCAAATACCTGTCGTAGCAGCAGCGCCTGAGCCAATAACCATGGCTGGTGTGCTATTGATGATTTAGACGATGTTGGATTGTCAGATGGATGAAACTAGACGGTTGCTTCAACAAAATCGTGAAGAACTGTCGATTCGTGTGGAAGAGCCTGAACTGAATGAAGGGCACTCGGAAGGTGGAAACTTTAGTGGGTCTGTTGGTCCAGCCAACCCACCGATAGTTAGGCAAGATAACCGTGATGGAAGGAATGATGGAATGGGATGCAAGTACAAGGACTTTTTGACTTGTAAACCATCGACCTTCAATGGAAAGGAGGATCCGATTGGGGTTATGGATTGGATATCCGAAATGGAGCTAGCCTTCATGACGTGTGGCTGCAGAGGTAAGTTGCAAACTATCTATGCCGTGCGTCAATTCCGAGGTGGAGCCGTTCGTTGGTGGAACACTCTAGGGAAGACTTTGAGCCCTAATGATCCACTGCAATTGTCATGGGCAGAGTTCTTGGTGCAGTTTAAGCGCAAGTTCTGCTCGGCTCAAAATCTGTTGGAGTTGGAGAACAAGTTCCTGACATTGACTAAAGGCAGCATGTCAGTTGATGAATACACCAATAAATTCACCGATAAGATGGAGTTTGCCTTGCGTATCGTTCCAGACGAGCTGACAAAGGTGGATCGGTATGCGAAGGGACTTCCATGGGAGTACGAGGTGCCAGTACGTCAAGCACTTACTCTAGAGGCAGCTATCTGGGTTGCCAAGTCTGTGGAGAACATGATCAAGTGGAGAACCACCGACAAGGCTGATGTTGGTGAGAAAAGAAAGTTTGATGGAACATCTGGTTCCAGTAAGAAAGGAAAATTTTCGAAATCTGATTCGAAAAAGTTTGGAGGAAAAGGAGGCGAAGCAAAGTGGTGTGATAAGTGTAAGAAAAAGCACTTTGGGAAATGTAGCGAGGATGTGACCTGCTACAAGTGTGGAAAGGTTGGACATTTTGCCAATGAATGTCCGAACAACAAAAGGATGTGTTTTGGGTGTAATGAAGAGGGGCATATTTTGAAAGACTGTCCGAAGAAGAAGGAGGCAGCAAAGCCCAACATTCCACCAAAGCCGAAGGCGAGGGCCTTTCAGATGACACTTGAGGCTACGAAGGATGAAGCTGATGTCACTTCAGGTACCTTTCACGTAAACGAATTACCTGCTCATATATTGTTTGATTCTGGAGCCAACTACTCCTTTATTTCGCATGAGTTTGGTAGAAAGCTAGCTTTGCCTGTTGATAGACTAGATAATGCTTTATTAGTCGAAGTAGTTAGTGGAAAGTTTGTACCTGTTAGCCATCGTATGAAAAACATCCTAATCGACTTTAATGGGAATAAGTTTCACGAGGCGTTATTGCCTATCGAACTTAATGGTTTCAACATCGTCTTGGGAATGGATTGGCTTAGCGCCACTGATGCCGAAATTTTATGCAAGAAAAAGATAGTTAAAGTAAACCCGCCTGGAAAAGATTCGTTTATGGTGTATGGGGACAAACGGCGAGTGAATTCTGGGATCATTTCTCTAATGAAAGCCAGATAGTGTTTGACCAAGGGATGTACATCATATTTAGCATTTGTGATTGATGCTAAGAAAGAAAAGAAGGTGATGCAGAGCATTCCAGTGGTGTGTGATTATCCGGAAGTATTTCCCGAAGATCTTCCTGGATTACCACCTGATAGACAAGTGGAGTTCAGAATAGACTTGTTACCAGGAACCACGCTAATAGCAAAAGCACCTTATCGATTAGCACCGACGGAGATGAAGGAGCTGATGATGCAACTTCATGAGTTATTGGACAAAGGTTTCATTAGACCTAGTTCATTGCCCTGGGGAGCTCCGGTGTTATTTGTGAAGAAGAAAGATGGAAGTATGAGAATGTGCATCGATTACAGAGAGCTGAACAAGGCAACAATAAAGAATAGATATCCGTTGCCGAGGATTGATGACCTGTTTGATCAATTGCAAGGTTCGAGCTATTTCTCGAAGATCGATCTTAGGTCAGGATATCATCAGCTAAAAGTAAGAGAGCAAGATATCGAGAAGACTGCATTCAGAACTAGATATGGACACTACGAGTTTTTGGTTATGTCGTTTGGACTAACCAATGGACTGGCAACGTTCATGGATTTGATGAATAGGGTTTGTAATCCTTTCCTTGATAAATCCGTGATAATGTTCATAGACGACATTCTGATTTACTCGAAAAGCCAGGAGGAGCATGGCAGACACTTGCGAGAAGTGTTAGAAGTTTTGAAGAAGGAGAAGCTTTATGCAAAATTCTCCAAATGTGATTTTTGGATTCGTGAAGTCCAATTCTTGGGTCACGTGGTCAACCAAGAAGGGATAATGGTTGATCCAGCGAAGATCGAAGCCGTGATGAAGTGGGAACAACCGAAAAGTCCCACGGAGATTCGAAGCTTTTTGAGATTAGCCGGATATTACCGAAGGTTTATCCAAGGCTTTTCTTCGATTGCTACTCCATTAACAACTTTGACCCACAAAGGAGCTACTTATGCTTGGAGTGATAAGCATAAAGAAGCATTCGAGGAGTTAAAGAAGAAGCTATGCGAGGCACCGATACTTTCTCTACCCGATGGAGTTGAAGACTTTGCTGTTTATAGCGATGCGTCTGGGGTTGGATTGGGTTGTGTTTTGACCCAAAGAGAAAAGGTGATAGCATATGCGTCTCGACAACTGAAGGAGCATGAAAAGAACTACCCGACTCATGATTTGGAGTTGGCAGTGGTAGTTTTCGCTCTGAAAATATGGAGGCATTACCTCTATGGCACGAAGTGCAAACTTTTTACTGATCATAAGAGTCTCCAATATCTCTTTAATCAGAAAGAATTGAATATGAGGCAACGACGCTGGCTAGAATTACTTAAAGACTACGACTGCGAGATACTTTACCACCCCGGTAAGGCTAATGTTGTTGCTGATGCTCTCAGTCGGAAAGTCAATCTTGAAAGGAAAAGGCCAAGAGCGTTGAGAATTGAAATTGTCTCGACCATTGTGGAAAGTATAAGGAAAGCTCAAGAGGAAGCTTCTGAGAAAAATGACCGAAAGGAGGAACGTTTGGGTAAAACGTTGGTGTTTGGTACTAACGGTCATGGACTGAAGGTATTCCAAGATTGTATTTGGGTACCTAAGTCGGGAGGAATTAGGGATCTTCTGATGGAAGAAGCTCACAAAACCATGTACTCAATTCATCCTGGTAGCACTAAAATGTATAAGGACCTAAAACCCTACTACTGGTGGCCAACGATGAAGCTTGATGTTGCAAAGTATGTGGCCGAGTGTGTGACTTGTGCGAGAGTCAAGACACAACATCAGAAACCTTACAGGAGTTTAGAACCATTGCCTGTGCCTATGGGTAAGTGGGAAGACATTGCTATGGATTTTGTCACTAAACTGCCCAGAACAAAGAATGGTCACGACATGATTTGCGTGGTCGTTGATCGATTCACTAAGAGTGCGCATTTCATAGCGGCCAAGGAGAAATGGTCTATGGAAAAGCTTGCGAATTCTTACGTGAAGGAAATTGTGAGACTTCACGGTGTTCCGTTAACGATTATGTCGGATCGTGATAGCCGTTTCACCTCAAGGTTTTGGAAAAGTCTACAAGAGGAAATGGGTACCAAGTTATGTTTAAGCACAGCTTACCATCCGCAGACTGATGGTCAGAGTGAAAGAACAATACAAACACTTGAAGATATGCTGAGAGCATGTACCTTGGAATTCCTAGGTAATTGGGATGAACATTTACCTTTGGTAGAATTTTCCTATAATAATAGTTTTCACTTGAGCATTAAGATGACACCTTATCAAGCTTTGTATGGACAAAAGTGTCGTACGCCGTCTTGTTGGCTTGAGGCTGGGGAAAAGTAGTTTATGGGACCGGAGATGGTTCATCAAACTGCTGAAAAGTTGAAAATAATTAGGGAAAGAATGTTAGCAGCTCAAGATCGTCAAAAGAGCTATGCTGACAAGAAGCGAAGACCGATGACTTTTGAGGTTGGAGACTCGGTTTTGCTTAAAGTCTCGTCGTGGAAGGGACTTATAAGATTTGGTAAAAGGGGAAAGTTGAGTCCAAGGTTTATTGGACCGTTTAAAGTCCTTCAGAGGATTGGGAACCAAGCTTACAAGCTCGAATTACCCGAAGAACTGAATGGAATTCACAACACTTTTCATGTATGTTATTTGAGGAAGTTCACGAGAGAAGTTCCCGATATAATTCCAATTTCCGAATTGAGAATTGATGAGAACAAAAGGTTGATTGAAGAACCAGAGGCAATTGTTGACCGAAAGACTAAGAAATTGCGACGCAAAATGGTTGGGTTAGTGATTGTCCGATGGAAACACACGAATGAGCCAAATCTCACCTGGGAGACGGAGAGTGACATGTTGAGTCGCTATCCGCATTTGTTTGTCAATGTGTGATTCCGGGGACGGAATCATTCTAAGGTGGAGAGAATTGTAACGCCTGTGTTTCCGGGCTTGCCATTTTTAGAAATGTAATAGTCTAGGTTAACCTTTGTAACCCATTTTGAAATAATAAAAGTGTATTATTTGAGTATTATGTGTTTTGTGCTTAATTGCTTAATTATGTGGTTTGATTAATTAAGAATAAAAAATAAGCGTCGAAATTTAAGTGTAAAATAAACTTGATATCTTTGATCTATGTTGTAGTAGTTGAAACGAGGTTTCCGAATATATATAGAACGCCCAAATCTGACTTCGTATGAGGAAGTTATGATTTATCGAAGTTTCGGCTTACCGGTATGCAGCCTGAAATACTCGATTTGAGATCGAGCGGTTTTTAGCCGAAGCAATCTAAATGAGAATCGAAGATCTCATTGTTGGTATCGAAGCGATAAAAAGTTAGGCGAGAACGGACGTCAAACGAAGAAGTTATGAATTTATAACGAAGTTTTTCTGTCGCGGCCTATAAAAATAAATAATAAAAATAAATTCAAAATTAGCCGATGGAGTCTAAACGAAAGTTGTAGAGCATGGTCTCACCTTTCCGGGGATATAAAGAACGTCGAAAACGGAGTTCGTATGAAGAAGATATGAATTTCCGAAGTTTATTAATTATTTTGTATTTATTTTTAATCTTTAATTCGGAAGCATTATCCGAAGACGAGTCACCGGTCTGATCCGAGGTATGCCCCGCGTACTCCAAAAGTGTCGACACTTCGGATCACGCACGCCATGACGATTTCGGAGCCCTGTACGCCCCGCATACTCCGAGGCTCCAGCCTCCTATAAATAGGACCCGAAGGCAGCCGAGTCTTTTGTTCGTTTTCTCTCTTCTCTCTCCCGTTTTGCATCGTTTTGCGTGCGAAAAACATCCTGAAGCCCCGGTATTGTACTCTAGCCTCGAGGCAAGTCCCGAGATCCCGAAGATCCCGAGAAGTGCGGTTCCCGAGCCGAAGCTCTGCCCGCGAGAAGTTCGATTTTTGTGAAGATCTTCCAGATCTGCGGAGGATTACTACTTTTGAAAGTCGTAGTGCTGTCCTATCATCTTCTGATCAAGTGAGTGTATACTACCTTTCATAAACACGATAATAATACAAGTATGGTTTGAGTGTATTAAGTATATTGTTGTTTATATGTGTGAGTGTGTAGTTATTTTCTTCTAATACAATAATATGAAGTATTTTATATAAAATACGTGCTATGTGTATATATTTGGTTATGTTATGTGTGAATGTGTATTCACTCTCTTCTATCTTATAGATCTGATTATTTCTCTATGAGATATATGTTATGTGTGTGTGTGCCTCATCTGTTATGTGATATATGTGTTGATTAAAGCATGTTATACAGGTTTTTAAACTACGTATACAAATGTATATTTTTATCTACTAATATGTTGGGTAGAACATGGGTAGATAGTTGGTGTGTAATAAACAGATGAGAGGCCTCGTTGTTCTTTGATTTAGTCATCTAGCGGAGTTTAGATGACGACCACATACTTTTCTAGATAGTCTTGTGGAAACATTAGCAGGTTTGCCACCTGTAGGTGTTAATGAACTTGGGTGTTCATTCGCTGTACTCCATCCCCCTCATGGTTGCCTTATTTGACTTATATTGCTGAGGTACCCCCCGAAGCATGTGTTGTCGCCCCGATGAAATATTCTTAGACTAGGTCCCTTATGTTAGTTGTTTTAGGGACATTAAAGTGAGGATAACGGGAATGGGTAATTAGGTTATTGTTGGTTGGTGAAAATTAAATATGATATTTATTGTGGGTTGAAAACCCTATATGCTCACCAGGCTCCCAAGCCTGACCCGCTCAGTTTTAAATTGTATTACAGGTAGTGGCGGAAGGGCATGAGATGGATGAACCATCAAGTTGTTTTGTTTACAAGTCTGCATATGTTTATATTTGTTATATGACTTGTAATGTATTCGTTTATGCTTATTGGTCTGTATCGGAACATGACACCCCGAGTTTGATTATAATGAAAATACATTTCTTTTATGAAATGCTTCGGTAAACATTGTTTTATCATGTTTTGTTTTTTTTGGGAACAAATTCCGCAACTCTTTCAAATCAAAAGGATTTACTCTGAAAATATTTAAAAGCATAAATGAAAATCAGTTTTTTTTTTTGGCTGAGATTTTGGGGATGTCACATTACGCGACCTAAATGAGAGTTGAAGATCTCATTAATAGGAGCTCAACGGTAAAAAGATGGACGAAAACGGAGTTCGTATGAAGGAGTTACGAATTCTTCGCGGTCATTTAACAGTCTAAACGCCTCCTACTGTTAAATTTGAGATCGGTCGAGAATTAGCCGACTGAGTCTAAGTGAAAGTTGTAGATCTTGATTTTACCTACGCGTGGATATAAAGAACGTCGAAAACGGAGCTTGTATGCGAGAGTTATGATTTTTCTAAGTTCGAAGGCTGATACGCGATAGGGGTGACGTGGCACCACCAGAATTGGACACGTGGCACCACCAGAAGGCCACCACATGGACCAACTCGGCGAGTAGGTCCCCCCTACTCGGCGAGTCCATCAAATTTTTTGCACTATAAATAGAGGTGTCGGGTCTAGCCTTCTCTTCACCCCTCAACCCTCTTCTTTCTCTCTCTAAACTCTCTCTTTAACCCTCCCTAACCCCCTAAAGCCTAGGGTAAACCCCCTAGCACCCGAAGGAAGCCCCGAGGCTCACGGAGCCTCGAGAAAAGAGCCTTTCGGCTCTGGAACGCTGCTCCAGCGAAGCCCGGTTTTGCGAAAAACCCGCTGTAAGTGAGTTGTACCTACCCTATCTTTAGTATAGCTTATGTTCTAATATAGTAATATTATTAGGAACTTATAATGAGTATTTGGGCTATTATTATGAGTTATATGGAGTGTTATTTAACGCTTATATAATAATAATAATAGCTAGACTATTAATTAGTCGCGGTTATCATTAGACTAAACCCTAGTGGTATTGATACTAGATTTTATCGAAGGAAATTGCTTTGAGAGTATCGAAGCGCTGTCTGAGTGCTGAGTCACCACCTTCCAGGTGAGTGCATAGTTACTTTCATCTTACACATAGATATGAAGTATTTTAATATAAATTACGTGCTATGTGTGCATATTGTTTGAATACTTGTTGTCTATGCTGGATGAATGATTTATACATGTTTTAAATGATTTAAACTGTATATTTATTTTATATCTAAAAATATGTTGGGATAAAACACGGGTAGATGAAATAGTTGGTGAGTGATGAAATAAAATAATGAGAGATAGGTGATGATAGGAAGGTGATGATAATTAGGTGATGATAGATAGGTGATTATGAATCGGTGATGTAGGATACTACAACCTTGTCCGACAATTTGGAGATGTAGTCATCTACCAGACTATAGATGGCGACCACGGACTATTATAGACAACCCCGTGGAAACACCATCAGGCTAGTAACCTGTAGGTGATGAATTACGAGTTCAGGCGATGTTGTAACTACGTATTCATGCGATGATAGTCTAACCCTTATTATGAAGTACGAGTCCAGGCGATGTTGTGGCTACGCATTCATGCGATGATAGTCTAACCCTTATTATGAAGTACGAGTCCAGGCGATGTTGTGGATACGTATTCATGCGATGATAGTCTAACCCTTATTATGAACTACGAGTTCAGGCGATGTTGTGGCTACGTATTCATGCGATGATAGACTAACCCTTATCATGATTTACAAGTCCAGGCGATGTTGTGGCTGCGTAATCATGCGATGATACCCTAACTCTTGCTAGACACATATTGAGGGAGTAATCCCCGGATTAGTATTGTCTATGAAATGTAGGCGATGATCCTTAGGTAAAGTTCGTAGGAACAATCATATAAGGAAATACGATGTAAGGAGATGAGAAGTAAGTATGATATAGGAGATGACCCTTGAGATAATATCTTTAGGGAAGACTAAAAGAAGATAATGGGGATGGGTAATTGGGTTGATTGTTTGATTGTTTAAACATAATAACTATATTATTGTGGGTTGAAAACCCCATGTACTCACCAGGTTTCCCAACCTGACCCACTCAGTTTATTTATATCACAGGTGGCGATATGAAGTGACATTACACTGAGAGATTTAAAGAGATGTAGATCACTAGTGTAAATAATTGTAAGTTCTGTTTATGCTTATGTTTCTGTATTAACGATGACATCCCAATCGTTTTAAGATGAATAAAATACGTTTCTTTGAAAATGTTTTAATAACGTATTTATCGTGTTTTCTGGGAACAAATTCCGCAACGTTTTTATGAAAAGAACTACTCTGATTTTTACAAAGCATAAACAAAATCGGTCTTTTCTGGCCGTGATTTTGGGGATGTCACAGAATAAGATAGAAGCATATTGTTATATTGTTATTATTTTTTGACTGAATTTTCCCATTTTGATTTTGTTGAAGTATTGTACATCTTTTGAGCTTATTTAGCTAACCATTGTTAGTATTTATGGTATTGGTACTTGATTTTGAATCTATGGGTTACTAAGCATGTTGACTTTGAATCATGGGTTCATATACCCCTAACTTTTAATTCATAGGTTATTATACCATTTTACTTGAAATTGGTTTTATTGTGCCTTATACTTTGGTTTAATAAAACCTTTGGTAATTTGTTGGTTTTGAGTAGATTTTGGAGGTTTGGATTGAGTGGAATGTTTGTGTAACGCCCGTAGATTAGGGCTAGTCAATTTAGAGACAATAAGCATCAAAAATGACTTTTTGATAGAAAATTATTTAGGATGAATAATCCTAGCTAAGTTGTAGTATATGTTACAAGGTTTCCGTGCATATAAAGAACGCCAAAATCCGAGTTATAACGAAGAAGTTATGACTTGTTGAAGTTTCGCGACAGAACCGGCACAACGCTGAATGACGTAAAAAGTGGATTCACGTTAGAGTGATATTTAGCCTTAGCGATCTAAACGAGAATCGAAGATCTCGTTGTTATTAGCGAAACGACGAAAAGTTAGGCAAGAACGGACGTCGGACGAAGAAGTTATGAATTTATAACGAAATTTTCTGTCCCGACCTATTAAAAATAAATAATAAAAATAAAAGTCAAAATTAGCCGACGGAGTGTAAACGAAAGTTGTAGAGCGTAGTCTCACCTTTCCGTGGATATAAAGAACGTCAAAAACGGAGTTCGTATGAAGAAGATATAAATTTCAGAAGTTTATTAAATATTTTGTAATTAAATTTAATTGAAAATTCGGAAGCATTATCCGAAGGCGAGTCATCAGTCTGATCCGAGGTATGCCCCGCGTACGCGAGTACGCCCCGCATACTCCGAAGAGTGTCGACACTTCGGGTGACGCATGCAGTGACGACTTCGGAGGCCAGTACCCCCAGCGTATGCCTGTACGCCCCGCATACTCCGAGGCTCCAGCCTCCTATAAATAGGATGCGAAGGCAGCCGACCCAATTGCCAATTTCTTCTCTTCTCTCTCCCGTTTTTCATCGTTTTGCGTGTCAGAAATACCCCGAATCCCCGGTATTATTCTCTAGCCCCGAGGTAAGTCCCGAGATCCCGAAGATCCCGAGAAGTGCGGTTCCCGAGCCGAAGCTCTGCCGGCGAGAAGTTCGATTTTTGTGGAGATCTTCCAGATCTGCTGTGGATTACTACTTCTGCAAGTCGTAGTGCTGTCCGATCATCTTCTGATCAAGTGAGTGTATACTACCTTTCATAAACACGATAATAATACAAGTATGGTTTGAGTGTATTAAGTATATTGTTGTTTATATGTGTGGGTGTGTAGTTACCTTCTTCTAACACATAAATATGAAGTATTTGCTATGAAATACGTGCTATGTGTTTATATGTTATTTGTCTATTTGAGATGGGCATGGAAATTGGAGTTTTATACAGGTGTTAAATGATTTAAACTGTGTAAGTATTTATGTCTACAAAAATTGTTGGGTAGAACATAGGTAGATGGAATAGTTGGTGACTATGGAGTTAGCGCCTATTGTATAAACCTTGGTGACTATGGAGTTAGCGCCTATTGTATAAACTTTGGCGACGATGTGACTTCGTGCCTATTTGATGAACCTTGGCGACTATGGAGTTAGCGCTTGTTAAGTAAACCTTGTCGACTATGGAGTTAGCGCTTGTTAAGTGAACCTTGGTGACTATGGAGTTAGCGCCGCTTGAGTGAACCCCGACGACTATGGAGTTAGCGTCTGATAACTATGGATTTAGTACCCGATAGATAAACTTTGGTAGCAATGGATTTCGTGCCGATTCCTTAGGAATAAGTGAATGAAGGATAGTTGGTTCTTAGGGTGAAACCTTAAGAAGATAATGGGGATGGGTATTTGGGTTGATTGTTTGATAATTGAATATAATAAATGTATTATAGTGGGTTGAAAACCCTATATGCTCACCAGGCTCCCAAGCCTGACCCACTCAGTTTTCTTTTCATTACAGGTAATGACACAAGATTATAAGTCGGCGGACTTGACGAGAGATTTTGGATTATAGATCAGTAGTTTAATAACTATTGTAAGGTCTATTTTATATTGTTTATGCTTTTGGTCTGTAACGAACATGACATCCCGAGGTTTTATTATTTAATGAAAATACATTCTTTTCGAGAAACGTTTTGATAAAATGGTTATCATATTTTATTTTGGGAACAAATTCCGCAACCGTTTTCTTTAAACGATCACTCTGATTTATAAAACAAAGCATAAACAAATCGGTCTTTTCTGGCCGAGAAATTGGGGATGTCACAGTTTGCCATCATTATTCACTCTACATAAGTTAACCTTGAGTATTCTCACTAGGCTTTCCATTCCTAACTATACTATAACATGTGCTTAGTTTGTAGTGACCCGATTAAGATGACGAATGCATAATTATAAAGATTAAGTGAATCAATCAATTACGAAGAACACAAAGAGTAAATAATTTGTTTAAGCTCTCAATAATCTAGTAAGATATTACAAAGTGGGTATGTAATAATTCTCCCGCTAGACTAATCTTACAAAAGGTTCTTACATAAAATGGGAGCCACTCATTTTCTATTTATAGGAAAGGCTAAACCGATTACTCATCCAAAGAGGTTAAGCCACATCCAAGGAGAACTTTGCACCCTAACATTCTCCCCCTTAAAGTTAGGATTGGATGTCCTAGCTTTAATATCCAAACAAGCGCCAAGCGATCAAGACCCAACTCTATAACATCCCAAAAATTCAAATAAAATTTTCTCCTTTAAATTCATTTCAATCATACGATAATTATCTAAATACAGTCGAGAGTATATCATAATAACATAATATCAGAGTACAGAATCCTAAAATCATGTGATGCGGAAAATAATAGGTGGATGCAGTGCGATCCGGCTGGTGCCTTCCCTTTCGAGCTGGAAGTACCAGAAACATAAACTAAAAACCATAAGAACAGAGCTTAGTGAGTTCCCCCAAAATACCCCATACCATACATACATAACAGTCAAGCATATTTGGGTGCTCGCAACCCCTTCGGTCTCTTTCAACCAATATTGGAATATTTCAACCCCTTTCGTCTCTTTCAACCGGTATGTAACATCCCGATGTTGAGGTATTTTCATTATTAACCCTATGTATGAATAAAGATTTCTTTTTGGTCCTTGAGTTTAAGAAAGAGTGCAAAATGGCCCATAGTGGCATTTTGGTAGTTTTCACAAAGGAAGCGTACGTTGTGTACACTAGGCGTACTAGGTCGGCCCTAGTACACAAGGCGTATGTGGTTAACCTTCAAACCCTAATTTTTAGGGATTTGCCCATATATAAGCATCATTATGTCTAATTTTTCGTTACCTCACCAGCCTCCATTTGAGAAAAACGGCCTTCTAGCAAACCCTAAGTGAGAAGACTGCATTTTGAGCCCACTTGTGTATCTTGGTGGTGTTCTTGAAGAAGAAGAAGAAGTTGGTACAAGGACTTTGGAGCTTGGGGAGAAGCTTGGATATGGGATTCTTCACTTGTTAGCTACCTCTAAAAGGTAAAAATCTCCTTGCTTGATCATCCTATCTTGTAGATCTAGCCATTTCTCGAGCATGGCATGCTCTTAACCAAATAAGTCATCCTTTCAGACCTTATGAGGGGTCTTGGGTAAAAAAAGTGTGGGTTTGATGCTTAGTTTTGCTTCATGCATGCTATAGAAGGCCTTAAGGCATTAAGATGTTTAGATTTTGTGTATTAAGCACTTAATGGACATGCAAAATCAGAAAATTGGAAACTTTATAACTCTTACTAGTAAGTTGGCCTTGGATCTGAAAGTTAGATGTGAGAGCTTAATGCATTAAGCTCTTATTGAGGAAATGGAGTTCTGAGCATACATCGTGCGTACCTTAGCGTATGTTGCGTGTACGTGGTCAATTTACAAACTCCGGTCAAGGCTTGAGTACGCCCATCGTAGGAGGTGAGTACGCCCCACATGCTTGGTTGAGTTAATTAATTTGACTCCTTGACCCGTTGACTTTGGATTTGACTTTGACCAGGGTTGACAAAGTTTGACTTAAGGGTATTTTGGGTATTTTGAGTTATAGTTGAGCCTTGGTATCTTTCTATTGAATAGGTGACCTGTAGAGTCAGTATTTGGAGCAATGTATCAATCAGCTTTTCGTCAGACTGTGAGGTGGGTTTTTCTCACTATACTTATGGGTCGAAGACACTAAGGTCGGCTCATTGGATTAGATATTCTGATTTCTTGTATGTTGTATTCAGGGTTATGTGGTACAGGTTATGTGATTAGACTGGTTGATCTGTAGGACTACCTATGTTATCCGTTATTGATTGATACTTTTGAGGACCATGGCAAGGCGAAGGTGTGACCGTACACATCTTTGGTTTTATGTTCTTGATCTTGGGAGACTCTGATTTTGATTAATGTTTTTAGAAACAATGGTTATGTAAACACTTCGTTTTAGTAAATGGGTTGTTTTGGAAAGTTTAAATTTGTTATGATTTTTGAGATGTTACAAGTTGCTATCAAAGCCTTGGTTTGAGCGAATTGGAGAAACATCCGTGTGAATCCATGCTCAAACTAAGGAACTGCAAAAGTTTTAAAAATGATTTTCAAGAATTGTTTTCAAAAGTAACCAAGGAAGGATGTGATGTACGATCAACAGGAGCCAGTAAGTATACCCCAAGTTGCCACACTATTATTGATATTATGTTTATGTTATAACAACATGTTAGTGATAGGCTAAGGATCTTCTGGAATTGCATGATAGAATTTTCTGACATATGATGCCTGAGAGCCTAGGGTTATTTCTGGTATGAAAATGACCTCATTATTGTAGTTGCTTAGTGTATGCGTCATAGTTGTACATAACTTAGATTCTATAGCTGGAGAATCTTTGGTTTAGCTTTATTTCTTGTTCTTGTTTGACGAAGGGCTTAGGGTAGAATTAGGTATTCGACTGTCTATAGGATCCAGTGTTATGTATGATTAACATACACGAGTGATGCATGGTTGGTGTAAGTTTCATGGATGAGTTATGTGGGGTCAACTAGCCAGTTGAGGAATATCTAGCCTTTCTCTAGGAAGTGAGAATATGATGTATGCGTATTCATGTGTGCTGTTAGGGTTGTTGTGATGATCTTCTGAGACAAATACGGTAGGTGCGGAAGGTAGTATGGGCCCGTACTAATGGCAGCACATGACCCATACGTGTAACAGGGAAGTCACAAACTCTAGGATCTTGTTGTGGATTGGTTCCTACGGTATGAGATGTGCGTCATCTAATTTTTTTTGGTGTCTTTTTTGTACGGTGGTTACGAGGCGATTTAAGTTAGGATCCGGATCAGGAGCCGAAGTGAGTGACCAGGATAGGCTAGGGTCGACTGAGGACCAGGTTAGGGAGATGATTCATGCTGAGGTTGTTTCTATTGTCCAGGGGCAGATACCAGACTTGTTTGGGTGTATCAACGCTGCCATGATGGAGTTCTTTGATGACTGATACATTACACTTTCTGAGGCTATTGCTGTTGCTATTGCAGCCACCGCAGCTGTTATTGCTGTGGGAATTGGTGGGGGGAAAGCCTTCCAGTACTTGGATTTCGACAATTCAAAGTCCATGGTGTTTGATGGAGTCCAGGATTTGATCATTTCCATGAGGTGGTTTTCTGATGTGGAGGGATGTTTCTTTACTTGCTCCTGCCTAGCTGATCAGAAGGTCAAGTGCACTCTGAACATTCTTCGGTCTAGAGCGAAGGATTGATGGAGACTGGTTACTGGTTCATACACTCCAAAGCAGAGAGCTGTTGTATCATGGGAGCAGTTTTATGATATGTTCCGCTTGAGATACGTCACTTTGGTTGAAAGATATATATATATATATATATATATATATATAGAGAGAGAGAGAGAGAGTGTGTGTGTGTGAGAGAGAGAGAGAGAGAGAGATTCGCGCAGGAGTATTTGGACCTGAGGTAGGGGAAAAAGATGGAGCAGAGGCAGGCTCCAGTGCAGTCACAGCCTGCGGTGAAGCAGTTCAAGGTCAATGATGTGAGATCTAGGAGTTAAAGGGGACGCACTTGTGGGAAGGGCGGCAAGGTTCATGAGGGCCCTTGTCGTTCATCTGCTGGATGCCACAAATGTGGCAAGGAGGGGCACTTTGAGAGGGATTATCACCAGCTGGCCCCAATACCGAGCACCAGGATTTGATACCATTATGATCAGGTTGGCCATGTGAAGGTCATCTGCCCATTGCTCGACACCAAGCTCGCGCAGGCCCCGGCGCCAGCCACTCTTAGGATCACCGATCGGCGCTAGGGTAGGCGGAGCCCCCAAGGGCTCGAGGCCATGCTTTTCAGCTCACTATCAAGGAGGCTAGGGCAGTGCCAAACATCGTGACTAGTATGTTTCTATTTATTATTCTGTCAATTATATCATGGTGTACTTATGCTTATGTGTCTAATATGTACGTTCTCAGTGAATTATTTGCCTACACTTGTGTTATTTGACTCGGGCATGAGTCGGTCCTATTTGTCTATCTTTTAGTAGGGATTTTAGTATGAACATTAGTGAGTTGGAGTGTCCGTTGCAGGTTTCTATCGCCAATGAACATGGGGTTTCTGCATTCATAGTGTATCAAGGTTGTGTATTGGATATCTTTGGGGTGCCTTATTTGATTGATTTGATCCCTGTCCCCATGGGGAATGTATGTGTGATAGTAGGGATGGATTGGCTGAGTAGGTTTGGTGCTATGATCGATTGCGAGGGTCAGTGAGTGATAGTTCTCACCCCAAGTGGGGGAGAACTGGTCATCTATGGAGAGGGTACCAGGGTTGGATCAAGGTTTTTTTTGGCGGGCAAGGCTCGACAATATATTCAGCATTGGTATATGCATTATCTTGTCTATGTGGTTGATACTCGGGTAAAGGAGCAGGTCTCGGTTTCAGATGTGCCGGATGGTAGGGAGCTTGTTGATGTGTTTCCGGAGGAGTTACCCGGTTTGCCTCCTGAGAGGCAGGTTGAGTTCAAGATTGACCTAGTGCCAAGTGTGGCTTCGATTGGCAAGGCATCGTACCCTTTGACACCACTCAAGATGCAGTAGTTTTCCTCTTAGCTTTAGGAGCTGTTAGGCAAGCAGTTCATCAGACCAAGCAATTCACCATGGGGAGCGAGGATATTGTTCATCAAGAAGAAGGATGGTTCACAACTGAGGTGTATTGATAAACGGGAGTTGAATAAGTTGACGGTGAAGGACTGTTATTCCCTTCCGCGAATTGACGGCCTCTTCAATTAGTTGCAGGGTGCATATTGGTTCTCCAAGATCGAATTGAGGTCGGGGTATCATCAAGTGAGGGTGAGAGAGGAGGACATGGAGAAGACCGTGTTTTAGACTCGTTATGGTCATTACGAGTTTGTGGTGATGCCCTTTGGGCTCACCAATGTGCCTATAATGTTTATGGATTTGATGAATTGGGTATGCAGGTCGATGCTCGATCGATTAGTTATTATGTTCATTGATGATATCTTGGTGTATTCCAAGACCAAAGAGCAGCACGAGGAGCACCTTCGAGAGATTTTGGGAGTATTGAGGCTGGAACGACTGCATGTCGGGTTCTCGAAGTGTGATTTTTGGTTACGACATGTCCCTTTCTTGGGGCATCTTGTTAACCAAAATGGGATTTTTGGTCAATCCGGCCAAGATTGAGGCGGTTACGTAGTGGGAGGTCCCAAAGTCTCCTTCGAAGATATGGAGTATCTTAGGATTAGCAGGGTTTTTTTGGAGATTTATTTAGGACTTCTCCAAGATTGGAGTACCCATTCACTTGTCTAATGAGGAAAGGCATGGATTTCCGATGGGGCCCTGACCATCGTGTTACATTTGAGACACTGCGACAGAGGTTATGTGAGGCCCTGGTATTGACCCTTCCGGAGGGTATCGAGGATTTCGTGGTATTTTGTGATGCATCCATCACATGTTTGGGGGTGGTTCTGATGTAGAGGGGACGAGTGATTGCGTATGCTTCTCAAAAGTTGTAGCCGTATGAGGCACGATATCCTATTCATGACCTAGAGTTGGGGGCAGTAGTGTTTTCCCTCAAGATTTGGAGACACTATCTATATCGGGTCCATTGTATCGTTTAAATGGATCACTAGAGTTTGTGATATCTTATGGACCAGCCGAACCTAAACAAGAGGCATCGCATGTGGCTAGACGTGGTCAAGGATTATAACTGCGATATCGTTTACCATCCAGGTAAAACAAATGTAGTCGTGAATGCCTTGAGCCGCAAGTCGGCTGGATCTTCAGCTGGGGACATGTGTATGACGATATCCATTAATTCCCTACTTTTGGATTTGATCATAGGGGCACAGGCAGAAGGAGTCAAGAAGGAGAACTTGAAACAGGAGAGGATTAAAGGCGAGATTGACAAGTTTTTCACCGATAGTTGGGGATTGTTGAATCGGTGCAGTTAGGTTTGGGTTCTGGTTTCTGGTGGGATCGGGCTAATGGTGTTGGAGGAAGTTCATAAGTCTCGCTTTCGATACACCCGGGAGCCACCAAGATGTATTGGGATTTGAGACTAAGTTACTGGTGGCTGTGTATAAAGAGGGAGATAGTCTGGTATGTTGAGAGGTGCTTGGGATGTTGGATGGTCAAGGTCGAGCATCAGTGGCCACATGACAAGCTGCAGCCTTCAGAGGTTTACATGTAGAAGTGGGAACAAATCATCATGGATTTCATTACCAAGTTATCGAAGACTGCCAAGAGTTTTGACGCTATATGGGTCACCATGGATCGATTGACCAAGAGTGACCACTTTTTGGCCATTCGGGAGAGCTCTTCGGCCGAAAAGCTGGCCGATGTGTATTTTTTAGAAGATTGTTGCTCGTCATGGGGTTTCGGTTTCCATTGTATCAACATATTTCACTCCAGCATCGGTGCCCCGCCTTTTGAGCTCCTGTATGGTTGGAGATGTCGTACACCAGTTTGTTGGGGGTAGGTTGGTCACAAAGTCATGGGAAGGAGTTAGGTATTCCTTCATACCACGTAGCTTATAAATTAGATCAGGAAGAGACTGCAGACAACTAAAAGTCGGCAGAAGAGTTATGTCGATGGGTGCCGATCATATTTGGAACTTTAGGTCGGCGATATGGGACTACTAAAAGTCTCACCCTGGAAGGGTGTGATACACTTTAGGAAGAGGGGAAAATTGGGTCCTTGGTATATTGGACTGTTCTGTGTGATTGCCAGGGTAGACCGAGTGGTCTACTGATTGGATTTGTCGAGTGAGCTCAGCAAAATCCACATCACTTTGAATGTTTCGCAGTTGCGGAAGTGCGTCCTCGACGATGACGTAGTGGTCCCTTTAGATGATATTCAATTCGATGAGCCTCTGAATTATATTGAGATGTTGGTAGAGTTAGTGGAGAGAAAGATGAACGTGATGCGCAACAAGGAGATACCTTTGGTAAAGGTTCGGTGGCAACATCAGAAATGATCCAAGTGGACCTGGGAGCTGGAGACACAGACGCGGGAGCATTATCCTGAGTTATTCGCGGTAGCCGACTTTCAGGACGAAGTCTTGTTCAATTGGGGTAGAATTGTAACATCGCGGTGATGAGGTGTATTCAATTTTAACCCAATGTATGAAAGAATATTGCTTTTTGGTCCTTGAGTTTAAGAAAGAGTGCAAAATGGCCCATAGTGGCATTTTCGTAATTTTGGCAAAGGATTAGTATGCTGAGCGTACATTGTGTACGTTAGGCATACTAGGGCAGACCCTAGTATATTAGGTGTACACCGTGTACGCAGGGCGTACGCGGTTAACCTTCAAACCCTAATTTTTAGGGTTTTACCCATATATAAGCATCATCATCTCTCATTTCTCATTCCCTCACCAGCCTCCATCTGAGAAAAATGACCCTCTAGAAAACCATAAGTGAGAAGAGTGTATTTTAAGCCCACTCGTGTGCTTTGGTGGTGTTCTTGAAGAAGAAGAAGTTGCTACAAGGACTTGGAGCTTGGGGAGAAGCTTGGATCTAGGATTCTTTACTTTTTAACTACCTCCAAAAGGTAAAAAGCTCCTTGCTTGATCATCCTCTCATGTAGATCTTGCTATTTCTTCATTTAGGGCATTTTTGGTATCAAACATGGTGATTCTTGAGCATGATATACTCTTAACCAAATAAGTCTCCCTTTTAGACCTTATTAGGGGTCTCGAGTCATAAAAATGTGCTTTTGATGCTTAGTTTTGCTCCATGCATGCTATAGAAGGTCTTAAGGCATTAAGATGTTGAGATTTTGTTTATTAAGCACTTAATGAACATGTAAATTCATAAAGTTGGAAACTTTTATGACTCTTAGTGGTATTTTGGCCTTGGATCCGAAAGTTGGACATGAGAGCTTAATGCATTAAGCTCTTATTGAGGAAATGGAGTTCTGAAAGTACGTCGTGCGCACCTTAGCGTATGTCGCACATACGTGGTCAATTTCTCGACTCCGATCAATTCTTGAGTACGCCAACGTAAGAGTTGAGTACGCCCCACGTACTTGACTAAATGGACCAATTTGACTCCTTGACTCGTTGAATTTGACTTTGACTTTGACCAGGTTTGACCAAGCTTGACTTAAGGGTATTCTGGGTATTTTGAGCTATAGTCGAGCCTTGGTCTCCATCTGTTGAATAGGTGATCTGTAGAGCCGGTATTTGGAGCAGTGTATCTTTGAACTTTTCGTCAGACTGCAAGGTGAGTTTTTCTCACTGTACTTATGGGTGGATGGTACCAAGGCTGGCCCATTGGATTAGATATCCTGATTTGTTGTATGTTGTATGCGAGATTATGTGGTACTGGTTATGTGATTAGACAAATGGATCTGTAGGACTACCTGTGATATCTGTTATTGATTGATAATGCTATGCATTGATATGTTATGGTTGATGGGTTGAGGCGAACTAGTGGATAGTATGAAGTCCAGGATATCTAGGCAGTCCAAATAGACTAAACTCCTGCAAGGCGGACCAGTCATGCCCAAGGCCCAAAGAGTGGTCCAGATATAGGTTGTAGGCCCGCTGAGGCGGTCCAATCATGTTGAAGGCTTTGTATGCATGTTGTTGTCTGTTATGTTTATATGGTGGTACTTTGGGGGGAACTCACTAAAGCTTACAATTTTATTTTTGTTTCAGGTACTTCTGAGGACTGTGGCAAGGCGCAGCCATGACCGTACACATCGTTGGTTTAATGTTATTGGTCCTGGGAGACTCTGATTTTTAGTAATGTTTTTGGAAACAATGGTTTTGTAAGCACTTCTTTTTAGTAAATGGGTTGTTTTGAAAAGTTTAATTTTTTGTGATTTTTGAGATGTTACACGGTATTGGGTATATTTCAACCCCTTCGGTCTCTTTCAACTGGTATTGGGTATATTTCAACCCCTTCGTTCTCTTTCAACCGGTATCGGTTCTATTCACCCTTACCACTACCACATAAAATCATAACAAAGAGTCACAAAGACATCAAGCAAATACAAGCATTACGGAATATTCTCACAAAGAAAATCATCATACTTCAAGCATAATCGAGTGGGTCAACATTGGTGCCTTCGACCCATGAATACAGTGAAGGAAACGCACCTTAGACTGTAGATATCATATCACACCCGAGCTGCTGACTCATGAAATCCACACATAAGATCACACGCATAAATTTATAATTAGAAATTTAGGTCAATAATCCAACCCAAGAGTCCAATCCCCAAATCTTGACTTTAAAGGAAAAGGGTTTCTTAACCCTTCCCTCATTGGGCCTACCCCCACCAAGGCCCAAATCCAAACTAGCCTAAAAGGCATTCCAAGCCCAACTACAAGACCCTAAGGCCTAATACGGGTCTAAGAGCTCCAAAATGGCCTAAAGCCAAAAAATGTCATGTTACTACAAAAAGGTCTGAGGCTCAAACCTAAACAAGGAAAAAAACCCAACAAAACTAGAGCCCCAAATCCCTTAAGCCCGTAGACTACGTATGCACGACGTACATAGATCGTACGCCCGACATACGTTGTTGATCCAGAATTGGGGCATTAGCCCAGTATGCACAACGTACCGAGGAGTACGCCCGGCATACTGGTCAACCAACCCAAAAATGTTCCAATGACTTAACCCATTAAGCTTTAACATCCGAAATTCAGATCCAAGCTAATAAAAGTGTCTTAATCCATAAAGCTGCAAACTTTATGATTTTGGATGACTTAATGGGACTCAAACCATGGATTAAGCCATCTATCTCTCTTAAGTGGTCACCAAATCCTGCATGGTTGAGTCTTAACCTCCAAGATTCGATTTTTATGACATCAAGCATCCCTAAGAGCCCAAAAGGACAACTCAAATGGTCTGGAATAGTCCATACTCCATGAGACCAAAGTTATGGGACCAAAATTCTAAGTTCTTCCCTGAAATTAGATCTAAGCTTAGAATGAACAAGTTTCAGACTTTATACCTCCAATGAGTTGAAAATGATGAACAACCTCTGTATCTACAAGCTTCCTCTTATCCTTTACTTCTCCTCAAGCCTCCTTATTCTTCAAGATCACAAAAGGAACACCCAAAACTCTTAGTGTAACACCCTGAGTTCAGAAGTGCAAGTTCAGGGTTCTTAGTGTAAATAAGGAAGGTCGACTCGGTGAGTCGATGGGTAGACTCGGCGAGTCGAGTCGCGGTTCTGGTCGCATGTTAAAGTGACCAACTTGGCGAGTCAGCGGCTGGACTCGGCGAGTTGGTGCTGGAATGAGAAAAACCCTAATCTTCGGGGTTGCCCCCTATTTAAAGGACTTTATGTCCTTCACCCAGACCCCTAATCCCCCAGAGAGTTCCAGAAGCCCTAATATCCGAGAGTGTGAGCTTGGAGAAGTGTTTGGAGCTTTGAGGAGTGAACTTTGTGATGGGGACTTGTAGATCAAGAGGCTAGCACCAAGGATTTCGTGTGAATCAAGAACCCACTCCAGTTTGGGCACGTTTTGGGAGGTAATAAATTGTTATCTTAACCTTTTCTTCTAGAATCATTCATATGTGGAGGCTAGGGCTTTCCTTGGTTAAGGAATTTTATTATGGAAGCTAGATCTGAAGCTGAAACTTCAGATCTGAACCTCTTTTGAGTCCTAAGCCCATAAAGTTTCCAGTTCTTGCAAGGATGAGACTCTCCTAAGGTGTAAAGCTCCATTGGAAACTTAGTTTGGTCATTTAGAGCCCTTAGAGCCTTGCATACACGTAAAGTTTGCAACTTTACGTGATAATCATACCTTAGAAGCTTGGATCTACAATATGGAGTTGTTGCATGGCTTAGAAAGCCACTGTATGGATTAAGAACTGAAGCGACTTGGCGAGTCACATGGGTGGACTCGGCGAGTTGTATGAATATGTGCATGGACTCGACGAGTTAGAAGAACAACTCGGTGAGTCTGTTGAAGATTGCCTTGGACTCGACGAGTCTGTTCTTGGACTCGGCGAGTCTGGTCGAGAAGTCCTAACCTTTTCGGTTGAGCTGTGAATCGGGGAGTCGAGAGACAACTCGGTGAGTTGAGCAGGAAGGGACTCAGAGCTTGTTGGATTCGACGAGTATTGGGTCAACTCGGCGAGTTGAGTCGTGGCATGGGAGTTTCTGAGCATAGGAACTCGACGACTCAATGGGTTGACTCGGCGAGTAGGGTTAACCAGGAAGGTTGACTTTGACTGAGGACTTTGACTTTGACCAAGGGTTGACCAGTTAACTTCCAAAGGTATTTTGGTAATCATTGGTGTTAATTGGTTTTGGTTATTTGGTAATGATCAGTGGTGGAGTTCGTGCTGGTGGTCGGAGCAGCGTGACCTTATTTCTTCAAGTCGGCAGTTGCAGGTGAGTTATCCTCACTATATCGACATGGTCAAAGGCACCGAGGTCGGCCCTTTATCGGATGGGAATCCGGGTAGTTGTTTGTCATGTTATTTCTTGGCTATGTATGCATCCGGGTAGTTAGGATGGTATATATTAGAGACCTGGTTAAGGTCGGTATCCTGGTATATAGGATGATGCTATGCTAGTGACCAGTTAGGTCGGTATCCTGGTTAGGATGTTGCGATGTTATGTGATCTGCTAGATCGGTTGATTAGTTGTGAATTGATATATGATTATATGTTTATGTGCACATGGTTGTTGGACTGCGGTTGGGTTGAGGCGGTTCCTGCTTCGTGCTGTAGGCCAACATACCCAGGGCGGACTGGTTAGACCAAAGGCCAGGCGAGCGGTCCGGATAGACTGAAGGCCCCAAGAGGGCGGACCAGACGTGCCGAGGCTTGGATAGTGGACCGGACAGACTGAAGGCCCGGTGCGGGCGAACCAGTCACACTGTAGACTTGATATGCATGGCTGTTCTGTTTATGATATGATATGATATGATATGATATGATATGATATGATATGATATGATATGATATGATATGATATGATATGATATGATATGATATGATATGATATGATATGATATGATATGATATGATATGATATGATATGATATGATATGATATGATATGTGTATGGTATTGTGGTTGGTATTTTGGGGGTAACTCACTAAGCTTTCGGGCTTACAGTTTCAATGTATTGTTTTAGGTACTTCAGGAGACCGTGGAAAGGCGAAGGCGTGACCGTATCGCTCCTCATCCTTATGTTATGAATTTTCGGGACACTCTGATGGAAATTGATTTGAAAACATTTTGTAAACAATGCTATGTGGCTTTTAATTATGATTGAAAAAGTTTAAATTTGGTATGAATTTTATGGATGTTACACTTAGAAAGCTCAAGAATGCTCTTCAAGGTGGCTAGGGTTTCGAGATTAGCACAAAAGGCAATGGGGGCTGTTAAGGTGAAGAGGATGAAGGGCTTAATGTGTTTAAATAGGGTGCAAACCCTAAAAATTAGTGTTTTCCTTGGCTTGCGTACGTATGGGTATGCCTAGCATACACATGGGAAACCCCTGATCTGTACATGCATGGGAGTATATCGTACGTACCTTGTGTACCCCCAGCGTACTCGGGTATCGTATAAGGGTAAAAAATAGTTTAATGTAAGAGTTTTACCTAACGAATCCGGGTGTTACAACTCTCACCCACTTGAATCAAAATTCATCCTCAAAGTCTACTGTCGAAAAAAGCTCGGGGTAATGCTCTCTTATTTCTTCCTCAGGCTCCCACATCCACTCACAAACCTTGTGGTGCCACCACTTCACTTTCACCAACTCAACAACGTTGTTACTGAAGGTTTTTTGTCTTCCGATCAAGGATCGCTACTGTTCTCTCAATATAATTCAGACAATTATTTACCTGAATATCCTCTAATGGAACTACTGTGGAATCATCAACCAAACATTTCCGCAGCTAAGAGACGTGAAACATGCTATGGATCTGACTAAGCTCCTCGGGAAGATCCAAGCGATAAGCCACCCGGCCCACTCGGGCCAAAACCATGAAAGGAAGGTTGTACCTGGGACCTAGCTTTCTCCTCTTACTGAATTGGATGACACCTTTCCAAGGTGACACCTTCAGAAGAACCATATCCCCGACTTCGAATTCCTTGTCTGACCGGTGTTTGTCTGCGTAGCTCTTCTGCTGGCTCTACGCTGTTTGAAGTGTACATCAAACCTACTGAATCATCTCGGTCGTCTTGAGTACCACCTCGGTACTCCCCATGACCCGCTAACCGGCCTCACCCTAACATATCGGGGTCCTACACATCCTCCCATAGAGCATCTCAAAAGGAGGTCGATCAATGCCATGATAACTGTTGTTATACGAAAACTCTACCAACAAAAGATACGTATCCAAACTATCACCGAAATCCATAGCATACACCCACAACATATCCTCCAATGTTTGTATGGTCCACTCCTTATGACCATCCGTCTGCCGGTGAAAAGTTGTTTTGAAGTGCAAATGAGTACCCAACTCCTCGTGAACCTCTTAGAAAACCGAGAGGTAAACTGAACATCCCTATCCAAGACCACAGAAAACGACACCCCATAGCGTGCCACAATCTCCCGAATTTAGATATCTGACAACTTCTCTGCGGAGATATTCTCCTGGATCTGGATAAAATGCACGTTCTTGGTCAATCGATCCACTATGACCCATATCGAATCCACTCTGTGCGTCGTCCGTGGAAACTTATGATGAAATCCATAGTAATCTCTTCCCATTTACAAACGAGAATGTCTAAAGGTTTCATCTTTCCGTGAGATGCTCAGCCTTAACTTTCATACAAGTCAAGCACCTCTCTACATACCAAGTTACATCCCACTTCGTACATGGCACCCAATAATCAGGACGAAGATCTCTATACATCTCTGTCGCTCCGGGGTGAATAGAGAATCTCTAATTGTGCGCTTCCTCCATCAAAACCTGCCGTGCACCACCCTAGTATGGAATCCACACCCTCCGATGAAGGGTCAAAAATCCCCGGTGATCATAATTGAAGGAATCCACTTGACCCACAATGTGCTCACTCTTCCGGTGCTCTTCCTTCATAGCCTCAATTTGAGCCTCCCTAATTTTCTCCAATAGTAGGGTGATCACAGGCATCCTCAAACATAAATCCATGATCGAAGCCGCGATCGCCTTACGGCTGAGAGCTTCGGCCACCACATTGGCCTTCCCTATGTGATAAAGGATCTCACAATCATAATCCTTCACTACATCCAACCATCTACGTTGCCTCATGTTTAGATTGGTCTAATCCATCAAATACCTCAGGCTCTTGTGATCCATGTAGATAGTACAACGGACCCCATAAAGGTAATGTCACGAATTATTGAAGGCAAACACCACTGCCCCCAACTCCAAATCGTGTGTAGGGTAATTCGCCTCATGAGGCTTCAGCTGCCTCGATGCGTACGCAATCACATGACCCTGTTGCATCAACATCACACCTAAACCCATGATTGAAGCATCAGAATATACCACAAGAATCCTCCACACCCTCTGGCAGGGTCAAAATTGGTGCCTCACACAACTTCTGTCTCAGGGTCTCAAAATCTGCTTGCTGCTCAGGCCCCAACAAAAAGTGACAGTCTTCTTCGTTAGTCTGGTCAAGGGAACCGGTATCTTGGAGAAACCCTGAATGAATCTCCAATAGTAACCTAATAATCTGGGAAACTTTGAATCTCAGATGGATACCTCGTAACCTCTCACCTCATCACCATCTCAATCTTGGCAAGGTAGATCAGAATATCATTTTGGTTGACAAGGTGTGACAACCCAAAATTTCCATTTGTACGAACATCATCTATTCAATAGAAGCTAGTCCAGTTTCAGTGATTTTCATACTTTTCCGAACAAGTTTGTGTACATTAGGGTTTATGTTTAAGGAGATATCAAGAGAGTGGATGCTCCTGGGTTTGTGAAATTTGGGCATTTCAAGTTTCATACTGTTGCAGTCCAATATTCAGAATAAAAATATTTTCTGTCAAAATATTCCAGGACTATAAATAGTTTTCAGAACTAAATTAATTCATTATTTACAATTCCAAATAGAGAAAAGCCATATTCTCTCTGACGGATCTTCGGGTTTTCATCCTAGATTGTGAGTCTACTTTACTAAATGTGTTTCAATACTTGTTAGATGCTTTATAACATCAATAACATGTTTAGATTACAAGATCCGGGAGCTTACCGCCCAAGAACGTTCTTGGGGAGTAAACTCCAAAATGGAGCTTTAAGGCTTCCTAGTCCCATTCCCTTGATAGACAACTTGTAAAGGACCTTAGGTATGATCTTTAGAGACTAGAAAGCATCCAAAATCAACAAGTAATAGGAGTTTACGGCCAAGGACTTTTCTTGGGCCGTAAACCCCTTTTCAAGGGCTAAATGTGCCCTAAACTACCCCTAAAGCTTAAGGAATTTAACCCTCAAATGCTTGTGACTATTTTAGACATCAAAACACTTTAAAATCATAAGTTTATAGGAGTTTACGGCCAAGAACATTTCTTGGGCCGTAAACCCCTTTTCCAAGGGTTAAAAGCACTCCAAACAACCCTAAGGCCTTAAGACAATTACCATTGAACACCTAGGACTTGAATGGGGAGTAAAAGACATCAAGAACATCCGTTAAAGGGAGTTTATGGCCAAGGAACACCACTTGGGCCGTAAACTCCAAGTAAAGGAATAAAAGTGTGCCTCTTGTCCGCATTAGCCTTAGATAAAATCATGAAAGCCATCCTTGATGTGCAAGTGCCTCAAATGAATTAAAAGCCATCACCCATAGGAGTTTAAGGCCGTAAACTCTAGGGTATATGGACTATAGGCCGTAAACTCCCCTATGGAGCATTCTAGGGCCTTAAACTACTTCATGTATTATTCCAACAAAGCTAGGAGTATTCTAGGATCAAGATAACACTTTAAAACACCCAAAACCACCATGTGAGGAGTTCACGGCCATAAACCCATGAGTTTATGGCCGTAAACTCCAAAGGGTGGGGTTTGTTGGGTGGTGAACTCTTATGCAAGGCCATTTGATGTTTCAAACCCTTTTGCCTTGTCCCGTAGCAACTTAGATGCAACCATTAGGACCTTTAACACTTATGAAAAGTGTTTACATGTTCCTAAGTGTTTTAACTTATTTATTAAGTTATTATTTGTCTAATTAGTTATATATATGCTTATTATATGATAACTAGGCTCATGCGTGTAAACAAGTCTCCGTTTGCCACCTAGCACGGTATCCGACACTGCAATTCGTACAACTCACCACAAGTGAGTTCATACCCCTTTGAATCAACCTTTGAAATGATTTTAAATGTTTTAAATACTTTATGGGGGGAATACAAGTCAAATACTTATAGTTATTGCTTCAATCACATGTGATTGCATTTAATCACATGTGATTAATAACTAGGAAAACAACGATTTTTACCACTGTTCAAACTGTTTATCAAACTACTTTACTTTGAAATGTTTTACAAACTCTTTTACTATCCAAACTTATTTACAAACTGTGATTCAAACAAATGTTTCTTATACTTAAAACTGTTTTATCAACTTATGCCTTCAAATTGTTTTATAGATTGACATCAAGTCGATTTTCTCTTGAAATTATATTTATGTTTAAAATGTCTTATGAAAACTTATTTATGCTTTTATATATTCAATTGCATGCCCATATATGTATAGATATATAAATAATGTTTAAAGGGCTTAGGAAGGCCATCCGCCCTATTTCGTTTTTCTTGATTTGGATGTGGTCTGGTGGGATTTTGGGTGACCATCCGAAGGTCGTTTCCATATTACTTATATATCATATATACATGTATAGACATAAAAGTACATCCATGTTCATACTTATCAGTACATCAATAGTTAGTTACCATCGGGGTAACACAAATACATATACAGCTATACTAGAAGCAAGTACATATACAGCTATACTAGAAACAAGTACATATACAGCTATACTAGAAACAAGTACATATACAGCTATACTAGAAACAAGTACATATACAGCTATACTAGAAACAAGTACATATACAGCTATACCAGAACCATGTACATATATAGTTATACTAGAAACACGAACATATACAACTATACTAGAAACATGTACATATACATCTATACTAGAAACAGGACGTATACAACTATACTAGGACAAGAAACATTACATATACATGAATACGTTAACAATTGTGATCCACTGTGTCGGAGTATGCCTTAAATGTCATGGCCCGAGTTGTAGCCAGAACTCTCTTGGAGGGAGAGCGTGAGTTTGCGTATAGATCTATACTGGATTGACTATCCTACACCTTGCTGCTAGCTACAGCCGGACTTGCAGGTCTGCGGGTGCCAAACGTCATTTCTTTATTACGACCATTCATTATGTCGTTGTTACCAGTCGATAGCATGGTGCAATTTATCACATTATACCTTAATATAAATCCGGTTTAAGGTAGTAGTTAGTACAACAGTAGTTCTTATTATACAAAACTACAGTACTACAATGATTTACCCATTACATAGTTTAGTGATAATCTCACTTAAGCATTAATGTACAAACTATATTTTATTAAATGATAGTTATACTTGGGTAATTACACACTCTTACAACAAACGAGTATACAAGACAGTTAAGCCTTGGTAGAAGGTTACTTTTATAGAAAATATAGGATTTTCTGAGAGATTCAAACTTTTACAAACACTTTCAAACATTTACTTACATTTTTACAAACTTATACATTGAGACAGGTTCAAACGTTTTGACAACAAACATTGACACTAAATTACTTATGAACTCACCAGCTTAATGCTGATAAACTCTTTCAAAATAACTTGTATTCTCAGGTCATCAGTAGACAGGTACCGAGGCCAGCTTTTGAGAAGATGGAGTGCATTCAAGACTCATCTCATATTATTTTGTGTTACATTATTTTTGGTGTCTATAACTGTACAGAGCACACTTGTATTAAAATTATATATTTAATGCAATGGATGATGTTGTTTGCTTATTTACATTTACTGTGTTGTGATACTGTACATGACGTCCTCCGCCCAGAACGTTTCCGCCGTTCTTGGTTTTGGGGTGTGACACAAGGTGCCCCAGAAACTGCATGAAGTGCAACCAGAACTCACATTTTGAGAACTTTGTGTACAATCTCTCCCACCTTAGAGTCTCCAATACCTCCCTCAAGTGCTCCTAATGTTGCTCGCGGATCTTGGAATAGACCAGAATGTCGTTAATAAACACAATCACAGACCGGTCCAACATGGGTCTGCATATGCAATTCATGAGATCGATAAATGCATATGGAGCATTGGTGAGCCTGAAAGGCATCACCACACACTCGTAATGACCATAAAAAGTTTAGAAGGCCATCTTCTACACGTCCTCCTCCCTGACCTTCATCTGATGATATCCTGAGCAGGTCAATCTTGGAGAACCAAGATGTGCCCTGAAGCTGATCGAATAAATAGTCGATCCTCAGGAATGGGTAACGGTTCTTCAATGTTAGCTTATTCAGCTCCCCGTAATTAATACACTCCCTTTTTCTTCACAAATAAGATCGACTCTCCCCAGAGTGAACTACCCGGGCGAATGAATCCCTTGTATAACAACTCCTACAGCTATGTAGACAACTCCTGTATCTCTGGAGGTGCTAACTGATAGGGTGCCTTGGCTATCGGAACCGCTCTTGGAACCAAATCAATCTGGAACTCCACCTACCTCTCCCCCACTTGGGGTCTAAACCCATACCAACTGAAGTCCACAATCAATCATCGCCCCATTGGGGCTCAACCAATCCATCCCCACAATGACCTTTCCTACTCGTAGGAGTATCAGAACCAAGTCAACCGGATACTGCTTACTAAACAACTCCAAGGTACATCCTCGGTGAACCCCCGATACTCGCACTAGATGGTCATCAACAATCTCAACCTCTAGAGGATAATCTAACTCTACCGGAGCCTCACCAAACCTCTTGTTAAGTGCAATAGATATAAAAGATCGGGTAGCCCCCGAATCAAATAAGACCAATACGGGAATACCATTCACGAGGAATGACCCTAAATAGCAATACAAACATATAAGAAGGACATATAAATACATAAAAAGATAAGGAGAAAGATACATACCAGTGACCACATCAGGTGTTGCACGAGTCTCCTCGGTTGTCAGCTAAAATGTCGTGCTCCGAACAACATGTGCCTCCGCCTTGCCTTGGCGACCATCTGTGATCCTCATAGTCGCTGGAACAGGTGTTGCTACTGGTCCTCTTGATGCTAAACTCGGGACTTTGGCATTCTTTTGGCCCCTTTGATTGCAATGGAAGCAAATCAGATCAAATTCTGGGTGGTAATCGTACCAGTACAATCCCTTCGTAAGTTACCCGACTTGTCGCACTTATAGCAGCCTGAACCACTCGCCTTGCACGCTCCATCATGATTCTTGTTGCACTTGCCATAGCGGCCCCGTACCTCTTGGCCCCTCAATCTAGAATCAAATCCTTTGGGTTTCTTTTCTGAAACCCCAGCCGTCTGCCCCTGTCCTGCCTTCCTTTGGCCCAGGTTCTCCAAATCAATCTCCCTCTCTCGGGCCCTAGCTATCATGTCATCAACAGGTGGAAAAGCTAACAAACTCCTAAATTACTTATCTCAACATATCATGTTACCGAGCCTTCCACATCTCCTCGTCTGAGGCATACTAGGGTACCAATAAGGCTCTCTCCCGGAACCTGGTGGTGATTGTCGTGGTCTCAGTCGTCTGTCTCATGTCTAGGAACTCCCTTGCTAGTTATTGCACCTCAACAACTAGTGCAAACTCTTCTTTAAATCGGCTCATAAAATCTAGCCAAGACATGGCCTCAATAGTTAGGCCTCCCAAAGTATAACCAACCTCCTCCCACCAATCCTAAGCTCACTCCCTCAGACATCCTGCAGCGAATCGAACCTTCAACCCCTCGGGGTAGAAACTTGTCATCTAGGCACACCCAATATCTTCTAGCCAATGCCTGGAGACAATAGGGTCCTTCACCCCAAAGAAATTTGACACCCCACATCCCCTGATATCCTTAAAGGAGAGAGTGTGGGCCTCATTCTAGCTAGCAGCCAGGTCGGCCATGAAAATCCGAAGGCGGTCCTCCATCAGCTAGATGATACCCTCCTTGACCGACCCAAACATCACCGGGGTCGCATCAAGGATACCTCTAGTAATCTCAGAAGCAATGAACTCTCGTCAACCCTAATTAATTGGTTCAGTGCTCATGCTCGAACCAGATCCAAATCCTGAACCTCTTGCTCCATGATATGTCAACACCATACCAAAACATAACCACATAAACAATTAGTAAACATACGAAGAGGTTCATACTCTCTAGCTTCCTAGATTCATCATGGTCTTCCTGATCTTGGGTATAAATCCTGTGCTTCCTATAGTACGAGCCCAATATTACCTTCCACACCTATTTATACCCTCCTCAAGGACTACCTCGATTCCTCCAAGTCACTATCTTATCATCTAATACTCCTTCCCTATTACCAAGTGTCCTAAGCGTCAAGACATAATCCAGGAACTCCCTAGGGTTCCTTTCCTTACCACTCTCTACTATCAGCTGCAAAAGGAGCTCTCATTAATACTATCCAACTACCACACGAATACAGCTACATACTATTGGTACTAGATAATTCTTTGAGTGAAAGGGCCCACACTACAACGGTTGGACTCAAACAAGAGCTGTGCAATATAGTTAAACCTATCCTTCTAAAATTATCTAAACCAAATAATATGTAATCAAGTGGATTCGTCCACTAGTCATATGGTACTAATAAAGTCTCCTAAAATCACAATGCGCATATCATTCGAGCATCAAGCAATTTTAGTTAGCACATAACCTAAACAAGCCATCCTATTAAATAATTGATCTCATACTAGCATGCATATCTATAAGCTCATACAATAGGCACATAAAATGCATCTCTCCTAGCATACTATCATGCAATCCTGATCAGATCCTTATCCATATTCTAGTATTTGATTCACAAATTCACAACGTAATATAAAACATGTACGTGTATTTTGGGAAAACTTACTTAAGCTCGGCTGATTGCATGCATCACACCCCCTTCTTTTTTTGGAAATTTTTGTAATAATATTTATTTTTATGAAAAACTTACAAAATCCTCGTTTGAGTTCAGACATACCTGAGAGTAAGTTTGAATCCCTCAAACCAAGGCTCTGATACCAACTTGTAACGTCTCAAAAATTCAAATAAAATTTTTTCTTTTAAATTCATTTTAATCATACGATAATTATATAAAAACAGTTTAGAGTATATCATATAACATAATATCAGCGTACAAGATCCAAAATCACGTGTTGCGAAAAATCATAGGTGGATGCGGTGCGATCAGGCTGGACTCTTCTCTTTCGATCTGGAAGTACCTGAAACATAAATTGAAAAATATAAGCACAAAGCTTAGTGATTTCCCCCATATTACACCATACCATATATACATAACAGTCACGCATATCTGGGTGCTCAGAACGCCTTCAGTCTCTTTCAACCAATACCGGGTATATTTCAACCCCTTCGGTCTCTTTCAACCGGTACTGGGTATATTTCAACCCATTCGATCTCTTTCAACCGATATCGGGTCTATTTCACCCCTATCACTACCACATAATATCATAATAAAGAGTCACAAAGACATCAAACAAATACAGGCATAACAGACAATTATCATGAAGATAATCATCATACTACTAGCATAATCGAGTGGACCGACATTGGTGCCTTCGACCCACTAATACAGTGAAGGAAACTCACCTCAAACTAAAGATATCAGATCACACTTGGGCTGCTGACTCGCGAACTCCACTCACTAGATCTCAAGTATAAAATCCTAATTAGAATTTAGGTTAATAATCCAACCCAAGAGTCCAAACCCTAAATCTTAACATTAAAGTAAAAGGGTTGCTTAACCCTTGCCTCATTGGTCCTACCCCACTAAGGCCCAAATCCAAACTAGCCCAAAAGGCATTCCAAGCCCAACTATAAGACCCTAAGGCTCAATATGGGTCTAAGAGCTCCAAAATGGCCTAAATCCTTAAATGTCCTACTACTACAGAAAGGAATGAGGCCCAAATCTAAACAAGGCAAAAAACCAAACAAAACTCGAGCCCAAAATCCCTTAAGCCCACAGACAATGTATACATGACGTACATGGCTCATACGCCCGACGTACGCTGTTGATCCAAAATCGGGGCACTGGCCCAGTACACGCAGCGTACCGAGGAGTACGCCTGACGTACTGGTCATCCAAACCAAAAATGTTTCAATGACTTAACCCATTAAGCTTTAACACCCAAAATTCAGATCCAAGCTCATAAAAGTGTCTTAAGCCTTAAAGTTGCTAACTTTATGCTTTTGCATGACTTAATGGGACTTAAACCATGGATTAAGCCTTCTATCTCTCTTAAGTGGTCACCAACTCATGCATGGTTGAGCCTTAGCCTTCAAGATTGGATTTTTATGACATCAGGCCCCTTAAGAGCCCAAAAGGACAACTCAAATGGTCTGGAGTAGTCCATACTCCATGATACCAAGTTATGGGACCAAAAATGCTAAGCTCTTCCCTAAACCTAGATCTTAGCTTAGAATGAACAAATTTCAGATTTTATACCTCCAATGAGTTGAAAATGATGAACAACCTCTGGATCTACAAGCGCGCTTTTGTCCTTTGCTTCTCCTCAGGTCTCCTTCTTCGTTAAGATCACAAAAGGAACACCCAAAACTCTTAGAAAGCTTAAGAATGCACTTCAAGGTGGATAGGGTTTGGAGATTAGCACAAAAGGCAATGGGGCTGATAAGGTAAAGAGGGTGAAGGGCTTAATGTGTTTAAATAGGGTGCAACCCCTAAAAGTTAGTTTTTTCCCCTGGCTCGTATACACCCCGCGTACGCAAGGGACACCCCGATCTACGCATGCATGAGAGTACTTCGTACGTACCTTGTGCACGCGTAGCGTACTCGGGTCTAGTCCAAGGGTAAAAAGGATTTTAATTCAAGAGCTATACCTGATGAATATAGGCGTTACAAACTCCCCGTTGAAGTAACACCGGTATTCAAATCCACTTTGAAAAGAATATCCGAGAAGCTTTGAATACACATTTCAATATTCCCCCCCCCCCCCCCTTTTATAATGAACAAATATTACAAAACCCACAAGGGTAAGAGAAACACTCGAAGAATACACCATACTAAACTCCCCCTCGATGTGTGACAAAAATTAAACCATGAGAATCTTTCACGAAAAAACAATCACGAAAAGTCGAGGAAATAATCTTCAAAAGTTATAAATATTTCAACTTTTGGGTGGGAGTTGCAGGAAGTTATAACATCGGGTAACAACTATCATTTTCGCAAATGCTACAGGGACCCGTTGCGAAAAATCACCTTCAAATGCGAAACTTTACCCGAAATGCGAAATTGGGTATAAAGTGTCATTTCGCTTAAGCTTCAGGGACTGAATTCAAAAAATTTTCCCACTTCATACATATATATATATATATATATATATATATATATATATATATATATATATATATATATACCCCCAATTCAAAACGGGGTATGAACTGTCAAAATATTGAAACTACAGGGACTCGAATTAAAACATGAAATCTTGTTCCCCAATTCGTTCCAGATGCAAACATCAACATCAGTCGAATACGACACTTAACCCAAGCAACACTTAGTCGAAATCATACCTCTGGACTCGATGAAATAACAACCAACACTTAGTCAGAATTACGTGAAAGTAAACCTCTCAACTCGATTCGATTCAACACCAGTCAAAATTTATTTCGACTCCAAGCAAATGTGTTCGACTCCAAACAATTCATATTTGACTCTATGCTATTCCATCACAGTCGAACTCACATTCTTCACAAAATCTAGACTTCAACACTTGATTCGAAATACAACCTTTTGTTTTCAATCCCAAAGAAACTTTCAATTCAAGAACCAGTTTCGACTCCATATGTTGTATCACTATCAATTAATCACTGTCGAAATCCTCACTCTCGACTCCAAATGATCACAGGTACCAGAAAAAATCGACTCCATATGCTTTTGACTCTTAAAAAATCGAATTCCAACTTTTGTTCCCAGGACGTGTTACTTTCAACTCAAAGTAATTCAAATCAAAATCGAATTGAGATTACTGATGAAAGCCTGTGGACGTTAGACCCAATCGAATCAATATCGACCCTTCACTGATTTTCTTTCATTTCTCACTTTCGTCCCTCTTCCTAAACGAAACTCGGTGCTTTCAACCTTGGTTTGACTGTAACATCAAGCTTTCAACCTGTTGCTGCTTCTACTATCGAAAATTCCCATCGTAAATCAAAGCATTCTCATTCAAGTGTTCAACTTCAAGAATCAACAGCCATCTCGAATCAACTCATTTAATTTGATATCCATTCAAATCCACTTTCGATTCATCACAAAGCACTTTCACATTGAATCTTCAATTTTGAAAAATCAATTCAATCGATACAGTGGAAAAATGATCTCACAGAATCAATGATGGAAGTGAATAAGAATTTAATCAAGTTGAATCCGGACAGTTAATTAAAAATCAATCGATTTAGACAAAAATCAAACACTGAAGAAATTGATTTGATAGATTGATGGATACAAACTCGAATTTGAATCAAAATAGAGATAAAATTTGGAATTGACTTGATAACATCAATTTGATTCAGAATCGAGATATAATCTAGAATCAACTTGAAGAAACGATGAAGAATCAAACAAGATCAAAATCAGTGAACTAAATGACGAACTTGAAATCGGAGATATCAAACGCTAACATATAACTGGGACCAAAATAATTCTTGACAGTGAAAGACTTATTAATTTGGATCACCACTTTGGGTTTAAATGAACAGATTAATGAATAGTAATTGGATCATATTTTTGGGCTTGATATAAAAAATGTATAGGATCATAGAAATCGAGTTGAAACACATTTGGTCCAACAAGTCAAAACAATCACAAATCAATAAAGAAAGCACAAATTGAAAATATGATTAAATTTGAATTTCGAGAAAACGTGAATCGTTCATCATCGGATCATAAAAACAAGGTATTGAAACCATGAACTTTTTGGAATCCATTTGAGAATTCGAGAAACCTTCTTGGTAATCCTTTTCCCATTTGTAATGCATGAATCATACATGGAAGTTCTAGGTTCCTTGGTTAGAATTAAGAAATCTCCAAATTGCACATGGTCCCACCCATGATGCACATTATACCATCCATGGAACTTCTGCTCACTACTCGAAGATCTAACTTCTTCATCACAATGAATTTGAGTGTAACGCCCCGATTCCCGTGTATCAATTTTTGGTGATAATTTCTCATGATTTAAGGGTCTACTCGACGAGTCGGTTACCTAACTTGCCGAGTAGCAGCAGGCTAATCCGTGTGTTTAAGTGACCTACTCGCCGAGTCCAAGGAGGGACTCGACGAGTAGGAACTGGCAGATGAAACCCTAAATTTCGGGGTTTTGCACCCTATGTATGGAACAATTAGCCTCTTTTAGTCCCTTACAGCCGCTAGAGAGTCTAGAAAACCCTATTTCATGGGAGAGCTTCATTTGAGTGTGTTTTTAAGCTTTAGAAGGTGGAACTTGTGAAAGGAGCTTAAAGGTCAAGTAGCTAGCAACAAAGGACTCGTGTGGATCTACAAAATCTATCTCAGTTAGCTTCATTTGAGGTATCAATTCATGATCTTGGCATCATTCCTTTCTATATCTATTTGGATGAGATTAGGGCATCTTGGCTTGGTTATGAAGCTATTCTTGGGTATGAGCTCAGATTTGAAGCTATTCTTGGGTATGAGCTCAGATCTTAACTCTGCTTGCTTATTAAGTCCATAAAGCTATCATCATTGGCAAGTATGAACCCCTCCTTAAGTGTAAAACCCCATTTCAAGCTTTGTTTTGGCATTTTGCGTCATTAGAGCCTTGCACGCACGTAAATTTTGCAACATTACGTGATAAGCATTCATTGGGAAGTTGGATCTGCAGTATGAAGCCTTAGCATGGCTTAAAAAGCATATGTATGGATGGAGAACTGAAGGCCCCTAGAGGGCGGTCCAAACGTGCCGAGGCTCGGAGAGTGGGCCAGATAGATTGAAGGCCCGGTGCAGGCGGTCCAGTCATACTATAGACTCAGAAAGTGGACCAGGTGGACTGAAGGCCCGTTGCAGGCGGACCTATCACACTATAGACTCGAGATGCATGCCTGTTCTGTTGGTTATATGTTTATGTGATATGATTATCGGTATGGCATTGGTATTTTCGGGGTAACTCACTAAGCGTTCGAGCTTACAGTTCCAATTTATTGTTTCAGGTTCAGTAGATGACCGCGGGAAGGCGAAGGTGTGACCGTACACTTCCTCGATTGATGATTATGATTTCTGGGAACTCTGATGTATAAAATCTTTTGAAAACTAATTGTAATAACTGAATTTTTTTTAAATGATTAAAAAAGTTTAAATTGGTTCAAATTTTATGGGTGTTACAAGTTGGTATCAGAGCCTTGGTTTGGGTGAATTGGAGGAACATTCGTGTGAATCCCGTCTCAAATGAAGGAAAGTTTTTCAAAATGATTTTTAAATGGTTTTCATAATAATTAAAAGAGGATGTGAAATGTACGATCAACCGGAGCTAGTAAGTAGACCCCAAAATACCATACAGTTATTTGATTATGTGATATGTTAGAACAGCATGCTAGTACTAGGCTAGGGATCTTCAGGAATTGCATGATAGAATTGCCTGATTACATGATGCCTGCTAGCCTAGGGATTCCTTTATATGAAATTGACATCATTAAGGTAGTTGCTTAGTGTATGCTTTTGGATTAATGTCTAAGTCCATAACTATAATTAGTAAGACTTTACCCGACCCGACATGGTTCATTTGGGTTGCATGGCATCAGACATTTGGATAGACTAAAATGAGAGAAATAATACTTAAGGTTTATTAATATATTATAAGTTCTAATATATTAATAAGATTATTTAATTAGTATTGATCAAGAATTAATCTAGGATTAATTAAGTGATCAAAAGAAGACTAATTAAATATATGGGTTGATTGTGTAAATCGTCCATACTTGTATAGTGGGCTAAGACTCTATGGATTATCAAGTTGGGCTAAAACCCATAGGATGCTCCATTGATGCTCCATGGATCCAAGGAAATTGAAAGCCATGAAAATTAGGGTTTACTCTAATTGTGGCAATATATAAAGATCATATTGTTGGAAAAAATCGGCCACTATGAGAGATAGAAAGGGCTAGCCGATTTTCATGGAGTGTGGATTTCTCTATAATCTATTCCAAGTGTATTTGGTGTTGTGTGAACCATTTGAGGTGTCACACTTGGGGCACTAGGCACTCAAGCTTCATGAAGACATTCTACATCAAAGAGGTATGTAATTCTAACTTGATATATTCATATGAATCCATGTTATTATGCTAGTTAGGATGAATACCTTAGAGATTTCATATTTTTATGTATAATAGAGAAAACATAGATCCAAGGTATTTAGGGTTGCATGTACACTTAGGAGTGTTAGAATGCTCAAAACCCAACAATGGTATCAGAGCCTAGGCTTGTTTTCTTGTTATACTTGCAAAACTACTTAAAAAATCGAAGTTGTTTGCTGTCTGGGCATCAGACTCGGCGAGTCCATCAGGAGACTCGACGAGTCCATGCCTAAAAAGTGATCAAAATGATCCAACTCGCCGATTTGGTTCGTGTACTCGACGAGTTGGAACCCCAGACAACATATATTCGATTGTTTTGGCTGGAATTGGACTAGGAACATTACCCTAAGATGTTTTTGGACTTATAAACTTGTTTTTGATGTGGTAATGTTCATGCTAATCCAATTTTAAAGATAATTGTCAATAGATTCATGTTTTGTATTGGTTTAAGGTTTAGACTAATTACATGAAAAAGTTTGATTTGAATTATCTTGTTCTTATGAGTTGCTTAGATTAATAGAAAGTTATGTGAAATTGTTGTTTTCAATCCAAATTAATCTAAGAGTTGATTCTAAAATGCGTTTTTGTAACTTGTCCTCAAGTTATATGAAAAGTCACATTTAAGTTTCATAAAACTCATAAAAGTTGGCAATGGTTACAAAAAATGAAGAGTCTTGTCCTCAAGTTATGGAGGTTCAAGAGTCACTTCACTAAGTAATAAAATGTGTAACCTTAATTAATTCCATAAGTTACAAAATAAAGAAAAGTTACATTCTTTTGTTAGTTTAAAGTCTTCCATAACTTGTCCTCAAGTTATGGAACTTGAAGAGTTTTTTTTAATTAAAACTACTTTAAACACATAAGTTATGGAATTAATTAGTTTTGAATAGTTTCAAAACTTGCCCTCAAGTTTTGGAATTTGGAAAAGTTTCACTTATGAATACTTTAATTCCAAGTTAGCCCTTAGAATTTTAAAAGTTAAAATTCAACCCTTATACTTTATAATATTATAAGTTAATAATATTTATATATATGTATAAGAGTAAAGTCAGTCTTACCGTTAGTAGGCCTCATTCACGAAGCCGGTCTATAAGGGGGTACAAGGTTACTGCCTATAAAATGGCAGTTTAATGGGTGTCCACTCTCACACACCGCTTCCTTGACCGGTGGAGGGTCGTTAGCCGAACGGGTAGGAAAAGGACTAGAATTCTCCATTCATTAAAAGTATTAATGATAAATACTAAGTAACTAAACCTTTTATAAATATCCAATCTTAGTTACTTAGGAAAAGGTGAATAAGGTGCTAATCCATGAAATTACGCTTTGCACTTTGTTTAAGCTGTTAGTGGAGCGTGTGTGGTTAACCGGCACACTAAACTGGATTTAACAAGGTAAGCAAAGGGTAACTTAATGTTTATCATAGTATCGGTGGAGCGCGTGTGGTTAACCGGCACATCGATTAAAGGGTAAACACTTAAGGGTACCAAGTATATTTGCATGGTTATTCACATCTTGTTTTGTGATCCTCGGCATCCCAGTCACAAAACATGAAGGGCACACTCGAGATTGAAACATGCCATTGAACAGTTCAATGAATCTCAGAAGATCTAGGAGTTTCAAATCCAAGTAACACCTAATTAAATTATTTCGTTTTCATGGTGGAAATTGGTGAATCGTCATTCGCCTACCTTCAAATATTTTATAGCTTGGATTACGGCATCCCTCTTCCAAGTTATAAAATATTTTGTAGGGTCTTAGCCTTAATATTTCATATTGGGTGTTATATTAAGGACTTTAAATCAACTATCTTGAATATCTCCCAAAACGATGTCTGGTTTAGACATTTATGATCTTCCCAAATCTCTTGAAACAAGTTTTCCTAAAATGAAGACGATGTCCCATGGAAATCATACTTCTTTCACTTCCTCCAATTATTCTCCCTAACCCACAAGTTCTTGAAAAGTTTAAGGTCACTCAAGCCCTATTGGCAAGGCAAGGTCTAGGTGTGATTACGTCTTGGAGATGAAGTCACATATTGACAAGCCGGGAAAGTTGGGTGTCAAAGTCTTGAGAAAGTTGGTGGCTCAATCACTTTCTAAGTCACATAGTAAGTTCCTTTGGGACTCCTATGAAATAGACTATGACAAGACCCTTAATGATCTTATCTATTTGCTAAGATCAACTTCCTAAAACTTTATGGACATTGACATTGATGACACTTGAAATGCAGAAAAAGCATTCTCTTCCCATTGGAAAGTGATCGGCCATAGTCAACTCGGTTGACCAAATGGTAAAGAGAGAGACTAAGTCTGAGATAGTCTCATTATCAAGGGTCCATAAGTATCTATTGCCAAAGAAAGGGGCATTAGTTGCGAAGCTGCCAATCATACCTAAAGATGTTAAAGTCAATAAGTTTGACTCTACTTCAGGTAAAGTCCACTATCTAACTCTGCTAAGTTTCTATTCTAAGATTCTTGATACATTATGTGACTGGGTCACATGTTGATGTTTTAAAAATCAAAGAAAAGTGAAGAAACTTAAAGAAAGAATATGTTGAATCTGATTGTGTAGATGGATTTCTATCACATAGTTTGAAGATCGGATTCTTGAGCTACTTCTTAGGAGTTATGATATATTGCTTAGGAATAGATAACAACAAAGTTTTCATGTGCTTTTGCACTGTAAGGATAGTTTTTCCGCAAAGTTTTAAAATAAAAGGTAAATCTTTTGATTTTATTTATTTTAAACTATCCTTACAATGGCATTTGTGAAACTCTGTGTTGCTTATAAGATTCCATTAAGAGAAAGAGTGGAAATATGAATTTGATTCTTTTATTTCTGGTAGTGTCTAAATTTACCAAATAAGGAAAGATTCTCATCACCCAAGTTTCAGTTGGATAGAAACTTGGAATCATGCAAGATTGTATAGCATGATGAAAGAGAACTTTCAAGCATTGGAAAATTAAGACTAACTACTTGTTCACATGGATGTGTGAGTCAAGTAAAGGACTAAGGGATCGAGTACACATTCTTGTGCACTGATTAAGTCCACCACAAAAAATCGATAAGACTATTCGTCATGATTTGCTAAAGTTTAGTAAATATGGTTATACTTACAGGCTTAAGTATAATTCTGAGACATTGGAAAAGGTTCCAATGTATGGCAGAGCGAATAAGAAAAATCAACTTAGGCAGAAAGATAAAAGTTTCTCAAATCTGAAAAGATGGGAGAGTACTTTAGTATCATGTTTTAAGACCATCTTAATGATTTTGAGACCTTATCACAATTCATCCTCTAAGTGCATTATGATAGTTAAGAAGAGGAGTTATGAATTGTTGAATTGGTTAAATCAAGAAGATGATTCATACTTCGTTCCAAAAACAATTCTTAGAGTAATACTCTAAGATTGTAAGTTTAGTGACATATCTTAAAGAAAGGTTTAAAACACTTGTCAAATGTAAGAGTAAAAGTTTTCTACTCTTGTACATTTGAAATTGGTAAGGTGTGATGTTTTGGATAAAACTAAGACCAACTAAGGCCAATTGTGTGAGGTGTTTGTCTTGATTAGAATCAACACTATCTCTTGAATATCTGACAAGAAAGTCTTATATATCAAGAGGACAGTGGGAGTCTTAAAGGTCTTGAAAGTCTCAAGAACTAATCAAGAATAAAACCTAAAGTTCTTCACTAGCACATGACTTGAGGTTTATAACCTATCGTGTTGACATATTCTGTGCCCATTCTAGTTAAAAGTTGGCTTTGCATATGAGTTCTTAGAGTTCTCAATTGGTTGCACAACAACTGGGAAGCAATGGCAGGCCCTTGAGTTGCCAGATGGCAAGAAATTAAGATTAAGTTTAGTCCATATGAGTTTGGATTTGTCATTATCCTTATCTTGTGACTATGGTTTTGACAATTCACATGGATAAGAACACATACACTATTAAATCTAAGTGTCATAAGGTTTCTCTCCGATTCATGAAAATGATGGTGAGGAAACACTTTCACTAAGTAGATTTTAGCTAGATAGCAATTGTGATATTTGCATTCTCAAAGTCGTTAGTGGAGCATGTGTGGTTAACCGGCACACTAACATGGACTTGTGAGGAGTGGCAAAGGTCTAAACAATTGAGACTATGATTACGGCATCCCTTTTCATAGTTCTTAAATTGTTTAGACACACCTGTGAGCTATCTAAGATAAGGTGTATGATATTGATAAAGTTTTATCAAAGCAATCTAGTATCAAAAATCTGAACTTTGGTAAGAAAGTCAATAAAGTATTGATTTCTAGAAGTCCAACTGATTTCTGAGTACATGTCAAAGCTAGTGGGAGCATAAGTGTTATGTTAATAATCATCATGTTAGTGGGAGCATGATAATTATGATAAAGGTTGCAAGTTAGCAATGTTAATTATAGAAAACAAAAGGTCTCAATTGGGAAAAAGTTGTTTTGCTATAATTAAAGGAGAGGAAATTATACTTCATCTCAAATCTAAAAGCTTAGATTGAGGTTTTAATCGTACTTAGTCAAGGATATATATATATGAATTTCATGTTGGAATGGCTCAACATAATGAAATTATGTATATGGGTCCATTATTTGCATTCTAAAATTCGATTATGATTACGGCATCCTTTTTCATAATCTGAATTATGAGAACTTGGCAAATAGAAATTTAAATGTTATAGCAAAAGACTGGTTTAGTCTTTATGTGAGACATCATGAATCGTGTCCCATATGCTTCGGATATAGGATTGATTACATGTGCTATATTCATCCTTTCTAAAATTTTCCAAATGCCTGGGGCATTAAGAAGGGAAAAGGTCTAGAATTGGATATGACTAAAAGGATTAAGCAATTGTTGAGGACAATCTAAGGTTTACCAAAGATTGGTTGCTCAAGGACAGTTGGAAGTATAGTGTTAATTCTAGAAGGACCGTATTGACATAATCTGTAAGGAGGCAACTCTTGTTCAGAAGTGATAGTCAAAATAGAATATGGAAATGTTTCAAAGTTAGAAGTTATTCAATCTGTGTCAGATTAGGAAACTTAATGTAAGAAGGATGTTTCCAAGGAGTTGATCTCCTTTGGAATGCTATGTAATGTTTTTTGTCAAGTATTTCTAACTTTGTGCATAATCACTACAAGAGGATCAATGCATATAAGTTTAGAATCTAACAGATTTTAGTAAATGGCATGAATTTGGAATTCTTGTATTTGCAGTAAGGATTTGGGACTGTGAAAAGAGGATCATTGGAGTTATGTTCAGTTGATCTATTTCACAAAGTAAAGATCATAGACAAACATAGTATGCATACTTGGTGTGTGGCATGACTAGTGTTTAGAAAACATAGTGTACATGCTTGGAGCATGGTACTACTATTGTTTTAAATTCAAGAATAAAGTTGATAGCTGAAACAGTATACAATGAATAATGTGTAATCATATGGTGATAAATAAAAGGTGTTTTATTTATGTTCATAGGTTTTGATACCATTTTGGATTCAATTATTATTGTGTTTCACTTTGCATGTTTTGACTTCCAGAATAAACTAGGTTATTCTTCTGGAATGACTAAGTTATTCAAACCATCCACAGTCGGTCATATGTTGGAAGTAGATATGAATTAAGACTGTCATGGGTTAGCTTGTAGAGGTCTAAGATGTTGGACAAAGGGCTACAACACTCATGAGTGCTCATAAGTTCTGAGTATTGGATTCAACCGCACTCATTGGAATCACTTCATGGATTTTATCACGAGTGATCATGAGATGATAATATCTTATATTCTTCAAACCTAAAGATATGAGTTGTTATACATTGATTGCACGAAAACGCATTGGTAACTCGATGTTATAAAACGTGCCTTTGTGTATGATTCAACAAGTAGTAGAACAAGCCATATGAGTCGAAGTTTATCCATTCCTTTTACCTTCGAGATAAAAGTGATATCTGTGGGCCCCTCGATGATTTGGTGATGAAAAATGTAAGTGCTCGGTCGGGCCAGGACTGACTTGATTTGTTCAATTAGTCAGTCGTCATAAATCGGAAAACGGGAAACAACAAATGGACAGAGAGAATGATTATAATCCATGTCTCAGTCCATATGATGTCTAGAATGGAGGAATATATGATCCCTTATCTAATGGACGAGTCATTGACAAAGGTCAGAGTTCATCGACAAGGTCAGAGTTCGACAAAAGCTTTTGAGAGCTTCGATTGCTAGTCGGTTCTTGAAGTCATACTTGCAATAATAGTTTTAGACTTATCCAAGTGGGAGACTGTTGGATTAATGTCTAAGTCCATAACTATAATTTGTAATACTTGACCCAACCCGACATGGTCCATTTGGGTTGCATGGCATCATACATTTAGATAGACTAAAATGAGAGAAATAATACTTAAGGTTTATTAATATATTATAAGTTCTAATATATTAATAAGATTATTTAATTAGTATTGATCAAGAATTAATCTAAGTATAATTAAGTGATCAAAAGAAGACTAATTAAATATATGGGTTGATTGTGTAAATCATCCATACTTGTATAGTGGGCTAAGACTCCATGGATTATCAAGTTGGGCTAAAACCCATAGGATGCTCCATGGTGTATTTGAACCCATGGATCCAAGGAAATGGAAAGCCATGACAATTAGGGTTTACCCTAATTGTGGCACTATATAAAGATCATATTGTTAGGAAAAATCGGCCACTATGAGAGATAGAAAGGGCTAGTCGATTTTCATGGAGTGTGGATTTCTCTATAATCTATGCCAAGTGTATTTGGTTTTGTGTGAACCATTTGAGGTGTCACACTTAGGGCACTAGGCACTCAAGCTTCATGAAGACATTCTACATCAAAGAGGTATGTAATTCTAACTTGATATATTCATATGAATCCATGTTATTATGCTAGTTAGGATGAATACCTTGGAAAGTTCATATTTGTATGTATAATAAAGAAAACATAGATCTAAGGTATTTAGGGTTGCATGTACACTTAGGAGTGTTAGAATGCTCAAAACCCAACATATGCATCACGGTTATACATAACTAAGACCTTATAGCCTGAGAATGTTTGATTTGGCCTTATGTTCTGTTCACATATGATTGGGAGCTTAGGGTAGGATTGGATATTCGAAAGTCTATGGGGTCCAGCGTTATGTATGGCTATCATACACTAGTGCTGCAGGATTGGTGGAAGTTTCATGGATGGGTGGCTTGTGAGAGGCCGGGAGGCCAGTTGTGAGATATTTAGCATTCCTCTAGGAGTGAGGATTTAGCGCTCGCTATATTTATGTGTATTTTTAGGGTGTTGTGGTGATACTTGAGACAAATATGGGTAGGTGTGGAAGGTAGTATGGGCCCGTACTACTGAAACCACAAGACCCATATGTGTAGCTAGGAAGTCACAACCCCTGGGGTTTAGTTGGAAGTTAGTTCCCTGTTATGGTATGGATTGTTCGAGATGTTTTGAGACCGGATCTGGATCAGGATCAAGAGCTAGCAGCCAGGATAGGCCAGTTTTGTCAGAGGATCGTGTTAGGGAGATCATCCGGGAGGAGGTGATTAAGATCGTTCGGGGGCAGATTCTGGAGATGAGTGGGTCTTTCAAGACCGCCATGGTTAAGTATGTTGTCGAGCGCCGTGCATCCATTGCTGAGAGGGCTACCGCAGCAACTTCAACAACTATAACGACGGTAGAGAGAGGAGCCGGACGAGCTTTCCAGTACCGGGACTTGTTATTGGTACATATTCTGATGAGCAGAAGGCTGCAGTTATCTGGGATCAGGAAGATGATATGTACTCGTTATATTTCCATGGGTTGAGTGGGGGAGTCTAGCACATAAGTTTCTAGATTTGAGGCTCGGGGGTTCGCTCGAGGCCAGAATATTAGTCGCCGGGACTCCGGAAGGGAGTTTTGATTAGGTTCAGTTGGGATTTTGTAGCTGGAAGTGGAATGGTTAATTGATGGATTGGATTGTTGTTTTGTAGGGCAAGGATTGTGCCCTCTTAGTTTTTCGAGCTCGAAGGAGTGAGCAGGCTCGTGACCCCAGGATCAAGATGTACTTCAACTTGGGGTCAGTTGGTTGCAGGAATAGGCAACACTATTTCAGCACCAGAGAGCGTAGGTGGGTCGACGTGGCATAAGTATTTGGGAGGTCCAGTTTGACTTGGGTCTCTTGTATTAGACAGTAAGGATTGATTGTGCGATCTATTGCACGTTCGGGATTGAAGACTATGTCTTAGGAGTAGGTTTGTAGCCGGTTTAGGGCGGAGGTTGTTTCAGCTGCTACAGTTCAGCTGTGGGCGTTTGAGCTGGTAACCAAATCAAGGTGTGAACCCTGATAAGAATGATTTTTAGACCCCAAGAGCGTGAAGCTTGTTTGGTACACCTTTGGAAAAGGGGTATTATGTAGATAGGGTCCCACAGAAGGGTTATTCAGCATTGTCAGGATTCAGTGGTTAGCAATCATTAGTGATTAACGGACTAAAGCGCCAAGAGAAGTAACTCGTTGCTGAGGTATTAGTTGGAGCATCTATCTTGGGGTCTTCAGGACGTGAGTGTAGGGTTATTCAAACATTAGTGGCTGTCTATTTCACTGGGATTCAGGAAGTGTTCATCTGGTTCTTAGAAGTGTGTGATCAATTGGGATCATCTAGCAATGGAGCACTAGTGGGAAAGAGTTGATTTTCATCGGATCGATCGTTGGGAAGTGAGAAGGTTGAGAATCCTCCAATTTTCATGTATTATGAAGGCTTAGTCGAATCTAAGTGGGGGAGTGTTACCCCGAGATGCGGAAGTGGTAGAGGTTTTGAAACGGGGATAAATTTCATAACCCGATAGGGAGAATGGAGGCCCTAGTGGCTAATTGGTTTAAGGGTTGTGTGAGTTGGGGGTTTGGTAAAACTCCACAGCATGTGTATCACGTCTTCTCAGTAGTTGATAAAAAAATTTGGGGAATCAGGATGGAATTCTAGTCATGATTTGAGTTAAGTTCGAGTATTCGCTCGAGGGTGTGATCAACTCTGAGGGTTTTTGGATTGATAGATTGAAGGTTTTGTTAGCCGCCAGGGCTCAGCAGCATTTCGACACAAGTATGCGAGTTATTTAACGTATGTGGTAGATACGCGGGTCAGGGAACAAACCACGAAATTCAGAGACATTGGACGATCGAAATGAGGCCTAGGGTTAGGCTGGGGATATGTTATCCGAAGTTCGAAGCCCTAAGTTGGTGAGAATAGGATGCATGGGAGAGAGCAACTGGAGGGGGGTCTAGGGAGGTGCTCAACAGTTTAGAGCAGCCCAGATAGAATGAAGGCCAGTGGGGTGTACCAGTCAGACCGAAGGCTTGAAGAATGGTCCAGACAGGCTGAAGGCCCAGAGAGGCGGTCCAGACATGTTGAAGATTCTGAGAGTGGTCCAGATAGACTGAAGGCCTGATAAGGCGGTCCAGTCATGCTGAAGACTCTGTATGTGTTTGTAGCACTATGTGCGAGTATTGGGTATGCTGTTATGCTATATCAATCAGTAGGTATGTCCCCAAGTATTGAACATGTTACTGGAATAGGCTGAAGACTCCAGTGTATTTTGGTTTGATCGGAAGTTGTTGTTAGAGATCAGATAGAGTACAAAGGATCTTGGTGATCCCATCAGTTCGGAGTGTCTCCGAGGTTTCATCTTCTTGGATCGAGTAATACTCCAGTTAGGGACTGAGAGTAGATCTGAATGGGCATTAGTCAGTTTTGGGAAGGTTCGGGATTAGAATATCCTGTCATTCAGGTTCTGCGAACTGGGTTAGATCATCCTCATGATCATCTATGGAATTTCGATAGGGTTGAGGCGGTCCTGCTCTATGTAGTAGGCCAAGATACCCAATGTGGGCCAACTGTAAGTCGTAGGAACGGAGGCTCGAAGGGAGCGGTAGGGTTGAGGCGGTAGGCCAACAAACCCTGAGAATTTCGACTCAATAGTTGAATTGATTAGACATGTTGGTATTCTAACCCGAAAGGGGTGACATGGGTTAGATATGAGTGTCGTGCTGGTTGGCCAGTAGTGGTAGGTATGTTGATGATGGTTTGAGTTATTGTGATGTGTCTTGGGATTCGTGTGTGGTAGTAGTTTTGTATCGTATGTTGTGTTGGGTTTGAGCCATAAGAACTTTCCTATGTGCACATGCAAACCCTAATGCTTGGATCTAGGTTTCTCTAATTGAACATGCTTTGTATCCAAGACTTTGAATCATAGATCTAGTGTAAACAAACAATTCATAACATATGAAATCAGATCTAGAATAATACCTTGAGTTACTTGCTTGAAAACTTCTTTTCCTTGGAGCTTAGAGTCACAATTGTCACTCCTCTAATGGCTTACAAACACCTACTAGCAAGAAGATGATTTGAGAGAGGGAGAGAGGTGAGAAATCAGCTTTAGGGTTTCCTCAAAGGTAGAGTATCTGATTTCTCCAACCCTAAGGGTCTATTTATACTATAAGCTCCTAGGGTTTCATCTTAAACCCTAATTGGACAACTTAGCCTCAAAGCAATCCAAAGATCCTTCTAGATAAGGCCTTGGACGATTTCTAAGATATCCATATCCTCAAAATCGTCCCTTCCCATATCCATAAGGATTCATAGCCCAAAACACAACTATCACACATTTGACAGTTTTTGCCCCTTTATTCAATTAATCTCTTTAAGTCACCAAATTAATTCCTAATTAATTTATAACTTATATCAACTAAATAATATTATTATTCCTTTAACATATTATTCTTATAATACATTAATAATAATAATAATATCTCTTCTCTCTATATAAATCACCTTGTCAAGTTGCTATGGTGAAGGCAACCCAAAAGGACCATGCACAACCGGGTCAAGTACTTACCAAATATAGTTACAGCCTTAGACACTAATCCAACATGTTGTTCGTTGAAGAGAGGAGCGCTGATTAGGCCCTTCGAGTGGCGGAGGAAAAGTGGATATTGGCAGGGTCAGAGTGTTGGGTAACTGAAGTGACGACAGTAGTGTCGATCGGTCATTGGGAGCATTCCAGTCATGAGCTGAGGGACGGGGAGGGCATACCAGACTCATGCTGCGGGCTCAGAGGCAATCCAGACCTATGTTAAGGACAATGTAAGGGTATTCCAGTCATAGGTTGTGGGCATAGAGATTGTGTTGGTTATGTCTGTTGTAGGAGCGCGTTCGGATCGGATGCATTGTTGAAGATTCGGGGGAGTTGCACTCGGTAGTGATGAGTCTGAGGATGGTGGATGAGACGCAAGGATAGATCCTTGGATCTCAAGTTATGAGTAGACCCGATTTATGTTCATGGAGGTATTCCATCCTAGGGATGACCGGACCCTGTGATTGATTGGACTTGATATGTTTCGTATTCCAACCCGAGGGTTGACTGGGCCAAACATGTGTGGGATGCGAGGGTATTCCATCCTAGGGATGAATGGACCCATTGTAGGCATGCCTGGTGTTCCAGCCCGAGGCTGATTGGGCCAGGCATGAGTGTTCGTGTTTCAGTGGATTGATTTTTGTATGATGTTGAGGGACAATTGTCTTGTCAGCACAAAGGGTTCGCCTCATGAAGAGGGAAAGTTGGTTTTCCGATACGTTGGATCATTAGGATTTTTGGTCAGTTGGCGAAGTGACTTGTAGGTTAGATTTTTTTTAAAAGGTTCAGTTAGGTTTTACATCATCTTTCACGTTTTGTAGTTGCGAAATTGCATCATGGATTAGGGGCAGTAGTATCGTTGGACGACATTCAGGTTAGTGAGCGCCTTTGTTATGTTGAGAGGTCTGCGGCCATTCTGGAGAGAAAGGGTTGAAGGTTCTGTGGAACAAGGAGGTATCTTTGAAAAAGATATAGTAGGAGCCCCAATGAGGGGCCGAGTAGACGTGGGAGCTGGAGGCAAAGATGCGGGAGGACTACCCAAGGTTGTTCTCCACATCAAACTTCGAGGACGAAGTCTAGATCAAGTAGTGGAGAATTGTAACGCCCCAATTCCCGTGTATCAATTTGAGGTGATAATTTCTCATGATTTCAAGTTCTACTAGACTAGTCGGTTGCCTGACTCGCCGAGTAGTAGTGGGCTAATCTACGTGTTTCAGTGACCTACTTGCCGAGTCCAAGGAGGGACTCGATGAGTAGGAACTGGCAGATGAAACCCTAAATTCTAGAGTTTTGCACCCTATTTAAGGAACCATTAACCTCCCTTAGTCCCTTACAGCCGCTAGAGAGTCCAGAAAACCCTATTTCATGGGAGAGCTTCATTTGAGTGTGTTTTTGAGCTTTGGAAGGTGGAACTTGTGAAGGGAGCTTAAAGGTCAAGTAGCTAGCAGCAAGCGACTCGTGTGGATCTGCAAAATCTATCTCATTTAGCTTCATTTGAGGTATCAATTCATGATCTTGGCCTCATTCCTTTCTAGATGTCTTTGGATGAGATTAGGGCTTCTTGGCTTGGTTATGAAGCTATTCTTGGGTATGAGCTCAGATTTGAAGTTGTAACTACAGATATGAACTCTCCTTGATTTGTAAGTCCATAAAGCTATCAGCATTGGCAAGTATGAACCCTCCTTAAGTGTAAAATCCCATTTCAAGCTTGGTTTTGGCATTTTGGGTCATTAGAGCCTTGCATGCACGTAAAGTTTACAACTTTACATGATAAGCATGACTTAGGAAGTTGGATCTGTAGTATGAAGCCTTAGCATGGCTTAAAAAGCATCTATATGGATGAAGGATTGAAGGGACTCGGCGAATCGCTTAGTCGACTCGGCGAGTCATATGAAGATGGTCATGAACTCGATGAGTTGGATGAACAAATCATCGAGTCCGATGAAAATTGCCTTGGGCTCGACGAGTCAGTTGATGACTCGGCAAGTTGGCTAGGGTTTTCCCAACCTTTGGACATGTAGGAACACGGCGAGTTGTAAGGGGAAAACTCGCCGAGTTGGCCAAGGAGTTGTGGCCACTGACACTAGGAACTCGACGAGTCACTCAAGTGACTCGGCGAGTTGGTGAGTATGCAAGGAACTCGGCGAGTGGCTGAGGGTACTCGATGAGTAGAGGTCAACATGGATTGTTGACCTTTATAGTTGACTTTGACTTTGAACAAGGGTTGACCATTTTGACTTTTGAGGATAATTGGTAAGCGGGTATTTATGATTGGATCATTGATGGTTATAGGTGTTGGAGTTTGGGGCAGTGTTTCGGGAGCGTGATTTTGTGGTTCAGTTCGGCATTGCATGGTGAGTTATCCTCACTATATCAATAGGGTCTAAGGCACCAAGGCCGACCCTTTCTCGGATTGTGTACTTGTACTTGTTTGATGCGCTTATTGATCTGTTAGATCGGCGCCCTGGTAATTAGGACGGTATTATGTTAGTGACCTGGTTTAGGTCAGTATCTTTGTTAGAATGATGCTAAGTCAGTGACCTGGTTTAGGTCGGTATCCTAGTATATAGGATGATGCTATGTTAGTGACCGGTTAGGTCGGTATCCTGGTTAGGATGTTGCTATTGTTGGAATAGTGTCTAAGACTACAACTATATTTGGCAAGTATTTGATCCGGTTGTGCATGGTCCTTTTGGGTTGCCTTCACCATAGCAACTTGACAGGATGATTTATAATGAGAGAAGAAATATTATTAATATATTATGAGAATAATATAAGGAATAATAATATTGTTATTTGATTAATATAAGTCATAAATTAATTAGGAATTAATTTGGTGACTTAAGGAGATTAATTAAATAGATAGTTGTACTTTGGGCTGTAATCCCTTAAGGATAAAGGGGTGGATGGTTTTGAGGCTTTGGATAGACCTTGAAATCGTCCAAGGCTTATCATAAAGGGGATTGGATTGCTTAGAGCCTAAGTTATCCAAATAGGGATTAAGGGTGAAACCCTAGGAGCCTTACAAGTATAAATAGACCCAAGGGGTTGATGAAATCGGAACTCTTGCCTTTGGAAGAACCCTGGCCAATTTCTATCTCCCCCCCCCCCTCTCTCAAATCATCCTCTTGCTAGTTGGTGTTTGTAAGCCATTAGAGGAGTGACAATTATGACTCTAAAGCTCCAAAGACAAGAAGATCAAGCAAGTGATTCAAGGTAAACTTATAACTCTGATTTCTTATTGTTATTATGATAGAATTACCATTAGAAGTCTTGGATTCAATGCATGTTCAATTAGAGAAACCTAGATCCAAGCATTAGGGTTTGTATGTGCACATAGGAATGTTCATATGGCTAAAACCCATCAGCTATGCTATATGATCTGCTAGATCGGTTTGTTTGTCTATGGACTGTTACGTGATTATCTGTTATATGTGCACATGGTTGTTTGTTTGGGGGTTGGGTTGAGGCGGGTCCTGCTTCGTGCTATAGGCCAACATACCCAGGGCAAACTGGATAGACTGCAGACCCAGGAGGGCACCTAGTCAGGCCGAAGGCCCGGCAAGCGGTCCGGATTGGGTGAAGGCCCTGAGAGGGCGGTCCAGACATGCCGAGACTCGGAGAGTGGGCCAGATAGACTGAAGGCCCGGTGCGGGCGGTCCAGTCATACTATAGACACAGAAAGTAGACCAGGTAGACTGAAGGCCTGTTGCGGGCGGACCAGTCACACTTTAGACTCAAGATGCATGGTTGTTCTGTTGGTTATATGTTTATGTGATATGATTATTGCTATGGAGTTGGTATTTTGGGGGTAACTCACTAAGCTTTCGGGCTTACAGTTTCAGTTTATTGTTTCAGGTTCAGCAGATGACCGCGGGAAGGTGAAGGTGTGACCGTACACTTTCTCGATTGATGATTATGATTTCTGGAAACTTTGATGTATAAACTCTTTTGAAAACTAATTGTAATAACTGAATGGTTTTAAATGATTCAAAAACTATAAATTGGCTCAAATATTATGGGTGTTACATGGAGAATCTTCAACAATTTTGGGTTTGGAATTCGATTCTATTACGTAATTTGATGATTTTTGCTTCGGAACCCAAAAAATTTTCAATGATTTCGGCTTCAAAACAACATTTGAAGAATTTTGTTTAGAAAACCAAAATTTCTTGTTTTTGATCTTCTTCTTCTTCTTCTTCATTTTTTTGGATCTTAAAGATTTAAATTCAACAACAACTTCATTCTTCTCAATTTAAACTTGGCAACTTTACATCAAATCTTTTGGAGTTTTATACATTTAAACTTCTTGGATTGAAGGCTTTCTATATGGCACCATCCCTTCAAACGAATCACAATAATACAAACAATCATCTGTTTGGACTCCAATTGAACAAAAAGCTTTCACTACTTCATAAAAATCACAATGAATTTCCTTGTCTTGAACATCAAGAACATCTTTATGACCTTCAAGAACATCTGGGTAAATTGCAAGTTCATTGAAACCATATGTAGTAACATCACAACAAATTCCACCAATGATTTCATCTTCTTTCTTCTTCCTTCTTCTCTCATGATAAGTTTCAACCAAACGATTAAGCAAAACTTTATGATTATCATGATCAAGAGGATAACCAATCATCTTTTTCACCACAAGAAATGAGTGAATATGATTTAAGATATCCGGTAACAAAGGAATAGAGAAGTTCTGATCAAAAATATATGAATATGGATGACCTCCTTCCGATACAAACCATTTTTCATAAATTGCTTCTTCCATTTCCAATTCAAAAACAAAAAGATCACAAGAATTTGAATATTTCTAGAGAGAGAGAAAGTGAATTTGAAGGAAATTTCTAGAGAAAGAAAGAAAAATTGATCAAAAATTATAGAGAGATAAAGTGATTTCAAATGAGTTCTAGAGAGAGAAAGTGAAAATCACATGAAATCTAGAGAGGGAAAATCGAATTTGAATCAAGATCAAACAACAATTCGATTTCTAGAATAAAAAACACTCTAAAAACGAAGAACTTACAACAATTTGTGATTCACCAAATTAGGTTGTCATCATGGATCAATTTCTTGAAAACTTCAAGAACATTCGCTCTGATACCAATTGTAGTGACCCGATTATGATGATGGATGCGTAATTGTATAGATTAAGTGAATCAATCATTCACAAAGAACACAAATAATAAATAATCCATTTAAGCTCTCATTAATCTAATAAGCTATTTCAAAGTGCGTATGTAATAATTCTCTCACTCGACTAATCTCACAAAAGGTTCTTACATAAAATGGGAGCCACATCCAAAGAGGGTAAGCCACATCCAAGAAGAATTTTGCACCTTAACATAGGTTGAATACAATATATATATATATATATATATATATATATATATAAATAGAAGATAACGAGAACATTTTGAAGGTTATTTATTGTGTAAAGATTTTGTCTAATTCATGTTATTAACATGTGATTTGATTTATAAAGCTTTCATATGTAATCATATACCATCATGCAAGTCCAATTCCCATAGTTGGAAAAACCATCAAACCCTAACAACCTTGGAATTTGCAATTTAATAGCAAGAAGATGAAATAGTACCTTAGTACAAGCAAGAATCTTGATTTGCCTTGTTTGCACCTGACTTCACTTTCAGTTTCAAAAGGGTAGTCAAGAGGTCAGATATGTATCCATCTGGTTAGTCACACAGTTTATGTAGCATTTATGCACGACATTAAGTTCCATATAAGGTATGCACATAAGGTCCGCAGTTCTGATATCTTACTTAGTTCGCATATATTTTGGACTATAGGGTACTTCGTTCTTATACTAACGACGATGACTCTATTTTAATTCCTTTTTCATACCTGCCTAGCCCATACAAAATATTTAACTTTTATTATACTTCATATACATAAACTACATGAAACAAGTCATAAACACTTCATCCATGAATCATGATACATTGATAACAGTTTCTTTTAAACTTGAATAAGACCATTTAAGTTATTTCTCTAAATCTTCCCATTTTAAGATCTTATATGATATTTTGCTTTCAAATCCTTGACAACAAGTTCCCGATCTTTCCATACAACTAACTAATATAAGTGCATTATGCAATTTGTTGTTTTCCTTTACACATAAATTGTTCAAATATCATTTTTGTCATGCTTGATGTGTTTTATCCCAATTCTTGCTTGAATGCTTCTTTCTTTAAACAATATTTGTCTAAGCCATGTTATAGTATGTCTAACATCATTTTTTTTATCACACTCCATCACATTTACACAAGTAAATCATTATTTAGCAATTTTCCACATTCAAAATCATGCTTTCAAGACCATGACAATTTAACCCAATTCTTGAGGTAACACATTTTTATACACATCCTTCTTATTGTAAATCATGTCTTTACCCACACAAAGCCTTTAAGTAAATTTTCAGCTTATATACCAACGATTCCGGGATGATTTTAACTCCTTTCCTTTTGTCTCACACTTTAAAAAAATAAAAACATACTTTACATTTTGTCCTATTTCTCATGGAACCACTTATGATTATACATAAAGAAAGTGTATAATAGTTAATTATCATTTAAACACGTAACTGGGGAAAATATATGAAAGTTTATTGATTTTTTTCTATTTTTCTTAAATTATATTATCACTTTCATACTGAATTGCATACTATATTGGAAAAAGGAATATTGCCATTTGTTTAACAACTAAACTATGTTATCCACAATTAATTAATCTCAACAAATCAATTATAATTCGCCGCTCAAATACTTCCACTTAGTGCTTGGAATGTGATTGATCCATTCCATTAAATTAATTGTGTCCGCATAGCTTCCATGGAGAATCCCTAAAAAAAAAAAAAAAAAAAAAAAAAAAAAAAAAAAGTTGTCCATGGTCCCTTTTTGAAACTAAAACTCTAGAAGGGATATAGATAATTATAATTGTATATAATCTATATAACTGAAAACGTGTTGGGTTAGGTATGTCTATTAATGCCCACTTGATGCTTGGTTTATGCTCGTGATTTTTAACCTCTTAAATGTTTATTTGATACGTAAACACAGTCATATCAATGGATGGGACAACGTGGACGATGACTTTAAGACTTCTAAATGTTTAGGAGCCCCATTTTTATATAGCTTCATATGCTAATATATATTTAAAAAAAACAGATATATAATGTATAGTAGAGTAAAAATAAAAGAAAGACCGAGTCAAAATAAAAACAATGAAAACTTGGAGAGGTACAATTCTCCTATATAACCATTCAAAAATTATTATTCTTGTTGTTGGAAAATGATTCTGAAAACAATTAGATATCACAATTTGACAACTAAATGTTTTCTTTTCCATTACTTGTTTTCTTCTTATTGTTTTATAAGTTTAAAATAATAACATATTCATTTATACGGTAGTGCGGAAAAAAAACAAACTAATACTATTATAAAAACGATATAAAGAGAAATTTAATAACAATGGTCCTTTTGAAAAAAAAACAACAAAAAAACACCCTCCTTTACTAATTCTTTTTTTTTTATTGTAAGGGCCTTATTTTTTATTTTGTAGAAGATCAAGTTGAATAGAAGGAGAAGAAGAATAATATGAATCTCTGTATGAATTGATTAGAATTAAAGTTCCAGATACAAAAGATTCACACACAAAATGCTCTCTAGTTTCTCTCTTCTCTCTGGCCGTAAACTCTCTTCGTGTTCATCAATCTTTACTCCTCACCCTAACACCTATATTTATAGTTGGAATATGGGCCGGAAACAAATGGGCCGTAAATGAGTTTACAGCCATAAGGTGTTTACGGCCGTAAACTAGGCCATAAATTCATAAAATATTACACAAAAATACAATTACCCAGAAAAGTAAAGTATAAACCATATTTTGACCCAACAATCTCCCCCTTGGTTTATAACTTTCTTTTCTTAATGACCCAACAAGCTCCCCCTAAAAAGTAGCTGGCTTTCTTGATAATCTTCATTGGGAGCTTTGGCTTTAGCTTTAATCTTCGAATTCTTCACGACTTCAAGATGAACTTGATGAATCTTCAATAATTGACTTCATCTTGAGCAGTTGGGCTTTTCTTTAGAGTTTGGCATTGATCGCACATTGGGTGAGAAGGCTTGACGTACTGATTCTTGAAAGATAATGCTTTCAGCTTGAGAATCTTCAGAGAGAACATCAGAGAGAACAAATCTTCTAGATCACTTCAGCAGGTTCATAGATAGCAGCAGACTGATTGAGGAGGCTTCAATGCAATCCGTCACATAATCTTTCAATTGCAGCTTCACCTTGCTTCTGGGGTTGAAGGATTCAATGTTGAAAGAATGATCTTCATTTCTTGCTCCTTCGAATGTGAATTCTTCGATGCTCACGGACAAAGCCTTTGGCTCAGAAATCTTCAACACAAACTCCATGAGTCTTATCTATATCTGAAATCACTTTTCAAGACAAAACAAAACTAAAAGAAAACTTAGCACACAAATTAAAACAGAAACAAAAATATTTTTGGATTTTTTTTTGATTTGATTTTTTTTTAACAAGAAATAAAACAGAAATAACACTCCTTTTTAATTTTTAATATTCTGATTTTTTTATTTTTTTTTAATTTTCTTTATTATTATTAATTTTTAATTCTCCCCTAATATTTAAATTAGAAGAACACTATGAACAAAATTAACAAAAATAAAAATGATATCTAACTTTAAGAGTGATTTGGGATCAAATTTTTTAGACAGCCTTTATCCACTTGTCGGTACCTTCCATATTCACATCTTTGTCTGGTCGATCGTCGGTATTGTTGTCCACTTAAACACGAAAAATTGTGACAAATTTAGGACATACTATTTGTTACAAGACAAGGTGAACTTAAGTTCCTAAAAATTATATCTGATCCTAATTTCTTAGATACTATATCTTAAGGACCATTCATCTGACGATGACCAGGGATATTGTTGTCCACCTAAATTGAGCAGCGAGATCTATAGACAATCTGTATGAGTACAATTTTAAGTGTATTGGAACGTGTTTCCCGCTTCCTTATATGCCCCAGCCATCAAGAACTTCCAGAGTACTCCTTACACCGGGTGAGCAGACAACCATTCAGAGAGAGAAGATATTCAGAATTCTATTGCTAACTGCTTTAGAGGGGTTGAGAAGAAGAAGGTTGCATATGATGTGTACCAGGTCGGATTAGAAGTCGCGCAAAGGAGACAACATATAGCTAACAGATAAGAAGTATTTCACACACATGTATATATAGCCTGCATAGAAATAGAGTTGCATATGTTGTGTACCAGGTCGGATTGGAGGTCACGCAAAGGAGACAACATATGACTAACAGAAGGAAAGAAAGAAAATGATATTCTACAAACCTAATTTATCGGAATTTACTAGTCTCCCCATCCAACCGGAATTAAGGACAGAATCCGCACATCGAGGAAAAGTTAAACCACGGTTCCAAGTACGGGTTCAATTAATGTGACGAGTAGATTCCCATATATATCTCCCTGCTCAACCTATTCGATCGTTATATTGTCAGGCTGAACATATCTAACTAGGTCAAGATTTGTCAAGTCTATAAATTTCCTAAGTTCAACTCTGCCTAGTCATGTCCATTTAAAATTTTTCGTGCCTACCGACGCATCAAACCAAAGCATAGACCCTTCAACTTCGGGTACGTTACACAGACTTAGGTTGCCTGTTATCACTTGATAATATCACTTCCCAAAACATCTCCCTCAAGCAGCACATTTCATAACCAAAAATTTTTTAATTTTTTTTAATTTTCTAATTTTTTGTTTTGTTTTTATTTCTCCCCCTAAATTTGTGCATAGGAGAGAAACGAAAATAAATGCGCAAATTTAAACTATCCTAAAACAAAAATTAGTCTTTAAATTAAATCAGCTTAAGAAAAACTCAGGAGTATAGAGAAGAAAACGCAAACCGTAATTCACTGATTGAATCTGCATTCAGAAGGTTTGAGAACAGCATACGTAATCTCAGAATAGATCCGAAAATTCTTCATATCATTAAGCACTAACCCCATTTGTGATCTCTTCCTTTCTTCCTTTCCCGCAAAAGGACACATACTCTCAACAAAGGTCTGAATGTTGTACAGTTTGAGAGATGTCTCCTATCATGTGCCTGGAACAGCCACTACCAACAAACCGAAGTCGGATGATATGCCTCCATAGCTGCTCCGACACAGAGCGAGATTAATTGGTCTTTGGAACCCAGTCCATTTTGAAACTGGGTCGACCTTTGTCATCCTTGCACGGTACTCTCTCCCATGACATGTCCTGATTATCACAAACAGAAGACGATGAAATATTAGAGTCATTAGAAGATTTGGGAGTTTTCACCTTCGGTACCCATCTATATTTGGGTTTAACCCTTTTCTTGTTCGATCCGATGGGTGCCTCGGCACTTGCTTTGGAAATTGAAGCCGACTGCTGAGATGACTTTGACCTAACCGGTCTTGGCTTCACAGGAGCATCTCTTGAACTAGATTTCTTGGCCTGCATTCCCTTCTTGCCCTTGGGATTCAGATTCTTTGCCTTGTGGGTTTGATTCTTGGCCTTGTGCGCGTTCCAATCACCATTGTCTGAACGTGACCTGGAAGGGTTTCTTTTGAAGTATCTCCCACTTGGCGCGTTTTTCCATCCTTGTGTGTAGTAGGGAACATACGCGCGATTAGGACAATTTCTGGCAATGTGTCCAGGTGTTCCACAGTGAAAACAAGTATTTTTCTTCACTGTGAAGTTATCTTTTCCTGCCCCTGGTGGCGTATCCTTTCCTTGTCTCTTGTTGTTCCCACATGCACACTTGCAATAGGCACTCTGTTTAGCTTGAAATGGTGGCCTGTATTTACCAACGGGAGGTTGATTAGAAGCAACAGATTCAGAGTTCAAGGGGTCGTTTGTTTGTTCAGAAGAACTCTTCTTGTTCTCATCCTCTGTTACTTTGCCTGCACAAGAAGTAGCAACATTAGATTCTTCAATATTAATAACTCCTCCTGACACAAATCCAACTCATTTTCCATATTGAAGATGTGGCTCCCTGTCAGTTTTGTCCTGTGTCATAGGGATGGATGTGTAGTTATGATTATAAGGAGGAGGTACACTATCATACCCTAGACCCTTGTTTTGATTCCTTTTAAACTGCATGCTTTGGTCTATCATATTTGCAACCACCTCACTTGAGAAATCATATTTTCTAACATCAAGTTTGGCGGTTTCAAACTTTCCTTTCAAAGATTCAACTTCAGCCACTAGCTCAGCATTTTGTTTGACTACATAATCATAGTTTTCACATTTGTTACTGTAGTCTTCCTGAAGTTTCCTAAAGTCCTTGGTTTTTGCTTCTAACTCAGCCTTCAGGGGTTTCTGTCCTTTCCTGAGTTGATATCCTTCATATCTCAGGTCCTCAACTTCTCTTTTAAATAACTCAATTTGTTCTCAAAGAAACTTAATCGTATCTTCACATGATTGAGAACATGAAACTTCATATGAATGAGAACATAACACTTCATTGACCGGAAGGTTTACAGAACTCTTTAAAGCATCAAGCTCTTCAATTACTTCAGCAATACTAAGACGATTGAGATCTTTTGTCTTCTTGATGATGACCACGTTCATATCCCACGATTTCGAAAGTGAATTTAGTAGCTTTTTGTTTATCTCGGACTTAGTCAAGAAGATCCCGACTATATTCATCTCAGTAGTGAGTGTAGTAAATCGTTGCAACTGAGTTTCGAGGGTTTCTCCAGGGATAAAATCCAAAAAGTTGAAATTTTGTCTTAACGTCTCCTGACGACTCTCTTTCATGTTTTCAAATTCCCCCGTAGACCTTAAAATCAATTAAAAAGCACAACTAGAAGCTAAGATAAAAATTTAAAAGTCAAATTTAAAAAAAAAAAAATCAAACTCAAAAGTCAAACATGAAAAAGTTAACCTTGAAAAAAGTCAAACTTGAAAAAATCAAACTTGAAAGTCAAACTGAAAAGTTAAATTTGAAAATTTAAAAAAAATTAAACGAAAAAGTCAAAGTTTAAAATCAAATGTCAAACTTGAAAGTCAAAGTCAAAATTTGAAATAAAAAGTTGAAAATAAAATTCAAAAATTAAAAATTAAAATTTTTGGTTGAAAAAGATATTTAAAAAAGAAAGAAATTGATTTTTGGGGTTAAAAGTGTCAAATTTCAAAATTAGGGTGCGACTGGTAGTGTTTAAGTTTAAAATTTCAGAAGTAATTCACTAGTTCTTGGTTAGCCGAGATGGTAAGGCGCTATGACTGTGAACTGGATGTCCCAGGTTCGATTCCCGTCAACCGCTTAATCCGCTTCTAATTTTGATGCGAGGCTGCAAGGCGCTGATGCGAGTACGAGGCGAGGCGAGGATCCGATGTGCTGCGAAGACGAGGTCTGAACTCGTGCGAGCCGTAAACCACCGAAGACCGCAAGCCGACGCCGTAAACTCCGAGCCGCAAGCTCGGACCGTGAACTTCGGGCCATAAACTCCGGGCCGTGAACCTCCGAAACCCTTGCCGCCGGCCGTGAACTGTTTCCGGCAGTAAGCTCCGGTCGAAAACTCTTCAACGATTACGTCAAAAACAGCGATTTTTCAACTTTGAAGCTCCAAAACTCGATCAAAAACCCTTTTTTTATGAAAAACACGAAGAACAAACCCCCCTTATTTTTGCGAGATCTATTCAAAAACGCAAGAATATTTCAAAAATAAAATCAAATAATGCCCCAAAATAGGGTTTAGGGCCCAAGAACTCGGTGTTTACGGCCGTAAGCTTGGACCGGAAACACCAATTATTCAGATTCCAGACGAAACAATAAATCTTTTTGACTGATACAACCTGGCTCTGATACCAATTGTAAGTCCCTAATGTGCCTGTGTATCAATCAGATCCGTTTGATGGTGAAGAATCTCAATCAAACGGATGATGTCAGATCAAGTAGAAGAGAAGGAGAAGAAGAATAATATGAATCTCTGTATGAATTGATTAGAATTAAAGTTCCAGATACAAAAGATTCACACACAAAATGCTCTCTAGTTTCTCTCTTCTCTCTGGCCGTAAACTCTCTTCGTGTTCATCAATCTCTACTCCTCACCCTAACACCTATATTTATAGTTGGAATATGAGCCGGAAACAAATGGGCCGTAAATGAGTTTACAGCCATAAGGTGTTTACGGCCGTAAACTAGGCCATAAATTCATAAAATATTACACAAAAATACAATTGCCCAGAAAAGTAAAGTATAAACCATATTTTGACCCAACAATCTCCCCCATGGTTTATAACTTTCTTTTCTTAATGACCCACCAAGCTCCCCCTAAAAAGTAGCTGGCTTTCTTGATAATCTTCATTGGGAGCTTTGGCTTTAGCTTTAATCTTCGAATTCTTCACGACTTCAAGATGAACTTGATGAATCTTCAATAATTGACTTCATCTTGAGCAGTTGGGCTTTTCTTTAGAGTTTGGCATTGATCGCACATTGGGTGAGAAGGCTTGACGTACTGATTCTTGAAAGATAATGCTTTCAGCTTGAGAATCTTCAGAGAGAACATCAGAGAGAACAAATCTTCTAGATCACTTCAGCAGGTTCATAGATAGCAGCAGACTGATTGAGGAGGCTTCAATGCAATCCGTCACATAATCTTTCAATTGCAGCTTCACCTTGCTTCTGGGGTTGAAGGATTCAATGTTGAAAGAATGATCTTCATTTCTTGCTCCTTCGAATGTGAATTCTTCGATGCTCACGGACAAAGCCTTTGGCTCAGAAATCTTCAACACAAACTCCATGAGTCTTATCTATATCTGAAATCACTTTTCAAGACAAAACAAAACTAAAAGAAAACTTAGCACACAAATTAAAACAGAAACAAAAATATTTTTGGATTTTTTTTTTGATTTGATTTTTTTTAACAAGAAATAAAACAGAAATAACAATCCTTTTTAATTTTTAATATTCTGATTTTTTATTTTTTATTTTTTTTAAATTTTCTTTATTATTATTAATTTTTAATTCTCCCCTAATATTTAAATTAGAAGAACACTATGAACAAAATTAACAAAAATAAAAATGATATCTAACTTTAAGAGTGATTTGGGATCAAATTTTTTAGACAGCCTTTATCCACTTGTCGGTACCTTCCATATTCACATCTTTGTCTGGTCGATCGTCGGTATTGTTGTCCACTTAAACACGAAAAATTGTGACAAATTTAGGACATACTATTTGTTACAAGACAAGGTGAACTTAAGTTCCTAAAAATTATATCTGATCCTAATTCCTTAGATACTATATCTTAAGGACCATTCATCTGACGACGACCAGGGATATTGTTGTCCACCTAAATTGAGCAGCGAGATCTATAGACAATCTGTATGAGTACAATTTTAAGTGTATTGGAACGTGTTTCCCGCTTCCTTATATGCCCCAGCCATCAAGAACTTCCAGAGTACTCCTTACACCGGGTGAGCAGACAACCATTCAGAGAGAGAAGAGATTCAGAATTCTATTGCTAACTGCTTCAGAGGGGTTGAGAAGAAGAAGGTTGCATATGATGTGTACCAGGTCGGATTAGAAGTCGCGCAAAGGAGACAGCATATGGCTAACAGATAAGAAGTATTTCACACACATGTATATATATCCTGCATAGAAATAGAGTTGCATATTAGGGTGCGACTGGTAGTGTTTAAGTTTAAAATTTTGGAAGTAATTCACTAGTTCTTGGTTAGCCGAGATGGTAAGGCACTATGACTGTGAACTGGATGTCCCGGGTTCGATTCCCGTCAACCGCTTAATCCGCTTCTAATTTTGATGCGAGGCTGCAAGGCGCTGATGCGAGTACGAGGCGAGGCGAGGATCCGATGTGCTGCGAAGACGAGGTCTGAACTCGTGCGAGCTGTAAACCACCAAAGACCGCAATCCGACGCCGTAAACTCCGAGCCGCAAGCTCGGACCGTGAACTTCGGGCCATAAACTCCGGGCCGTGAACCTCCGAAACCCTTGCTGCCGGCCGTGAACTGTTTCCGGCAGTAAGCTCCGGTCGAAAACTCTTCAACGATTACGTGAAAAACAGCGATTTTTCAACTTTGAAGCTCCAAAACTCGATCAAAAACCCTTTTTTTATGAAACACACGAAGAACAAACCCCCCTTATTTTTGCGAGATCTATTCAAAAACGCAAGAATATTTCGAAAATAAAATCAAATAATGCCCCAAAATAGGGTTTACGGCCCAAGAACTCGGTGTTTACGGCCGTAAGCTTGGACCGGAAACACCAATTATTCAGATTCCAGACGAAACAATAAATCTTTTTGACTGATACAACCTGGCTCTGATACCAATTGTAAGTCCCTAATGTGCCTGTGTATCAATCAGATCCGTTTGATGGTGCGGAATCCCAATCAAACGGATGATGTCAGATCAAGTAGAAGAGAAGGAGAAGAAGAATAATATGAATCTCTGTATGAATTGATTAGAATTAAAGTTCCAGATACAAAAGATTCACACACAAAATGCTCTCTAGTTTCTCTCTTCTCTCTGGCCGTAAACTCTCTTCGTGTTCATCAATCTCTACTCCTCACCCTAACACCTATATTTATAGTTGGAATATGGGCCGGAAACAAATGGGCCGTAAATGAGTTTACAGCCATAAGGTGTTTACGGCCGTAAACTAGGCCATAAATTCATAAAATATTACACAAAAATACAATTGCCCAGAAAAGTAAAGTATAAACCATATTTTGACCCGACAATCTCCCCCTTGGTTTATAACTTTCTTTTCTTGATGACCCAACAAGCTCCCCCTAAAAAGTAGCTGGCTTTCTTGATAATCTTCATTGGGAGCTTTGTCTTTTGCTTTAATCTTCGAATTCTTCACGACTTCAAGATGAACTTGATGAATCTTCAATAATTGACTTCATCTTGAGCAGTTGGGCTTTTCTTTAGAGTTTGGCATTGATCGCACATTGGGTGAGAAGGCTTGACGTACTGATTCTTGAAAGATAATGCTTTCAGCTTGAGAATCTTCAGAGAGAACATCAGAGAGAACAAATCTTCTAGATCACTTCAGCAGGTTCATAGATAGCAGCAGACTGATTGAGGAGGCTTCAATGCAATCCGTCACATAATCTTTCAATTGCAGCTTCACCTTGCTTCTGGGGTTGAATGATTCAATGTTGAAAGAATGATCTTCATTTCTTGCTCCTTCGAATGTGAATTCTTCGATGCTCACGGACAAAGCCTTTGGCTCAGAAATCTTCAACACAAACTCCATGAGTCTTATCTATATCTGAAATCACTTTTCAAGACAAAACAAAACTAAAAGAAAACTTAGCACACAAATTAAAACAGAAACAAAAATATTTTTGGATTTTTTTTTTTGATTTGATTTTTTTTAACAAGAAATAAAACAGAAATAACAATCCTTTTTAATTTTTAATATTCTGATTTTTTATTTTTTATTTTTTTTTAATTTTCTTTATTATTATTAATTTTTAATTCTCCCCTAATATTTAAATTAGAAGAACACTATGAACAAAATTAACAAAAATAAAAATGATATCTAACTTTAAGAGTGATTTGGGATCAAATTTTTTAGACAGCCTTTATCCACTTGTCGGTACCTTCCATATTCACATCTTTGTCTGGTCGATCGTCAGTATTGTTGTCCACTTAAACACGAAAAATTGTGACAAATTTAGGACATACTATTTGTTACAAGACAAGGTTAACTTAAGTTCCTAAAAATTATATCTGATCCTAATTCCTTAGATACTATATCTTAAGGACCATTCATCTGACGACGACCAGGGATATTGTTGTCCACCTAAATTGAGCAGCGAGATCTATAGACAATCTGTATGAGTACAATTTTAAGTGTATTGGAACGTGTTTCCCGCTTCCTTATATGCCCCAGCCATCAAGAACTTCCAGAGTACTCCTTACACCGGGTGAGCAGACAACCATTCAGAGAGAGAAGAGATTCAGAATTCTATTGCTAACTGCTTTAGAGGGGTTGAAAAGAAGAAGGTTGCATATGATGTGTACCAGGTCGGATTAGAAGTCGCGCAAAGGAGACAGCATATGGCTAACAGATAAGAAGTATTTCACACACATGTATATATAGCCTGCATAGAAATAGAGTTGCATATTAGGGTGCGACTGGTAGTGTTTAAGTTTAAAATTTCGGAAGTAATTCACTAGTTCTTGGTTAGCCGAGATGGTAAGGCGCTATGACTGTGAACTGGATGTCCCGGGTTCGATTCCCGTCAACCGCTTAATCCGCTTCTAATTTTGATGCGAGGCTGCAAGGCGCTGATGCGAGTACGAGGCGAGGCGAGGATCCGATGTGCTGCGAAGACGAGGTCTGAACTCGTGCGAGCCGTAAACCACCGAAGACCGCAAGCCGACGCCGTAAACTCCGAGCCGCAAGCTCGGACCGTGAACTTCGGGCCATAAACTCCGGGCCGTGAACCTCCGAAACCCTTGCCGCCGGCCGTGAACTGTTTCCGGCAGTAAGCTCCGGTCGAAAACTCTTCAACGATTACGTGAAAAACAGCGATTTTTCAACTTTGAAGCTCCAAAACTCGACCAAAAACCCTTTTTTTTATGAAAAACACGAAGAACAAACCCCCCTTATTTTTGCGAGATCTATTAAAAAACGCAAGAATATTTCGAAAATAAAATCAAATAATGCCCCAAAATAGGGTTTACGGCCCAAGAACTCGGTGTTTACGGCCGTAAGCTTGGACCGGAAACACCAATTATTCAGATTCCAGACGAAACAATAAATCTTTTTGACTGATACAACCTGGCTCTGATACCAATTGTAAGTCCCTAATGTGCCTGTGTATCAATCAGATCCGTTTGATGGTGCGGAATCCCAATCAAACTGATGATGTCAGATCAAGTAGAAGAGAAGGAGAAGAAGAATAATATGAATCTCTGTATGAATTGATTAGAATTAAAGTTCCAGATACAAAAGATTCACACACAAAATGCTCTCTAGTTTCTCTCTTCTCTCTGGCCGTAAACTTTCTTCGTGTTCATCAATCTCTACTCCTCACCCTAACACCTATATTTATAGTGGGAATATGGGCCGGAAACAAATGGGCTGTAAATGAGTTTACAGCCATAAGGTGTTTACGGCCGTAAACTCAGCCGTAAACTAGGCCATAAATTCATAAAATATTACACAAAAATACAATTGCCCAGAAAAGTAAAGTATAAACCATATTTTGACCCAATAGGATGAATCGTTATTGGTTAATGAGTTAGTAAGGTGGTTTAAAAAAGAAATTGAAGAACCTGATGATTTTTAAGGTTGATATCGAGAAGTTTTATGACTCCATTAGTTGTGATTATATTGATCAGATTCTGCAATTTATGGGTTTCGGGAATAGATAGAGATCTTGGAATAGTGGTATTTTTTCTAATGCTAGATAGTCTATTCTTTTTATATGGTAGTCCTACCAATGAATTCTAGTTGATCATAGGGTTACATCAAGGGGATCCTATTTCTCTGTTCTTATTTATTATTGTCATGGAGGGTCTTCACATGGTTATGGATGATGCAGTGGTGGCAGATGTTTTCATGGTGCACCTTTGGGAATTCATACATTATCTAGTTCTCACTTGTTTTATGCAGATGATGCTCTTTTTTGGGTGAATGGGACGAGTTGAACATTCATGATCTTATATGTACTTTGCGGTGCTTCCACTTAATTTTGGGTTTAAGAATTTATCTTCTTAAATCTAATGTTCTCAGAGTTGGTATTGATGATCTAAGAGATTATCTCCTTGCCTGCTTTTATTGGGTGCTCCATGGGGTCTTTTCCTTTCTCTTATATCGGTATTCCAGTTGGGAAATCTATGGTGAGAGTTAAAGGTTAGCAGTTGATCATTGATCAGTTTCGCAAAAGATTGTCTTCTTGGAAAGTTAAGCTTCTTTCCATTGGTGGAAGGTTGACTCTTATTATATCGGTTGTAGGGAGCCTCAGGATTTACTTGTTCTCCTTATTTAGGTTGCCTTGTCTAGTTTTTCATGTTTTGGAAGCTTGTAGGTCCTAGTTATTTTATGGGATAGAGCAAGATCAAAGGCGGATTCATTAAGTAGAGGCGGATTCATTGGTTTAGGTGGAATGTTGCTCTTAATTATGGAAAGCATGCTAATCTCGATATTAGGATCTTGGAGGCTTTCAATTTGGTTTTGTTGTATAAATGGAGGTTGCGTTTCTTTACTGAATCTGATGCTTTATGGGTTAGATGTATTAAATGGTTTTATGGTGATGGACCAGGCTTGATGGAGGGTTCTCATATTCCTTCAGGAGGGGGGGGGGGGGAAGGGAATTATCGGATCTATAAATGATTTGTTACAAAAAAAGACTATTTTTTGGCAGAAAAACATAAACCCTAAATTCGGAAACACCCTAAGGATCTAAGTTTTCACTATAGAATGCAATAACCAATTGAATATGAAGAACCCTATGATTTTCAAAAATCATAAAAGGGTTTAGAAAACATACCTTTTGATTATGCTAGTAGATAATCACATAAAAATCCTTCTTGAAATTGCTTGGAAGCTAACACTAGAAATCCCGTGCCTTTAATGGTTCACACCCAACCCTAGCAATAAGGAGGCCTAAAGAGAGATAAGAAGGGGAGTAGAAATGTAACATCCATAAAATTTCATAAAAATTTAAAGTTTTTGAAACAAACCAAAAATCATAATTGCTTACATTGTAGTTATCAAAACATTTTTAATGTCAAAGTTTTCCCAAAATCACAAAACACAACATGAGGAGGTGCACGATCAAGCCTTTGCCTTCCCACGATCATCTGAAGTACCTGAAACACAACCCAAAATTGTAAGCCCAAAGCTTAGTGAGTTCCCCCAAATTACCAACACAACAAATAACACATATACAATAACAACATACTATGGGTCCAATCAACCATCGAGTTGGAATGTTGATATTGCCATATTTATACTTATTTTTAGGCAATATTGAAGTACATTTTTATTAATAAATTGATAATATGTTTAGAATAATGATACTTATGACTTTAAATTGTTATTTTCAGTCAATTAAAAGGATTTTCGAAGAGAGGGACCAAAAATGACAATATGTGGAACATGGGAGACTTGAAAGACAAGAAAAGAATAAATTCACAATAAATATTGAATTCACGACGTGGCAAAGTCGGCCACGACGTGGCACGAGTGTTCTACAAGATAAACATCGTGACACGAAGGATTTCCTTGGAGGATACGGATTACTTGAAGCCCACGACGTGACACAGCTGGCCACGACGTGGCACGGGTTTTTGAAGATTATTTAAGTTCTCCTGATTATTACGAAAGGGAGAAGCTTTTGGCAGAAGAAAAAAGTTCCAGGAGATGATTCAGAGCGAAAGAAGGGTTCTGGAAGAAGGTTTTCAACACCAAAAAGAATAGAGGTTTATATTTTAGTTAAATAAGAACATGTCTTTCATTACTTTTAGCTGTGTTGGTTTAGTTGCTATGATGAGCAGCTGAATCTAGCTACTCTTGTTTAGCTAGATGAAGCTTTTAAACTTATGAATAGTTCAATGTTTATGGATTAAGTCTAGTTGGTGAAAATTGCTTGTGTTTGATTTGTATAACCTAGCATGCTTATGTTTGTTTCTCTAATTGCTTGATTGCATGTTTTGTGTAGCTTAGTGACCATTAAACTGCATGAACTTGTTGACCTAATGATTTAGTGAACATTGAATTGTTAGAGCTAGGATTGACCAATCTTAGTTAGTAATTAGAATAAATAAGCTTAGCTGTGCTAGAGAACATGCATTATGACCATAATTGCGTTTATATAACAAATTTTACATAGCATATTTACATTCATAATTAGTTCTGTGTTTAACTATGTGTGAACATACATGGTTTGACATGAATTAGTTAATTATTGGTAAAGTTACAACTAAATTACTAATACAACTAAAAACCAACTTAATAATCCGTAATCATTAGCTAGTCATAAGGGAGAAGTGGATTCAAACTAAACAAGAGTGTGTTTTTAATTATTGAATTTGAATTTAAGTTCATCTGATCTTGTAAAACCAGATAAAACCGCTTTTAAACTTGTTAATAATTAGGTTAATTTAATAGTAAGTAAATTAATTAGAACACCGTTCCCTGTGATCGACACCCGACATACCCAAGCTATACTGTAATCTGACTAGGTACACTACCTATAAGTGCATAGTTAGTTAAGTTTGTTAGGTTATAAATATTAAAATTAGTGAGTACTTTTGTGCACATCAAGTTTTTGGCGCCGTTGCCGGCGAACGGCTTAGTTTTTAGCTTATTTATTTGCATTAAATTAATCGATCCTTCTTCTGGAGTAAAAACCACAAAAAGCTAATTTTTCAGCAAAATAATTTTTTTTTTCAATCACAGAGTCCACGACGTGGCCAGTTACCTGCCACGACGTGGACAGTTAAAAAACTAAATTTTTAGTTTGTAGTTAGTTTTTCTTATTTTAGTTCAGTTTTACATTTTTATTTTAGCAAGTTGCAGGAGTTCATGACCAGAAGCTCAAACACACATTTGGTGCCACCACTTGAAGATCTTGAGTCTGCACTTCACAAGAAAAAGACGCCCTTGCAAGAATTGAAGTCAGCTTTTTCTAGGAAGTCCGGAAAGAAGACAGGAGAGTGAAGTTCATCCGCGAGGCACAAGAGCAATCTTGAGCATTTGGATCATACGCCCGCCCAAACCGAGTCCGAAAGCTATACCAAGCCGGAATTTGAAGAACACACGAGCAAACCCGAGAACGAGCCAAGGAACGAGATGGCAGCAATTGAAGAAATGTCCATGGGAGCTTACAAGAAGCGGATCCGAGAAGATGTGGGTCCCGGTATAGTCCAACCTGCAATACCTGCCACTGCCACATTCGAGCTGAAGGGACACATATTGACTGCACTGAAGGACATCCCATTTTTCGGGAAAGATCATGAGGATGCTTTTAAGCATCTAGATGAAGTCAACGACATTGTGGATTACTTCAATGTCCCAAATGTCAACAGAAACACAGTCTTGCTTAGGATGCTTCCCATCACTTTCAAAGGAGCTGCTAAGGAGTGGTTAAAAGCACTCCTACCAGGTACAATCACCACTTGGGCTCAAATGCGTGAGCAATTCCTGGACCAGTTTTGCCCGCCATCCAAGATAGCCAAACTCAAGAAGGTAATAGCCAACTTTGAGCAACAGCCGGGGGAGTCACTATACGAAGCATGGGAGCGGTATAAGGGCTTGCTCAGAAATTGCCCTCAGCATGACCTAAATGTGCAGCAAGAGATGTCAATCTTCTATGATGGGGTCAACGTGATGACAAGACAACTCCTTGATTCTCAAGGACCTTTGACAAAGAAAAACCCAAGGGAGGTCAAGGAGCTAATTGAAGAATTCGCGAAGCACTCTCGCAAATACCACAACCCTAGGCAAGATGGAATCAAAGGCGGTGGAGGGGCCCAAACTGAAGAAATAGCAGTTGTGATGGCCATGCTAAATAATATGGATCGAAGGATAACACAAATGGACCAGTCGATACATGCCATAAGAGAGGGTTGCGAGAGATGTAGTGGTCCACACTTGACCAAAGACTGCAATATAGATGAGTTTGGGAACAGAAAAGCTCAAGTGTGCTACTCTAGTGGGGATAAGTTTGATGAGGACTGGAGGAAACCGAAGAAGGAGTGGCTGGCATATGAAGAATATAAGAAGAAAAAAAGAAGAAAAGTATAGGCAGACAGGTCGAGGCTTTTATCATAAGGAGCAGCCGCCAGCCGAGAAGAAACCCGACCTAGAGACCATTTTGATGAAATTTTTGGAAACTTCAGAAAAGAAACACGATGCCACTGATTCTGCTATTATGGAACAACAAACTTTGATAAAGAATCAACAAGCCTCCATCCATAACCTTGAAGTACAATTTGGTTAGCTAGCCACTCTAGTTCATGAAAAATTGTCCCCGAAGAATCCCGAAGTAAAAACCCAATCTCACGTAGTGGCAATTGATACTGAAGAAGATGCAATCACTGAGTTCCTGGAGGCATTGGAAGAAGAACCGTAGCAGCCCAAGAAATCAAAGATCGAAAGTGGAAAAGTTGTTGAACCAGCTTCGCCACGACGTGGCACTCCTCTGGCCACGACGTGGCGCATGACTGATCAAAAATCCTTTGAGCCCGTTCCAGCTTATCAGCCACCTCTGCCATTTCCTACCCGAGCTGCACTTAGTCTTTTGGAGAAGGAGCATTTGGAGTTTGTAAAGCATGTGAAGGGGATCCCGATTAATAGTCCCTTTGTCGAGTCCTTATCCAAAACTCCCGAGAATCAGAAATTACTGCAAGATTTGATAAACACTCGGAGGCAGTTAAAGAAGCAGTCTACAGTGATTCTAAATGAACAAACTTCAAAAGTTGTGTTGGGAGAAACACCAGAAAAGATGGGGGATCCTAGACGCCTCACTCTTCCATGTGAGTTTGGGAATAAAATGAAGGTTAATGCTTTAGCCGATTCTGGGGCTAGCATTAATTTGATGCCTTTTTCATTTTATCGAAAATTGGAGATTCAAAAGATGAAGGCTACAAAAATGAAGATTCACATGACGAATCGTTCGGTGACTCAACCCTGGGGCATCGTGGAGGATATTTTGGTGAAAATTGGAAAATTTGTTTTTCCAATAGACTTTGTAGTCTTGTCTATGAAAGAAGATCCCGATGTTCCAATAATCCTTGGTCGTCCGTTGCTTAACACTGCTGGAGCTCTTGTTAACATCTGTGAGTCTAAGCTCACTTTGAGGGTTGAAGATGAACAAGAAGTCTTTGGAATAAAAGATGACTTTCAAGAAGATAAAGAAGAGGTGTTCACAATTAATGAAGAGAATGAACTAGAAGAACTGGAAAAGCTTATGGAAGAAGAGATCAAGGTAGTTCATCAAGTTAAAAGAACAAAACTGAGGGCATCTGTTCCATATTTGATTGAAGTCATAGCTTACAAGAGTCCGCCTTCTTGGGTGACCAAAGAGGATGAGGAAATGACAAGTGATGAAGAGGAGGTCACTTCAAGAGTGACAAAGTCGGTGGTGAAAGAGGAGGAAGATGCTATGGAGTGCAAGGAACAAACCAAGGGCACAAAACGCAAGCTTGAAGAAGAGGGCAAAGCTAAAAAGGAGAATTCAAAGAAGGCATATAAAAGGCGAGTTCAAGTTTGCAAGAGGCGGTTTAAGGAACAAAAGATCTTTGTGGTGGACTCTTCAGAAGATTCAACGTAGAAGGCACGGAGTCCAGCTCAAGTCTCCAAGAAAAAGAAGCGCTTCTCGGGAGGCAACCCGAGTTTGGTTTGCAATTTCTGTTCTTTTAATTTTTTTATTTATATTTTTTTATTTTTAATTAGGAAAGACATCAACTCATCATCTAATAACTGATAATCAGTAAAGAATTAGCTATGGGGAACTTTAATTAATGAATGAGATGCAAAGTAGTTAGTTAAAATGTGAAATGTTATAAATTATTGCAATCATGTAGTTTCCACGATGTGGGCATAGCCAGCCACGTTGTGGGTCAAAATGAAAACACGGGACTAGATTACAGTTTTAAAGTCCACGACGTGGGCATAGCCAGCCACGACGTGGCCTTTAAAAGTCAAGGGGGACCATTTCCTTAAAACCCTTTGACCAATAATCCTTATTCCCCACTTGATACTGCCGCATGAACGGGAACAACAAACCCCACAACCGATTGCTTAATCTACTTCCAAATTCCTTGCAAGATCTTGCCAATTAATCTACTTGGTATGTGTGCTACTCATTATTTGTAGTTAGTTCTTCCAATTTTAAATTTTCATGGCTAGGGTTTGAGTGATTCATGAAATTGGTTGAATCTAGTGGTTGATTTTAGATTGCATGTCCCTTAAATGTCCATAGGAACAAACCCCCAGCACTAATTTTGGTAGAAATCGCGTATATAATAACCGATCCAAAAACTGTTATCGACTGCGGTCCATGACGTGGCGTAGCCTGGCCACGTTGTGACTTCTGGCAGGCAGCTTAAATTGTTTTAATGTTTTGGATGTTTGCTGTTTTAGTTTAATTTTGTATGCAGAAATGGGACCACGACGAGCCGTTCCACAGGAGGAAAACCCGATAGATGTAGCAAGTATACACCCCTTGTATCAGTTTCCTCAAAACATTCCCCGACCGTTGTTAACTACTTACAAGAATCGGCTGGGATGGCTGTACAATAGGGAGTTTGCGATAGCCCCAATTATCGATTGGGGATTGCTTGGTGGAGTGGGAATGGTAGCTGAGTTGGAACGCTATTGGTCGAAGACATATGTTGGAGATCAATTTTCTTTCACTTGTCACGGGTGGAGGAATTTATTTGCCATTCAAGAACCTGTATACCTGGAATTATCGGTGGAGTTTTTCTCTATCGTATGCTTCGAGGAACGCACCCTTGATTTCACTTACAACCGGGCACTTGTGTTTCGTTTGGGTGGTGTTTATAGAGAGTGTAGTCTTCGGGAATTCGCTTGGCGTATGGGGCTTTATACCGAAGTGGAGACTCAATCTCCATTTTTCATACCGTTCTTGCTTGGATGCGTTCGGGATTTTACTCCCGGTATTATGGATGTGCAGTTCTGGCAGGGCATTTCTAGCCATGAATACAATACTCGTGACTCGAGTGAGTCACAAATTCGGAATCCTGTTTTCCGATTTTTACATCGCCTGATCACTTTTTCAATAAATCACAAGCATCATGGTGATAAAGTCCCCATTCATAATCTGTTTTATTTATGGACTCTTATTACCCCGGGAGTTTGTTGTGATTTACCTTATATGTTGGCGAGGTTCATGGGGAAGAAAGCGGCCAATTCTAGGCTAGGTCATATCATATTTTGACCCATGATTTTGTGAGGAATCATACTCGATTCCCAGACACAGACTTGACCATTCAACTCTTGGGTGTTATGCGGGCGGTGGTGAATATCGGGGGTCGTTTTGTTATACCACCGATAGATGACGAGCAAGAGGAGGCGCAGCCAGGACAGCAACCACCAGCCAGACCGCGGCGTCGGAATGTGCGAGCTAGAGGTGAAGTCGAGAGAGAGCGTGCTGCTTCCCAGTATGTATAGGGAGTGCCCACCGACCCTTTTCAGATTCAGGTGGGAACTTATTTGGATAATCTACAGGGGCATGCGATTTACCATACCCAGCTTACTGAGGGTATTTATTCGCATTTGGGTGTGACCCGACCACCTTCTATGCCAACACAATATCCTTATTTTCTGACATGGGAGGAGCTATGGCGTCCGCAGAATGACGGGGCAGGGCCAAGTGGAGCGCAGGACCAAGATGATGATTGATTTTATTTCTTTTTCTTTTTATTTTGTTTTTGAGTAGTTTTTAGCTTTTTTTTTGTTATGTTTGCATTTGGTGTGTAATGTAAAACATTCTTGAGCTATGATGTTACTCTTTTATTTTTGGGTTGTTCCATTTTTCATATTAGCATTGGAATTCTAAGGAGCATATAAGGTTAACTTTGGAGTCGTGTTTGTCTAGTCAAGGAAGCATAGAGTCATGAGTTGGAACCCACAATTCAAGATAAGTGTGGGGTACGTTAAGAGAGAGGCTACAGTTGGGAAATGTATTTACATAGAAGCGTCTTAAAGCATTTAGCTATTGGTCAAGTTACTAGAGTGAATGAAACAAATAAGACAGTTTTCTGCTAATGTCCAGTGTCCACGACGTGGGCCCTTTACGCCACGTCGTGGCGCTCATGCAATCTGAAGAAATTAAGCAGTTTGGTGTTCGCGCTTTCATCTCATATCACGACGTGGCCAGTTACCTGCCACGACGTGACTCAGTTTATCATTGCCCACATTTCTACTTACTAACACCCACTTTGAAGAATTCAAGTTTCGAGTCATGTTCGTGGTTTATTTACATATTCACCCAGTTCTACACCGAGTTTCTATTTTTGGAAGTCCATATTCAAGATGCACGTTTTCCACACTTTTGGAGATGCTCACGCCACTATCCCAGGGGAGTCTGTTCCTTTTTCTCCCTTTTCTTTAATTTTGATTTATTTCTATGCATACAATGAGGGAATTATATGAAATAAGTGTGGGGTAGGGGTAGAAAAAGTAAATTGCTAGATAATTATAGAATTTGATAGTAAAAATTGAAAATTTTGATCCCCGCCTGTCACGCGGGTGACCCGATGAAACAAATAAGACAGTTTAAAATTGAAAATTTTGAAAAATTTAAATTTTTAATAATTGAATCTAGTAATAATAATTTGAGTAATAATTGATAGTATTATGTGGGATGATCCGATGAAAGTTCAAATGTTTAGTTGAGCCAATACACGTTATAGTGCATTTGTGGCCTTCCTTATTTTAGTGAAATCATGGAACAAAAACATAACCCCGCTTGGTTTGAGGGATGCAATATGCTTAGCAGCCTAAACCTGAAATGTATCCAGGAAAATTATTTTTGTTAGCCAATAAAGGTTGAGGTTGAGCGCCTCTGCTTAAGCATGTAGGTTTTGAGTGAAAAAAGAGAGGTACATGTTAAAAAAAATGAGAGAATTACAAGTAAAGTGTGAAGAATTTTGGAGCAAATAAAGTGAAGATCAAAAGATCAAAATTCCAAGAATTTCAAAAAGTTGAAGATACCAGAAATCAAATCAAACAAAGGTGGTGAATTCAAAGAAATCAAAGATCAAATGTCAAAGAAATGAAGAATTCCAAAAGAGCTCCATAGTGGTATCAATGATTGTAATTCTAGATTATGTATGCTTAGGTTGCTCAACTAAAAATACCTTGAGGATAATGAGGTTTTCTGCGGATGGATTCGAAGGGTTGCATAAAATGAGCATTGTTCGGAAAAAGTAGGCGAGTGTTTATGAATATTGTGAGTATTTAAAGTGTGGGGGGGTACTTTAGGAAAGTTTTAGACACAAATACATGCGTTGAGGTCTTGGCATAATGGCTGAACTAGAGTCGGATTGTTCTATGTGGTGTTAGTAATTAGGAGTTAAGTTTAAATTTGCTTGAGGGCAAGCAAAGCCTAAGTGTGGGGTATTTTGATATTGCCATATTTATACTTATTTTTAGGCAATATTTAAGTACATTTTTATTAATAAATTGATAATATGTTAAGAATAATGATACTTATGACTTTAAATTGTTATTTCCAGTCAATTAAAAGGATTTTCGAAGAGAGGGACCAAAAATGACAATATGTGGAACATGGGAGACTTGAAAGACAAGAAAAGAATAAATTCACGATAAATACTGAATTCACGACGTGGCAAAGTCGGCCACGATGTGGCACGAGTGTTCTAGAAGATAAACATCACGACGCGGAGGATTTCCTTGGAGGATACAGATTACTTGAAGCCCACGACGTGGCGCGGGTTTTTGGAGATTATTTAAGTTCTCCTGATTATTACGAAAGGGAGAAGCTTTTGGCAGAAGAAAAGAGTTCGAGGAGACGATTCAGAGCGAAAGAAGGGTTCTGGAAGAAGGTTTTCAACACCAAAAAGAATAGAGGTTTATATTTTAGTTAAATAAGAACATGTCTTTCATTACTTTTAGCTGTGTTGGTTTAGTTGTTATGATGAGCAGCTGAATCTAGCTACTCTTGTTTATCTAGATGAAGCTTTTAAACTTATGAATAGTTCAATGTTTATGGATTAAGTCTAGTTGGTGAAAATTGCTTGTGTTTGATTTGTATAACCTAGCATGCTTATGTTTGTTTCTCTAATTGCTTGATTGCATGTTCTGTGTAGCTTAGTGACCATTAAACTGCATGAACTTTTTTACCTAATGATTTAGTGAACATTGAATTGTTAGAGCTAGGATTGACCAATCTTAGTTAGTAATTAGAATAAATAAGCTTAGTTGTGCTAGAGAACGTGTATTATGACCATAATTGCGTTTATATAACAAATTTTACATAGCATATTTACATTCATAATTAGTTATGTGTTTAATTATGTGTGAACATACATGGTTTGACATGAATTAGTTAATTATTGGTAAAGTTAGAAGTAAATTACTAATACAACTAAAAACCAACTTAATAATCCGTAATCATTAGCTAGTCATAAGGGAGAAGTGGATTCAAACTAAACAAGAGTGTGTTTTTAATTATTGAATTTGAATTTAAGTTCATCTGATCTTGTAAAACCAGATAAAACCCCTTTTAAACTTGTTAATAATTAGGTTAATTTAATAGTAAGTAAATTTATTAGAACACCGTTCCCTGTGATCGACACCCGACTTACCCAAGCTATACTGTAATCTGACTAGGTACACTGCCTATAAGTGCATAGTTAGTTAAGTTTGTTAGGTTATAAATATTAAAATTAGTGAGTACTTTTGTGCACATCAAATGCCAACATACTACGGGTCTAATCATCCTCAGGATGAAATACCCTAGGTCCTCAACCATCGGGTTGGAATGCCCCGACCTGTTGGCTTACGCACAAAGCAGTGAAGCTTCAGCTACTGACCAAACATGTGCACATAATATAGATAAGCATATCATAAACTAGCCATCAAACAAATAAACATATCTTATAGATCACTAGGCATAGCATCATCTTATCTACCAGGATACCGATCTAATAGGTCACAACAATAAAAAAAAAATGCATAACATGATATCAATCCAAGGGTCGGCATTGGTGCCTTCGACTCGCAAGTACAGTGAGGAAAACTCACCTTACAAGCTGAACTGAACTGATAAGGCCCAACTCCAAATCTCGGCTCTTTACTCAAAGCCTACATCCACCAAGTGACCAATCCCATCGAAATCCCAACAATACCTAAAATACCCTCAAAAGTCAAACTTGGTCAAACTTAAAGTCAACAGGTCAAAGTCGATAAACCCACTAAGTCAACCCAACCGATTTAACTCAACATGGGCTGACCCATGCCAGTATGTGGTGTGTTCCCAGAAGTACACTTAGCGTACGCAAGGCCTCACATTGACCAAGTTACGGGGTGGCTGAGCAAGTACGTGGGGCATACTCCCACCTACGTGAGGCATACCCTCGCAAAACTCATAACTTCATCAAGTGTTTAATGGCTTAAGCACTTAAGCCCAAACTTCAGATCTATGGTGCAAATGCACCCTAGAGTCATGAAGTCTCAAACTTTATCACTTTACACTTCTAAAAAGTCCTCATTTTTATGACTAATGACCCCTCTAAGGGTCTTAAAGGACAACTCAAAACATCCAGAACATTCCATGCTAAAGATGCAGCATTTAGGACCAAAACGAAGCATAAAAAACTTAATAAATAGATCTAGCAAACAAGCCATCAAGGTATGAACTTTATACCTTGGAATGATGGAGAAAAGAGCAAAACTTCCAGATCCAAGCCTTGCTTTAAGTTTCCAAGCTCCTTGATGCAACTCCTTCTTCCTTGAACACACCAACAACACACTCTATATCTCAAAACACACTCACTAAGGGTTAGGGTTTGCCAAAGACGACTAAAATGGTATGGGGGCTGAAAAGGTGAGGTGAAATGAGCCATAATGATGCTTATATACCACCCAAACCCTAAAAATTTGGGTTTTCTCCTGACAAGAGTATGAATTAAGTACGTAAGTGTACGCCCAGCATACTAGAGCGCACCCTTGTACGCTCAGTGTACCCTCATGTACGCTCCATACTCATCCTGCTCAAATTACCAAATTGCCACAAGGCTTCAAGGCTCATTCTCATGGACTTAGGGATCATATGATAAAACCATAAGGATGAATTTAGAAGTATTTGAATCCCGGGATGTTACAAGAAATTTTGGCCTTGGCTTGTGAGAATGGAGTGGCTGAAATTTGGAAAGCCATAGAGGGTTTATATAGGTGATAAAGGGAGCTAGGGATAAGGCAGTTTCCTAATATAAGCCCTAATCCCTTAACTTCCTCCCTAAGGCATCCAAGGCACTCTTAATGCCCAAGGAAACCCTAGAATCATTCTAGAATTTGTCCCCCCTCCTGGGGAGGTTCTAGAATTAGTCGATGTTCAACTTTTAAACATTGTCATCTGATAAGTTATTAATTAACTTGAAGATCGATTAGATCTTTGTAACAGGTAGTGCGAAAAACATAAAACAATAAACAAGACAAGGTTGAATCGCAATGTGTCGAATGATTAATTCAAACAATCCTCAGTAGAGCTCGACTAAGAACTTCCGCTGTAGAGGACTTAGGGTTACAGAACGATAATAAAACTTCTCTGATCAATCTATTCTTTCGTTCCTATCATTAACCTAAGATGCATGCAAGCACCTATATTTATAATAAACCCTATCAAGTTCACGGATGGACAGGCCCATACCGGAGATACAAAAACAGACTAACTAGCGAGCCCAATCGACGCAATGATATTACAACACACGACCCAACAATCTCCCCCTTTGCGTCAAATTGGAGCGAGACTACTTCTTCTTCTTGCTTGGGCCAGCAGCGTGAACTTTCTTCGTGGTATCAAACAAACGAGAGATTAGCGTAAGGATCGTCTATCTGAACCAAATGTACCAATGTATCATGTCGTCGAAGTACTTGATATCATCCACTGTGTTTTGCTTGCATCTGTGGATGATCCCCAAAACATGCTCTAAGCATGCAGTAGTATACAGATGTTTGTCAGCCAAGGCGAAAAGAAATTTCTATCCTTCGTTCCTGGTGAACATGACCGAATTCCTTCTCGAGTCAATTTTTCCCATCTGCATTTGGTTCAGATCACTGGCAGAGCCAACATGAGATATTGTTGGTTTCTTCTTGAAGACGCTTGCTATCTCCTGATCCATCAGTGCAACTTCCATGATGTAGCACACAAGCATCCTTTTGAAATGGTCGATGATCGGACCGTATTCAGCTTCGTTGGTCAGAAGGATGTTGTGCAAGATTATCCAATCATGGGGATTAAGATTCGGAAGATCTGCTAGAGAAATGGCATGTTCGGTTTTGGCAGATCCCCGAAGCACCTTGAACCGAATGTTGATGAAATTCCCTTCGGTATATGGCTTCAAGACCCAAACGTTGATAATTTTTTGAGCGCTCCAAGTCTGATATTGGGGTTGAGCAGCTTTCAGATAAAAATCAATTAAGTCCCGATCAACCTGTGGATAAGGATGAGGGAACTCTGCAACGTTGGCGAAGGCGTGAAAGATGAACGCCTTTCGGGTCAGTGGCATGTCGAACTGAGATTCGACAGTGTTGGAACAATCAAGTGAAATCACAGGTTCCAGCCACAAGATGCTCGGAGTGTCGATGGCTTCCTTTATCATCCTCTCAAGAGTCCAAGCAGGAAAAAGAGTTTTCCTACTCTCAAGAAGGTCGTGGGCTTCCTTCTGTTTTCTTTCAGCTTCTTCAGCTTCTTTGGCCACACGAGCACTGACATCAGCCTCATTGTTTCGACTTTTTCGCTTCAGCAGATCGGCGATAGTCTCTTTGTCTTCTTCTTCATCCTCCTCAGCAATCTTCTTGCCTTTATCTTTCACACCAGAACCGGAGGCTTGATCTACTGGAGGAGGTTCGGTAGTGTGAGTTGCCTGTGAGGAAGGAGGTGGTTGAGATGTTGACTTCTTCTCTCCCCCTTGTTTCGGAATGGACACGAAATCAAGTAGCCCTTCGATTTTGCTTAGCAGGGCAAGGGCGGGAGCGAGCTTCTCTGCAAGGTCTCGCCTCACAGTGTAGTTCAGGATGGGATCATGTGCTTCGAGGATGTTGGATATGGCAGAGTGGACATCCAAAACACACGATTTAATCACCTCCCTTTCAGACCGAAGAGAGTCAACCTCCTGTTGAGAGTTAGAGAGTTGAACACTCTTGACCTTCAGCGCGGTGGTCTTTCTGGCTAGAACATCCATGAGAGAGTTCTTAGTAGCCAAATCCTCTTGCAGCTTTGAGAGACGCTCGTCAATGGTGGCACGAAATGCTGAGTTGTCGTCTGAAAGCGTTTGATGAAATGAAGCAAAGGACTTCAAATCAGTGGAGACAGACGTGGCCAACTGTTGAACAATTGGTTCCAACGTAGTCTTAGCGGCATTTGCACTCTCCTGTAAAGACTTTAACAAGGCAGAAGCATCAGAAAATAGTTTATCAACTTTTTCGGTCGCTGCCTGACAGGCTTTTGTTGAGGCATCAATAGCGGAGGTTGCAGAAGTGAGAGAGTCTTGCTGAGCCTTGGAAAAAGCATCAACAATCTTCTGAACTGCAGCTTCAGAAAGTGATGATTGAGACGTGGAAGAGGAGGCGATGAGCAAGTCAACCTTGTCATGGAGCTCCTTGAGATGTTTCTTTGTAACCGGAGCGTCATCATCATCATCGCTCTGTACTTGAAACGGACTATAGTAGACCGAGTCAAATGTCATATTTTCCCCGCCAAGGAATGTTTCTTCTCCTTCTGAAGCATGACCAAGAGAAGGTGGTGGTGGTGAAGATGGTGGTGCAGAAGTATGGGTAGGTTCGGGTTGGGTTGTTTCGGGTGTTGGTGTGGGGGTAGGTTCGGGTGCTTTGGTAGTTTTGGGTGCGTTAGTGGTTTTGGGTGCAGCAGTATGAACCCCCATATCAGATACGTTGGTTCTAACATTTGCAGTGGATGTTGTGGTTGCGTCGGTGAATATTGGTGGTGGCATTGGGATGGAAGTGTTTGGAATGTGTGTAAAGGGGTTTATGGTGGGAATGGAAGTAGGAATAGTTTTAGGAGGAGAGGAAATTGGTGAAGTAAAGGCATGAACTTCTGGAGTAGGAGATCTGGGTGGAGTGTTGCCTCTTGGAGAGTCGCCAGAACCCGAACTCTCACCCTCAGACTCGCTTGAGGAGGAAGCGATAACCAGCTTTCTCCTGGGTTGGGTTTTTCTCCTCTTTTGCTGCGGAGACTGAGTAGCCTTAGTGGGTTTCCTCTTCTTTGGAGACGGGCCTTTAGCTCCTTTCACCACCTGTTTCCCCTTATCAGCCTTCTTGCCTCTTGGAGCAGGCTTGTCGGCGTCATGAATGGACTTCAACATCTCCGGAGTGAGATCCCTCGGACCAAAACGCTTAAATTCTTTGTAAGTTCTGATAATCCGGCTATCAGCTGGAACGTCACCATACATAGTTTCCGGAATTGAACCGTTGAATGGAAACTTGGAAGCATCTGAGACAATGATCTTCGTGGTATGGAATGTACCAATCGAAGACATTAGAGCACCGGCGACAATGGGGACGTGGTACTTGTCCATCACCCATTTTGTGATCAAGGTCCAAAACCTGGCGTAAGAAACCTCTGAATGCCTTGAAGAAGAGGAAATACTTTAGATGAGTTGTTGCCATAGAATAGACCCATAATCTACATTGATGCCATTGTAGATTCCATACATTATTGATAAAAATAGCCGACTGGCACCATCAGATCCAGCACTTCTTTCAGAAAGCCCTGAATAGAACAGTGAATAGCCCGTTCCACTGTGGAGGTAGGCACGACTTTTTGAGTTTCGCGACTAAAGTAAGCACCTCCGTATAACCCATGTTGTAAAACATGTTGAACAAGTGCCCCAGTGGAATCGTCTCAGGATTAACCCTCGTAGAATTAGCTTCAAACCCTAACAAGGAGCAAAACCGTTGCTTGGAAATTGATGTTTTGTGCTGAAAAACATCAAAGAAGAGTTTGTCAACAGTCTTGTCATAATGAGCAGTCGCAAAGATTTGCGACAAGAACTCCATCGGAACAGATTTAGCTCTTGTAAGTGCAGGAGCGATCGGAGAAAACTTCAAGCACTCGATAATAGGGAACATGAAGCCATCGTAAGCATGAGGGGTTAAATCAATGATGAGGCTTTGTTGTGGGCGAATGGGAAGTATGTGGGATGTTGCGTGAACAGAAGATGAATCTGCCATTACTTGAAGAGAGTGGAGAAGATGATGAACAGGGAAGAATTAAGGAGTTGTTTTTGCTCTCTGGGAATTTTGAATGCGGTAAAGAGGTAAACAAAGGAATATGTTGCCTTTTATACTGGGGTTTAAGGAGAGAGAAAGATCTTCCCAAATCTTCGATTAAAAATCGAAGGGTTTTTCGGAGTTGACTGATGTGTGACAGTTGGAGTTGCCGATGATCACGCATGAGAGAGAATGTCAGACCCTTAAAACACGCCTTCCCATCAATCGCCGTTTGAATACGAACCGGTTCAGATTCACACACGCCCCTCTTGCGCCGTTTGGAGATGAGACAGTTCCGATTCGCACGCTTCCCCTTTTTAGCGCCGTTTGAAATCAAATCGATTAGACTCCCGCCTGAGTCAGCATGTTATCATCTTATCCTTTAAAGTGTAACGGCATCTTTTGAAAAATATTCCCACGTGGATTAAAATTAACCACAGCCTTGAATCAACTGCCAAACCAAGAAAAATGCCTTGTAATTAATCGAACCTGAATTTTGGAAAATCAAAGATTTTCGTGCTAAGGGTATAAAAGAAAAGAAATAAAGCAATATTTTAGGAAAAATTGCGATGTCAACAAAGACACGAAACAAATGATCACGGGTACGAATCTCTTCCTCCAAAGTCAAGAGAGACCTTAAAGTGTTTGTGTGGTTTCCTGTTGATTAACGATCAGACACTTATTAAGAAGTGTTGAAAGGCTTCTTTTAACTAGGCTTAATAGGGTGACTTTCTCTTCGATTCAAAATTCCTGATCTTGATGTAAGATAGAAAGTGAACGAAGTACTTGTGAGACCGGTGTAGTCTGTTGAACAAGTAGGTTGGTAATAATTTTAATTTGGCTGGGAAATATAAAATCTCAACAAAAATTTAAAACTGGATCCCAAGGGAAGAAACATTATTGGTTTTAACAATTTCATAGGAATCACACAAAAGAAAATTTTGAGATTTCATGAAGATACGTCCGTCAATTCATTTGTGAAAACTAGAACAAGTTAATTGTTCACCGTCAAATCGTATTGGGTATTGAATTTTGGGTTTCACTTCGCTCATAGTGGCACGAAACTAAGATCATAAACACAGAAATTGTGTAACCATAAACCTCAGTGGTAAGTTCTGAGAATCTCAAGGGTTACGTTTGTGAAACGAATGTGATGGAGAAATGCAATGTAGATGTTGTAAAGAAACCAAAGTACCTCTGCTGTAAAAGAAGGACCAAGCAGAAAACTCTTATCTCATGTGAGAAGAGAGTTAGGTAGCTCATGATTAGAATAAATATAAGAGCCTAATTGGGAAGACAAGGTTTGTGTATACCAAGTCAGTAAGGCTATTATTCAGAATCAGGTGAGGCTTTGGACACATACAGTAGCATGCTTCTAGGGACACTTAACTAATTAAACGATTTCCCCATAAACGAACACACGCAAAATTTAGAGCAAAAAATAAATGAATAACAAAATATTTTTGGAGTTTTTGAATTTATGATAAAAAGGAAAAAAAATTATTTTTGGAATTTTTGATAATAATAATAATAATAAATTAAGACATAAAAAAATACAAAAAAATGTTGGAACCGAACCCGAGCGTTCGGTTTATTTCGGTTGTGAAAAACTTTGGAACCGAACCCGAGCGTTCGGTCTATTTCGGTTACCAAAGAAAATAGGTTTTAAACGGAAAATGACTTTGATAATAAAATAAATGAATTTAGAACAAGTATACATAAGATCTACAACCAAGAAAATTACCTTTGATGGATGAGCGAAAAGCAAATTATTCAACCGAACCCGAGCGTTCGGTTCATTTCGGTGCATTAGTACAAGACCCGAACCCGAACGTTCGGTCTATTTCACTTCTTACTTTTGAGTTTGAGAGGTAATTTTTGGTACTGACTCCGATTCCATCATACCTAGCCCTTGTAGAATTTTGTTGAACGATGCTTTAGGAAGAGCTTTGGTGAAGATGTCAGCCAGTTGATCAGTGGTTCGAACAAAATGTATTTCGACGTTGCCATCTTCCACATGATCTTTAATGAAGTGATACCTCAGTGCTATGTGCTTAGTCTTGGAGTGTTTCACTGGGTTATGACAGATCCTAATTGCACTTTCAGAGTCACAATATAGTGGGATCTTTTTCATATTGAGTCCATAGTCCCTGAGTTGACTCTGGATCCAAATCACTTGAGAAGTACAAGAGGCAGCTGCAATATATTATGCTTCAGCTGTAGACAAGGACACACACGTTTGTTTCTTTGATTGCCAGCTGACCAACTTCCCGTCAAGGAATTGGCAGCCTCCCGTGGTGCTTTTCCTGTCTAGACCATAACCTCCAAGGTCTGCGTCTGAGTAGGCTTGAACGAAGAAGCTTGAGTTGGATGAATACCATAGGCCTAAAGAGGCAGTTCGCTTGAGATATCGGAGTATGTTCTTTACTGCAAGCATATGAGGTTCACGTGGATTCTCCTGAAATCTAGCACAGTAACAAATAGAGAACATTATATCAGGCCTGCTAGCAGTGAGATACATCAAAGAACCGATCATCTGGCGATATAGCGTAATATCAACTGCTGGCTTATCCAAGGATGGAGTGAGCTTGGTGCCGAACGCCATTGGAACTTTAACTTTTGAATCTCCCATCATGCCAAATTTTGTCAGGAGAGTCTTCATGTAAGCTTCCTGATTAATAAAGATGTCTTCTGGTCCCTGTCTAATATTTAAACCAAGGAAAAAGTTAATGGGACCCATTGAGCTCATTTCAAATTTAGTCTCCATCAGCTTTCTGAATTCAGCCGTTAAGCTAGGATTCGTTGAGCCAAAGATGATGTCATCGACATAAATTTGAACAATCATAAGGTGGTTACCTTCCTTCTTACGAAAGAAGGTTGGGTCAACCGAACCTTGTTTGAATTTGGACATCTTTAAAAATTTGGTTAGCGTTTCATACCAGGCTCTCGGAGCTTGTTTCAGTCCATATACGGCTTTGTCTAAAATGTAACAATGATTGGGGTACCTTTCATTGACAAATCCAGGAGGTTGTTCCACGTACACCGTTTCTTCAAGTTCTCCATTTAGAAATGCACACTTGACATCCATTTGGTAGACCTCAAAGTTTTTGTGTGCAGCATAGGCAAGAAATATTCTAACAGATTCCATCCTAGCGACAGGAGCAAAATTTTCTTCATAGTCGATGCCTTCCTCCTGACAATATCCTTTCACTACTAGACGTGCTTTGTTACGTATCACGTTGCCTTCCTTGTCCATCTTATTTCTGAAGACCCATTTGAGACCAACAACTGAGGCATCTTGAGGAGTTGGAATTAGGCACCAAACTTTATTCCTTTCGAATTCATTCAGTTCGTCTTGCATAGCTTGAACCCAATCAGAGTGATCAAGAGCAGTATTAACTGTTTTTGGTTCAACTTTTGAGACGAAGGAGTTAAACATACAAAATTCTACTTTTGAAAATAAGGAAGTTTGTTTTGCCTTGAGTTGTGATCGGGTCAAGACCTTTTCAGAAACATTGCCGACAACTTGGGAAACAGGATGATCTCTGGTCCATTTGATAAGAGGAGGGTAATTTGGATCGTAAGATGGATCCAATTCAGTGTTTACCATCTCTTCTGGTTCAGATTGACTTTCATCGTCAAAGAGCATATCGGCATGCTCCCCCTTGAAAGATAAGCTTTCAGGTATGTCTTGAGTATCTTGAGCTACAGGGGTTTCGGGTGGTGTCGAGCTTTCGGGTGTTGATACACCTTCGGGTGATGAGGCACTTTCGGGTGGTGAAGTGCGTTCATGAGCAGCTTGAGAAATGTTCTCCCCCTCAACATGTGAGCTCGGCTTTGATGAAGAAGATGGATCCTCCCCCTCAACTGAAGCATTGTGCTGTGGAGGTTCGTTGGAACATGATACTCCTTCATTCATTCGCTTTGCAGCATCTTCGATAAGTTGCTTCATATGATCTACTTTGTTGTCTACTGCCTTGACTTCCGAGAGAGTGGCTTTCTCTGGTTCATCAAATAACTCGACAAACTTCTCAAAGAGGTTTGCGATCGAGGCTGTGACTTGGCCTGTTTTAGGAAAGATTTCTCCAACTGTGTCTTCGTTGGCCTTTAGCTTTTTGACATAACTATCATCAAAATTCACGTAATAAGTCTCTTCTATTTTCCTCGAGCGTTTGTTTAATACCCTGTATGCTTTAGAATTGAGAGAATAGCCCAGAAATATCCCTTCATCGGCTTTGACATCGAACTTGTTACGATGTTCTTTAGAATTGAAGATGAAGCACCGTGAGCCGAATACATGGAAGAATCTGACATTTGGCTTCCTGTTGTTGATGATCTCATAAGGAGTGAGAGTGAATCGCTTATTGAGATATGACCTGTTTTGCATAAAACAAGCAGCAGCAATAGCATCAGGCCAAAAATATAAAGGCAAAGAAGCAAAACTTAGCATAGTTCGGGCCGCCTCACACAAAGATCGGTTTCGTCTTTCGACAATTCCGTTTTGTTGAGGGGTGTAGGGAGCTGAGAAGTTGTGACTGGTTCCTTTTTCTGCCAAGAATTCTTCGAGTTCTTTATTTTTGAACTCCAGCTCATTGTCACTCCTGATGTTGCGAACGAATTTCTTCAGCTGTACTTCAACCTGCTTGATGAACATCTTTAGCTTGTGAGTCACTTCAGATTTATGCTTCAGAAAGAACACCCATGTAAAACGCGAAGAGTCATCAACAATAACAAGAATGTAGTTGCTACCGCCGATGCTTTCGATAGATGACGAACCACACAAATCAATATGAAGTAACTCTAGTGGTTCAACAACTTTAGTGTTTATAATTGATGGATGACTTTGACGACTCTGCTTCCCCATTTCACATGCAGCACACAAATGTTCTCTATCGTACTTGAGCAATGGAAGACCTCGAACATGACCTCCAATGACAAGTTTATTAATGTCCTTAAAGTTGAGATGAGAGAGTCATCGGTGCCACAGCCAGCTTTCGTCAGATTGTGCTTTGGATAACAGGCAGATAGCTGGATTCCCTTTGATGGGTTTGAGGTTCAGGGGAAACATTTCACCTTTGTGCTCCGATTTGAGAATAACTCTTTTCGTTTTCTTCTCAATTATTTCCGAACCCTCATCATCGAATGAGACCTTGAGACCGGTACCTCCAACAAGCTGAGATACACTGATAAGGTTGTGCTGTAGTCCCTCAACGTATGCAACCTTCCTAATCGTAAAATCACCATTTGTTATCATTCCATAGCCTTTTATTGTGCCGAATGAATTGTTCCCGGACTTGACATTTCCACTGTTTGAAAGAGACCGAAATTCCCTCAACTCTTCCTTCCTTCCTGTCATGTGACGCGAGCAGCCACTGTTAATATACCATTCTTCGTCAAACTGCTCGTCACTGATAACCTGCAAAAATTAAGCAGATTTAGGAACCCAAAGTTTCTTGGGTCCACGTGAGCCTTTCACAGGAACAGGAATAGTAAGAGAGATGTCAACAAGATATGTTGTTTTTATTAACGTTGTCTCATCTTTCTTTTTGATGGTGAAAACCTTAATTTTATTGGGATTTATTGCTTTTGGTTTGGACTCTGGTTTAGGTTTCTGGACTTTGGGAAGATTTTGATTTGTTTTAACTGACGAAACCTTTAATTTTCCTTTCAGATCTGTTGATGATTTAGGTTTTTGAGAGCGAACAGAATAGAATTTAGAATGTGGTTGAGAGGAATTAGAAGAATTAGAAGAATTAGAAGAGTTAGAACGAGAGAATTTAGACTGAGATGATTTCTTGACTTGAGATTCTAGGTGACCCTTTTGTTTTTGATCATCAGTGGGACCGAACCTAGAATTTTGGTCGCTTTTGCTCTTTGAACCGAACCTTTGCTTTCGGTAGATAGTGTTCTCTGAACCGAACCTCTGCTTTCGGTTGATATTGTTCTCTGAACCGAACCTCTCCCTTCGGTTGTTATTACTCTCTTGTGATCTAACAGTACTTTTTTCTGACTTTAAATTTCTATCACGATACGAGAAATATGCGTTTTGAGATTGCTAAAACTGTTTTCTTTTAGAGAGATTCTTCTTGTATCTCTGATTCCTTTGTTGTTTTTGATTTCTCACCTGCTTCGGCTGATGATGGATATTCGCTTTTGGTTTTTGTTTTCTGTCAGCTGGTTCGCTTTGAACTGATGATGTTTTGTTTAAAGGAGTGACTTCTTTTGCAGGAATTCCTTTTTCTTCAGGAACATCTTTTGTACCACTAGTACTTGGTACGTCGAAGCTATCAGGCTTGTTCAAAGGTTCGGGCACATATCTGCCTTTGGTTTTCCATGATGTCCTTTCTGATAGACCAACTGTTTCGTCAGCATTGTCGATAGGAGCTGACCAGAAGAACTCATCGCAGCCATCAGCATTATCTTCGTTTACAATGGCTGTGAGTTCGGCTGTCTGATGTTCGGTTACACCTGTGACCTTATACACCTGATTTGGAGTGGTTCTAACCTTTTGGTATACTACAGCCTTTTCTTCAAGGATCGGGGACTTTTGTTGGGACAAACGAGCAAACTCCACAGAATTTTCTGAAATAAGATTCTTGTGGTTTTTGGTTTCGCTCTTGACAAACTCTGAACAGTCGACTACATCCTCTACAGAAATTTCACTCATATCATTGTCCTCATTAAGCTCGAATGCATTTTCAACATCAATTTTATTTTCTGAGCTCAAGTTGGTACTCAATGAGTCAAACTTTTGTATGGTTTCGGTCCTTAGTTTCAGTTTATCATTTTCATCCAAAAGGTTTTTCAGCATGTCCTTATGGTCCTTGGACTTAATGAAAGATTCGATTTTTTCCAGACCATACATATATGTCGGATTAACATCCTCAGACGAAACCACACTTTCACAATTATATGCTTCACCGTCGATTTCATCCTCCTTAAACTCAAGGAAGGGCAAAATCATGCGATGAATTTTCTGCCCTATTTCACAGTTTAAATGAAGTTGAGTGATATTATTGTAAAGACGCTTAGCAATCAAACAAAAGACATTTCGCTGTTTTAAAAGTTTCAAATTGTCTCTTTGTAAATAAATGTTTTCGTCCTTGGTTTTGATTAACTCCGACTCCTTCAGCTCGATCCACATCCTCCGCTCCTCACTTTTTGAAGACACCCTGCTTATTTGGTCAGTTAGGTTAGAATTGGTGACTCGAGTTTGAGTTAAGCTACTGTCTAGATGAGAGATTCTTGAATTCACATTTTTTAATTCCTTTTCGTATGAACATTGTGGGACTTTGAATGAAACAAAAACGGATTGTACCTTCTTGATCAGTTCATCAAGCTCGTTGAACTGCACGCTAAGCGGTTTTGCTGTAAAGCACAAGTCCTATTGCTCCTTCGTGTCTTCATTCCCACCATCTGTGTTGTATCCCCTCATCTGAGATACATCAAACACCATCAAGCATTTGCCACCGCTACCCTCATCTTTTGCCACATAAGCCTTTCCATGAGAAGGCTTCCTTACTTCATCATCTTCAGAGTCGGTTGACCAGACCTCCACGCCTCCGAACTCATCATCTGCTACCGAACCTTGCACAATTAAAGCATTCATTGAAGGGTTAGTGACAGCTTTCTTCTTCCTGATCTCATCCAAATTTTTCAGTAACAAAGCTTCTTCATCTTTCTCCTCATCCTTTTCTGCCATTTTCTTGAGGACACAATCTTTTGCATAGTGGTTCTTTCCTCCACAATAATAGCAGCTCACACGCGAATCTCCTTCAGCTTTCGGTTCCTTCTTTGATTCTTCTGCCTTCGGTTCATCTCTGACCTTTTCAGAACTATAACTTCCCTGCCAATTTCTGTTCTTATTGGTGGGAAATCTTTTCTTGATGAACCTCTTGGGGTTTGACACCATCATAACATAGTCTTCAGAAGTAAGGTCATAGTCCTCCAAGTTGAGGTCTTCATCTTCCATCACCCCTTTGCTTTTGGACAGAAGAGCCAATGATCCCAAGCTAGAAACCACATTTTTCTCCTACAAGACAATCTTTTCTTGGGCTTTCAAAATCCCTACCAGCTTTGCCAATGAGTATGATTTGAATTGCTCATGTGCTTTGACAATGGACACAACAGCTCTCCACTCAGATCTAAGTCCGTTTAAAAATGTAACCTTTTGTTCAATCAACTTCCTTTCAATGTCATGTTTGATCATCTTGCTAAGAAGATGATTGAAGCGATCGAACGTTTGAGTCACTGTTTCTTCGGGACCCTGCTTGAATTCACCGAACTCGGACAAGAGTAAGGTTTGAATGGAATGTTCAAGATCTTCGTCTGTGGAATATAACTCTCGCAGCCTATCCCATATTTCTTTCGCAGTGCTGCACGAACTTACCAGCCTGAGCGTATCCGATTGAAGAGCGAATCTGATTAGTCTCAATGCCTTAATATTGCACTGAAACTTATCTTTTTCGTCTTGGGCAATATCTTTAACGTCTTTCAATAGATCATTATACTCTTTCTGAGTTTTAATGATCCTTGAAGTAGCTGAATGAGCGAAAGGTCCAGACACGATGGCTTCCCAGATGAGATATCCGTTGTCCTCGGATCCTATAACATAATCTTCAAAGTCATGTGCCCAGACTTCATAATCCTAGGTGTAAAGGATGGGAATCTTCGTCGTTGATCCAATGCTGTTCGAGATGTTAATTGGATTTGATTGTGACTCGTCCATGCTTGATCGAATAACCTGTTTAAAAGATCAGACTTGTAATGTATTAAATTAGGGCAAAACAAATAAATGTTGAGTTACGTCAATTATGGGATGATGGCTCAATAAATATTGATTAATGCGGAATAACCCTAATCACCAGCTTTTTCACAGAAAAGATGTGTATGAATTACACAACCTCCTGCTCTGATACCAATTGATAAGTTATTATATAAACTTGAAGATCGATTAGATCTTTGTAACAGGTAGTGCGAAAAACATAAAACAATAAACAAGACAAGGTTGAATCGCAATGTGTCGAATGATTAATTCAAACAGTCCTCAGCAGAGCTCGACTAAGAACTTCCGCTGTAGAGGACTTAGGATTACAGAACGATAATAAAACTTCTCTGATCAATCTATTCTTTCGTTCCTATCGTTAACCTAAGATGCATGCAAGCACCTATATTTATAATAAACCCTATCAAGCTCACGGATGGACAGGCCCATACCGGAGATACAAAAACGGACTAACTAGCGAGCCCAATCGACGCAATCATATTACAAAACACGACCCAACATCATCTTTAGTCCTTCCACTTTTAATTATTCCATTTAATCCCAAAATCAATTCCAATTAATTCATGATTAATTTACAATTAAATAATACTATTTATAATTAATATATTACTTCATAATACATTAATAAATTATTTATTTTAATTTCTAATTAATTTATTAATCACATAATAAATTAATAAATCAATCTCTCTCTCTCTCTTTTCTGTCTCTCTCTCTCTAAAAGTCATCATTTATCAATTACTAGGTTTGAGGGAAACCCAAACGGAATTTGCTAATAACTCAAGATTATACTAATTTACTTATTGGCTTAGACACCTAATCCAAAAGTCTCCCACTTGGATAAGTCTTAAACTAAATTACTGGTATAACTTCTAAATTAAATAGCAAAGAGTGCTTCCATAACAACTACCAAACTCTGAACTGAATAGTCATTGGTCTTAAGATAAGTGATCCAATATTCCTCCATTCTACTAGATATCATACAGACATGAGAAATGGATTAGAATCAATTTCATTATCGAAAAGTTTGTTTCCTAATTTCTGATTTGTGATGACAACATAAGACTTCAAATTGAACACATCGATTGAGTCATTGTTAGGCCCAGCCCTATAAGTCTACACCAAATCACCAAGGGGCCTAAAGATATCTCTTTTATCATTAGGCCACAAGGAACGAATAAACTTTGACTTATATGTTTGTATCCTTTACTCACCAAATCATACATGATACTACGTTTTATAACATCATGTTATTGATGCGTTTATGAAACACCAATGCACAAACGACTTGTAAACTACAACTCATATATCTCTGTTTCAAGAATATAAGATATTATCGTCTCAGAATTAGTCATGATATAATCCATGAAGCAATTCTTTGAGCGTGGGTTTATCTGATACTTAAATCTCCATTTCTAAGTACTCATAAATATTGTAGCAATACAATTGATATGCCTAACCTCCTTAGACAATATACAATCGAATTCATGATAGTCTTAATTCACTACTTACTTCCCAAAATATGAGTGACTGTGGAATTTGAATAATTAAATTATTCGGGAAGTAAAACATTAAAAACAAAACACAAGAATAAACAATTAACAAAGGCAGTAAACAAATTTATAAATAATCTCTATTATTTAATCACCAAAAGTTAATTACATTTATTTTTTTACAAGTTTCAAACTAATCATCTAACTACCAAAACTAATGTCATGTCTCAAACCAATGCTCCTAGCATGTTGACTATGCTTAATCCTACTAAGAGCCATTGTGAGAGGATCTGTAGGATTATCTTCTGACAAAATTCTCTTCATTATGAGATGACCTTCTTCAAATCTATGTCTGAAAAAATGGTACTTTCTATCAATATGTTTTGATTTACCATGATCTCTCGGTTCTTTGGTCAAAAAACGGCTCCTTCATTATCGCGGAAAAGTTCCATTGGCTCCTGAATGTTTGGAACTACACCAAGATTTCCGATGAAGTTATTTAACCAAGCTACTTCCTTTGATCCTTCACTTGCCACTATGTACTCCGATTCACGAGTATAATCAGCCACTGTGTCTTTCTTGGAACTTTTCCAAGTAACTACTCTACCATTTAAAGTGAACACCCAGCCAGATTGAGAAAGAAAGTTGTCTTTATCTGTTTAAATGTTGGCGTCACTATACCTAGTTACTCTCAATGTATCATTGCATCCAAGAACCGGGACTATATCCTTTGTCCTTTGCAAATACTTGAGAATGTTCTTAACTGTTGTCCAATGAGCTCTGCCATGAGTTTCCTGATAGCGACTGACCATGCTTAAAGCAAAGGACACATTAAGGCGAGTACATGTCTAAGTGTACACGATCGATCCTACAGCCAAAGCATAAGGAACTTGACTCATATAAGCTATCTCTTCATTCGTACTTGGGCTTTAAGTCTTACTCAATTTGGAATTGCTCTGAATAGGTAGCTCTCATTTCTTGAAATTTTCCATACTAAATCGTTTTAGTACTTTGTCCAAGTATGCACTTTGACTAAGTCCAATTATTCTGTTCTTTCTATCTCTCAAAATTCTTATCCCGAGAATATAGGGTGCCTCTCATAGATCCTTCAAACACTTTCCAAGCCAAGATTTTACTTCTTGCAAGGTTGGAATGTCTTTTCCCATGAGTAGCATGTCATCAACATACAATACAAGAAAAGTTACTATACCCCCACTAGCTTTGACATACACATATGACTCATCCTCACTTCTAGAAAAACCAAACTCTTTGACTTTTTCATTGAAGCAATGATTCCAGCTGTGAGATGCTTGTTTCAATCCATAGATGGATTTCTCAAGCTTACACACTCTATTGGGAAATTTTGCATCAACAAAAACCTCTGGCTGACTCATGTAAATATCCTCAACCAACTTCCAATTAAGGAAAGTGATTTTGACATCCGTCTGCCAAATTTCATAATCATGAAAAGTAGGTATGGCAACCAGTCGTGCCTTGAAAGTGTAAAGCTCTTCACAACCAATCATGCCTTGAAAGTGTGCACATTTCCATCCTTGTCGGTCTTCTTCTTGAAGATCCATTTGCAACCAACTATATTTCGACCAGGTTCTTGATCAACCAAATTCCAAACTTGGTTGTCATACATGGACTTGATCTCACTGTCCATTGCCCCTTTCCACTTGGCAGCCTCAGGGACTGTCATTGATTCCTTGTAGTTAGCTGGCTCATCCTAATTTACTAGTGTTTGATCACTAATAAACGTATCACTATCTAATGTTATATGAAAACCATAGAATGTTGGTGGCATGCTAACTCTACTAGAACATCTAAGAGGTAGCGAACTAGTAATGGGTTCAACAAGAGTCTCATCCTCTGGTTGACCGCTAGTATCATCTAAGGTTCCTTCATTGATTGGCTCTTGAATTTCTTCAAGGTCAACTATGCTCCCATTGTCCTCTTTGTATACGATCTTTCTCTCTCTCTCTCTCTCTCTCTCTCGCGCGTGAAAGACTCCTCTTTGTGCTACAAAGACCATGTTTTCACTAGGTCTGTAAAACAAATATCCAAAAGACTTTTGTGGGTAGCCAATGAAAATACACTTCTCACTTCTGGCTTCTAGCTTGTCACGAGTCTCTCATCTAATGAAAGCCTCACAACCTTAGACTTTGATATGTGCTAATGAGGGAACTTTCCCTGTCCACTTCTCGTGAGGTGTTTTGGCAACCTTCTTAGTAGGGCAAGATTGAGGACATGGGCGGCTGTCTCTAAGGCATATCCCTATTAGGAAATAGGAAGAGTGGCTCGAATCATCATTGAATGAACCATGTCCAACAAGGACCGATTGTGCCTCTTAACCACACTATTAAGTTGTGGTGTTCTAGAAGGATTCAATTGTTGAAACTATTCCACATTCCTTGAGGTAGTTGTGAAACTTGATACTAAGATACTCTCCTCCTCTATTAGATCGAAGCATCTTTATCTTCCTACCTAATTGATTCTCGACTTCATGTTTAAACTCCTTAAACTTTTCAAAGGTTTCTAATTTATGTTTGATCAAGTAGATATAAACATATCTACTATAATCATTCGTAAACATTACATAAAATCGATTAGCATCTCTTGTGGTGGATTTGAAGGGTCCACACACGTCTGTGTGTATGAGGTCCAACAATCCTTCACCTCTTTCACAAGATCCATTGAAAGGTGATTTTGTCATCTTGCCCAAAACACAAGATTCACATTCATCAATTGGCCTTAGTTCAAATGATTCAAACAATCCATCCTTTTGGAGTTGGGGGTGTATTTCTTGTTAATGTGTTGAATACAACAATGCCACAAGCAATCCTTTTGTAAAACATTAGATGAACTAATATGAAATACATTATTGCCTAAGTTATCAACATAAGTCATTGTTTCATGCACACCATTACAAGCTAAAGCTTCGAATATAAAAACACCATTTTTATAAACTAAAATTGAACTATTCAAATCATTAAACGAGTAAAGAAAACCTTTTCTTAACAATGCGTGAAATGAAATAATGTTTTGCGTCATTTCGGACGAATAGCAACAATCTATCAAATCTAAACTAACTTCTCTACTAAGCACAAAATGACAAGTCCCAATCTTGGTAACAGGAGAAGATCCTTGTAACGCCTGTAGATTCGGGCTAGTCAATTTAAGGACAATGAGCGTAAAAAAATGACTTTTTGATGGAAGGTTATTTAGAAGGAGTAATCTTAACTAATTTGTATTATTTGTTACAAAGATTCCGTATATGTAAAGAATGTCGAAATCCGAGTTATAACGAAGAAGTTATGACTTGTCGAAGTTTCGCGACAAAACAGGCATGACACCGCGCGACGTAAATAGTGAATTTACGATAGAGAAATATTTGGCCTTAGCGATCTAAAAAAAATTCATAGAATACGCTAAACCGAAAGCATGCATAAAAAGAACGTCCAAATCTTACTTCATATGAGGAAGTTATGATTTTTCTTAGTTTCAGCTTAATAGTATGCAGCCCAAAACTCGACATTTAGAAAGAGTGATTTCTAGCCGAAACAATCTAAACGAGAATTGAAGATCTTGTCGATAGTAGTGCAACGGTAAAAAGACAGACGAAAAAGGACATCAGATGAGAAAGTTATTAATTATTAACGGACTTTTCCTGTCTCGGCCTACTAAAAAATATAATATTAAAAATGAAGTAAAAATTAGCCGACGGAGTCTAAATGAAAGTTGTAGAGCATAGTCCCATCTACGCGTGGATATAAAGAACGTCAAAAACGGAGCTCATATGCAAAAGATACGAATTTTAGAAGTTTGGAAATTAGGAGTACGCACAACGTACATGAGTACGCCCAACGTACTCTTGTGCATGGTCTGAATTGGGCCACGAAGCCTACTCCTTTTTCATGATTGATTGGAATCGTAGCCTTGATGCGTCCGAGCTTATCCGCTTAGTACGCCCAACGTAAATGTCGACGAGCCAGTATGCCCCGCATACAGGGACGTGCGCCCAGCGTAACTTGGGGTTTTAGCCCTATAAATAGTGAGCGAGGCCAGCCGGTTTTGGTTGCCAATTTATCATTCTTCACCCCTCTTCTTTCTTCTACTTTGCAAGAAATACCCCCCCCCCCCTCCGAAGCCCCAATATGATCCCGATACCCGAAGCAAGTCCCGACGCTCCAAAGATCCCGAGAAGAAAAGAGTTTTCGAGTCGAAACTCTACTCGTGAGAAGCCCGATATGTGAAGATATCTCGGATTCATCGAAGGATTACTACTTGAAGAGCAGTAGTGTTTTCCGACAATCGTCTTATCAAGTGAGTGTATAGTCACTTTCATCTTACACATACATATGAGGTATTTTATATAAAATACGTGCTATGTGTATATATGTTGTTTGCTTATTTGAGATGGATGATGAATGAATGTTTTATACAGGTTTTAAACTGTATATGTATTTAATATCTATAAATATGTTGGGTAAAACATGGGTAGATAAAGAATGAAGGATGAAAGTTGATATAGATGTTATTGGCAGCTGCGCCTAATAAATAACATTGGCAGCTGCGCCTAACAAATAATATTGGCAATTGTGCCAATTAGAGAATAAACAATATTATTGGCAGCTGCGCCAAATAAATAACATAGGCAGTTGCGCCATAGGCACAAATGGACCTTATGCTTATTCCTTAGGATGAATCCTTAGGAATGAGTGATAGATGATTCTTAGGGTAAATCCATAAGAAATAATTAAGATAATGGGGTTGGGAAATTTGGTTGATTGTTTAATGTCTAAACATAATAAATTTATTATTTGTGGGTTGAAAATCCTATATGCTCACCAGGCTCCCAATCCTGACCCACTCAGTTTTTCTTTGTATTACAGGTCGTGGCACCAGAGCATAAATTGGATGACTTATCAAGATATTTTGGATTATAGATCAGTAGTTGTAAATAACTGTTGTAAGGTCTCTTTTGTACTGTTTATGTTTTTGGTCTGTATCGGAACATGACATCCCGAGATTTTTGTCATATAATGTAAAATACATTTCTTTAAAGAAATGCTTTGATAAATTCTTATCACATTTTTTTTGGGAATAAATTCCGCAGCTCTTTTAATCAAAGGATTACTCTGATTTTATAAAACAAAGCATAAACAAATCGGTCTTTTCCAGGCCGTGAAATTGGGGATGTCAATCGCCTATTTCCCATGACCATATTCATCCTCCCATGCTCCACATCTTCACTTTCTTTTAGCCCCTGCAATTCAGAATAAATGTGAAAACCACATGTAACGTCCCAAAATTTAAGACCAAATATTCATTTTTATAATAATAAAACCATCATCCAAAACTTTTTCATAAAACCATAATGAAACCATAGTATGTCAATAATCATCAAAACAAATCAGAGTCAAATAAAATGCGCAACAATATGGTGTGTAGGATGCGATCATCTCGAGCTCTTCCCCTTCAATCGGGAAGTACTTGAAACATAAACTGAAAATCGTAATCACGAAGCTTAATGATTACCCAAAAATACCTCATACCATACATATCAAACATATAATGGGTCATTCCTAACAACCATCAGGCCCTGCCCGAAATCGAGCCCCGCTCGGAACAGATCTTCCAGAACATGAGATGGGCCCCACCCATCACATTCATCAGGCCCTGCCTGGAATCGGATCCCGCCCCGATATTCATACAGACACATAAACACATGCAAGAGTCCCTAAGGTAAATAGCATATAATACATCCATCAGGCATTGCCTGGCATTAGACCCCACCCAGTATATGTATCACATACTACACATGCAAGAGTCACACAGACAACTAGAATCCAAATCACAATAAACATTGTTCGGTATTGGTGACTTCGACCTGTCTAGTATAATGAGGAGACTCACCTCAATTGTTGAAAATCAGTTAAATGCTCAGACTACTGATTCAGAAAATCCTCACGCTAAACAATCAAACAATAACCTAATTAATAATTTGGTCAAATTCATAACCGGGGTCCCCGACCCAACACCATCAACCTCTAGGGTAAAAAGAATATCCTACCTTTTACATTATTGGGCCCAACTAGATTGGCCCAATAAACCTATAGTGGTCCAGGGCCCAATAATGGCCCCACCCATAAACCTAAGGTCCAACTATAACCTAACAGATACAAGGCCCAAAATTTAGCTAAGGCCCAAAGTCCAATGGGAGTCCAAGTCCAAATGAAGGCCCAAAACAAAAGAGGCCTAACCACAGCGTACGCCCTACATACTTTTTGTATGCACCGTGTACGCGCGTTGACCCATCCTACGGTTTTCTGACCCAGTACGCGTAGCGTATTACAAAGTACACTCGCCGTACCAGACAGAGTCCCAAATTCCAACTTAGGGTCTTATTCCCTTAAGACCTTTTCATCCAACTTTAGATCTAAGTCTTGTGGAACGTTGTAATCCATAAATTCATGAACTTGGAGCCTTTGTATGACTCAAAAGAACCCAAACCTTAATTTAGCATTCTATTTTCACCAAATGGGCCTAAACACATGCATGGTTGATCCACAACCAACAAGATGTTAACTTTATGGACTATGGGCCTCAGAAACATCAAGATAAGTAACTCCTAACTTCGGGAGTGGAAGAAAACCACTAGATCTCATCATAGAACCAAAAAGGGACCAAAAACTCATAAATACCAAATCTAATCATACAAGAAGCAAGTTCCAAGCTTTATACCTCAGTGAAGCTTGAAATGGTGTGTAAAGTCTGGATCTACAAGCTCTCTTTTGATCAAGGCTCCTTCTTCCTCAAATCTCACCAACATACACTAAAACACAAACAAGAAGGTTAAATCTCCTCAAGAGGGGCTAAGGTTTCGAAATAAGACTCAATGGGCTATGGAGGCTAAGAAATGAGAGGATCATGGTTCAAAATGTTGTTTAAATAGGGTCAAAACCCTAAATTTTAGGGTTTGTCCCCTACATGCGTACACCCCACTTACTCACAGGATTTTTGAAATTGGAAAAACTGAGCCATAGGGACCAAATCTAAAAAATATTTACATACCAAGGGTCAAAAATGAAAGTAGCTTGAATCGGGTGTTACAATTCTCCCCGACTTGAATCAGACTTCGTCCTCGAAGTTCGCTGTTAGAATTAAATCTAGGTAATGCTCCCTCATCTCGTCCTCAGGCTCCCATGTCCATTCAAACACCTTTCGGTGTTGCCACTACACCTTCACTAACTCCACAACCTTATTTATTAAGGTTTTCATCTTCTTGTCAAGGATGGCAATTAGTATTTCAATTTAATTCAGGCGACCATCCACATGAATATCCTCCAATGGAACCACCACGGAATCATAAACCAAACATTTCTGTAGCTGAGAGACATGAAATGTATTATGGATCTGACTAAGCTCCATAGGAAGCTCCAAGCGATAAGCAACCAGGCCCACCCGAGCCAAAACCCTGAAAGGACCCATATACATGGGGCCTAAATTGCCTCTCTTCCTGAATCGGATGACACCTTTCCAAGGTGACACCTTCAGGAGAACCATATCCCTAACCTGGAACTCTAGATGTAACGACCCAAAAATCATGACTAAAAATTTCTTTAAAAACATTACTAAAATCATATTTATAAAAACTATATCCTAAGTCATAACATAAATTCTCGAGCATTAATTCAAAACATAACATCATTATCAGAGTCAAACATTCCCAGGCTATCTGACTATAATGTGTGCACTGCAATCTTCCCGAGCTCCTCTTTTGAAAACTGAGTACCTGAAACCAAAACTGAAAACCATAAGCACGAAGCTTAGTGAGCTCCCCCAATCTAACACATACCATGCAATAACATATAAAGCACATACTGGGCCTTGTCCACTGCATCGGACCAAAGTCCGGGCTAACTGGGGCCTTGCCCCCCTCCATCGGACCGAAGTCCGAAGCTGACTGATTGGGACCTTGTCCCTTACATCGGACCGAAGTCCGAAGCTGACTAACTGGGACCTTGTCCCCTCCATCGGACCGAAGTCCGAAGCTGACTGACTGGGACCTTGTCCCTTACATCGGACCGAAGTCCGAAGCTGACTAACTGGGACCTTGTCCCCTCCATCGGACCGAAGTCCGAAGCTGACTAACTGGGACCTTGTCCCCTCCATCGGACCAAAGTCCGAAGCTGACTGACTGAACACAGCATAGCATAACATATCAATTAGCATAAACACATAAACCCTGTCTGAGCCACGGAGGCGTCAAACATACTAACTACTGCATTCGACCGAAGTCCAGAAACTACGGCTAACTGAGCGGGCCGGCATTGTGGCCTTAGACCCGTTCCTACTGGAAGGAAACTCACCTGAGACTGCTGAACTGATACTGCAATCCTTTTGACTACTACCTGACCTCTGACTCTGAACTGCTGCTCCACTAGCTCCTCGAGCTTCAAATGCCAATATAACACTTAGTCCAACTGACCTCCAAAGGTCAACTAGGTCAACTATTTCCAATGACAAAGTCCTGGTCAAAGTCAACCTTCCAGGTCAACCCTACTCGCCGAGTCTACCTACTGACTCGCCGAGCTCATATGCTCAGGGTCCTTCTATTCGCGACCCGACTCGCCGAGTCAGACCATGACTCGTCGAGTCCAACGATTACCGAGTCCTGTTCTGTCCAACTCGCTGAGTCTTCACCCGACTCACTGATTCGAGTCTCAACTTGAAGGGTTTGGGGTTTCACGACCTGACTCGCCGAGTCCCAGAATAGACTCGCCGAGTCCAAGGAAATCTTCAACCAACTCGTCGAGTTGTTCTTCCAACTCGCCGAGTTTATGTCTAACTTCATCCGACTCGAGGAGTTGTTCATCCCACTCGTCGAGTTCCTCCTCATCTTCAAACTACTCGCCGAGTCCCCTCGAAGGACTCGCCGAGTCTATTCAGTCCTCAATCCATGCAGGGGCTTTTCGAGCCAAACATGGCTTCCAACTCATAGATCCATACTTCTAAGGCCTATCCCCCACGTAAAGTGGCAAACTTTACGTGTAGATCAAGAGATCTAGGCTTAAAACAATTCAAACTAGGGTTTAAGACCAAGAGGCTTCACTATCAACCCAAGAACAGATGCTTTATGACTTTTTAGGCCAAGATACACTCAGATCTGAAGTAGCAACTTCAGATCTAGGCTTCTAACTCGAAATAGTTCTTAAGCATGGCATAAAATCCCCAAATCACATAGCCAAGGTTGATCTATTAAACAAAAGAGGGAAGGTAAACGATTCATTACCTCAAATGCTCTGGAAGACCCCACAACTCTGGATCTACTGCCAAATCTTGAATCCCCAATGGGTGCCTTCTTCCTTCTTCCTTCAAATCACCCAAAATTGGCAAGAAAACTTGGTTGAGCAACAATGGAGGTTTAGGGTTTCTAGTTCTGGACTATAGGGCCGCAAATGACCCCTAGGAAAGAGATTAAGATGCTTAAATAGGGTACCAAGTCCCGAAATTAGGGTTTCCCAACCCAGACCTGACTCGCCGAGTCCACTTGCCAACTCGCCGAGTCAGTTACTTGCTTTACACCCGGATCCCGCTCCGACTCGCCGAGTTCCTCCCTGGACTCGACGAGTCAACTCTCTATAACTTAGGGTTTTTCCTTTCCTTTCTTGACCTTTCAGATTTCGGGTGTTACACTAGATCTGATTGGAACTTGTTGGCATAACTCTTATGTCGACTATGTGATGTCTGAAGCCTACCACGAACCTGTTGAATCAAATCGGTAGTCTTGAGTACCACTTCAGTACTCCCCATAACTTGCTGACCAACCTCACCCTAACATATCAGGGTCATGCACTTCGTCCCATAGATCATCTCAAAAGGAGGTCGGTCAATTATGGCATGATAATTGTTGGTATATGAAAACTCTGCCAAAGGGAGATATGTATCCCAACTCCCACCGAAATCGAATAGACATGCCCAGAGCATATCCTCCAGGTCTTGATAGTCCGCTCACTCTGGCAAACAGTCTGTGGGTGGAAAGTCGTGTTGAAATGTTGTCGAGTACCCATCTCCTCGTGAAACCTCTTCCAAAACATGGAAGTAAACCGAACATCCCTATCTGAAACCACTAAAAATGGCACCCCATTCCATGTCATAGCCTCACTGATATAGATGTCAGCCAACTTCTCCACTGAGATACTCTCCTAATTCGGAATGAAATGCACGCTCTTGGTCAATCAATCCATGATGACCCATATTGAATCCACTCCGCACGTTGTCCATGGAAACTTCGTGATGAAATCCATAGTAATATCTTCCCATTTCCAAAATGGAATGTCTAGTGGCTGCATCTTTCCGTGAGGTCGCTAATGTTTGGCCTTAACTTTACTGCAAGTCAAGTACCTAATAATTGGGTTGGAGATATCTATACATCTTTGCGGCTCCGGGATGAATAGAGAATCACGACTTGTGCGCCTCTTCCATCAAAAATTGTCGTGCGTCACCCTAGTACGGAACCCACACCCTTCTATGGAGAGTGAATAAACTCCAGCTGTTATAATAAAAGGAAGCCACTTGTCCCACTATAAGCTCTCTCTTCTAGTGCACTTCCTTTATAGCCTCAACCAGAGCCTCTCGAATCTGCTCCAAGAGTGGAGTAATCAATCCTCAAGCACACATCTCTGATCGGAGCCGCAGCCGCCTTGCGACTGAGAGCAACGACCGCCACGTTGGCCTTCCATGGATGGTAAAGGATCTCACAATCATGATCCTTATCCACATCCAATGTAGTGCCCGTGTTTCTAGGCTAGCATTAATATTGATGTAATAGTCTAGGTTAACCTTTGTAACTCTTTTTCAAATAATAGAAATATATTATTTTAGTATTATGTGTTTTATGCTTAATTGTGTGGCTTAAATGAATTAAGAATGAAAGTAAGCGATAAAATAAAATATTAGATAAGCCCGATATCTATGATGGAAGACATAGTGGTCATGGCAAGGTTTCCGGATATATAAGGAATGCCGAAATCCGAGTTATAACGAAGAAGTTATGAGCTGTCGAAGTTTCACGATAGAACCGGTAAGACACTGTATGACGTAAATATTGAGTTTATAATAGAGCGATATTTAGCCTTAGTGATTTAAACAAAAGTCATAGAATACTTTAAACCGAGAGCATGCATAAGAAGAACGTCTAAATCTAACTTCGTATGAGGAAGTTATGATTTTTCGAAGTTTCGACTTACCGGTATGCAGCCCAAAGTTCGAATATGAGATCGAGTGATTTCTAGCCAAAACAATCTAAACGAGAATCGAAGATCTCATTGATAGTAGTCCAACGGTAAAAAGACAGACGAAAATGGACGTTAGATGAACGAGTTATGGATTTCTAATGGAGTTTTCCTATCCCGATCTACTAAAAATAATATAATAAAAATAAAGTCAAAATTAGCCAACGGAGTCTAAACGAGAGTTGTAGAGCATAATCTCACCTATGCGTGGATATAAAGAACATTGAAAACGGAGCTCGTATGCGAAAGATATGAATTTCTGAAGTTCGAAACACAAATTTTGAGGTTGTGTTAGAGCTCACAATGTGAGCAGGGTCCTCAGGACGTGAGCAGAGACTGGAGACCCTCCAAAGCAAGTGGACGAGTGACGAATGCAGTGACGACTAAGCTCACGACGTGAGCACTTGAATCTCATGACATGAGATTGGAAAATCGGCCCTATAAATAGAAATCAAGGGTCAGTCGAATTTGGTTGCTCCATCTCTTCTCTCTCACTCCCGATACCCTCTATAGCTATCCCGAAGTACCCCCGAAGCCGGGGTATCATCCCGACGCCCGAAGCGAGTCCCGAAGCTCTGAAGATCCCGAGAAGAAAATAGTTTCCGATCCAAAGCTCTACCCGCGAGAAGTCTGGTTTTTGTGAAGCATCCTGGTTTCACCGAAGAATACTACACTTAGAGTCGTAGTGCTGTCCGAGCATCGTTTTATCAAGTGAGTGGATAGTCCCTTTCACATACACGATTTTAATACAAGTATTGATGAATGTATTATATATATATGATATGAGTAAGTGTGTAGTTGCTTTCTGATAATAAACATATATGAATGATACTCTACGAAATACATGCTAAGTGATTATATACTATTTGTTATGTGGTATGAGTATTGAATGAATATGTTATACAGGTTTTTAGCTGTATATAAACAAGTATATTTTATCTACAAATATGTTGGCTAGAACATGGGTAGATAGTGATGTGTGATCAAATAAAAATGATGAGAGGCCTCGATGTGATTGTGATCTATTCGTCCAGCAGAATATGGATGATTACCACATAATTTTCTAGACAGTTCAGTGGAACGCTGGCAGGCTCATAACCTGTAGGTGTAGTAAACTTGGGTGTTCATTTGCTGTATTCTATATCCCTCATGGTTTCCTCAGGACATTCATTTTTGAAGAAACCCCTTTGCAGTAGTGTCCGTCTCGATGAAAATCATAGATAAGGTCCCTTGTAATAGTTGTTGTCATAAGGACGTAAAGTGAGGATTACGGGAATGGGTAATCGGGTTATTGTTGGTTTCTGAAATTAAATATAACTATTTATTGTGGGTTGAAAACCCTATATGCTCATCAGGCTCCCAAGCTTGACCTACTCAGTTTCTTTGTATTACAGGTAGTGGCGCGAGAGCATAAGTTGGAGAACTTGTGAAGATGTTTTTGTTTATAGACCAGTAGTTGTATATAACTGTGTAAGGTCTATGTTTTATTGTTTATGCTTTTGTGTTTGTATCGCATCATGACATCCCGAGTTTTGATCTATATTGAAAATACATTTCTTTAAAGAAATGCTTTGATAAACCTTATTTTATCATGTATTGTTTTGGGGACAAATTCCGCAACTCTTTTAAATCAATGGATTTACTCTGAAATTATTTTAAAAGCATAAATGAAACCGGTCTTTTCTAGTCGTGAATTTGGGGATGTCACAGTTGGTATCAGAGCATTAGTTTAAGCGAACTAGGAATTTGTAGCATCTCTAGACTTAAACTTAGAATGCTAAGTGAAATTATGAGATGTGTGTCTGTTATATTTCAGACACGAGCACTAGTTTATTTTAGGAAAGTTGTCTAAAATGCTTTTATGTGCTAAATGTTATATGTTGCCATATATGATATTATTTGTTCGGATCTATGGTTTGTTGCCAACCGGATCTGGAGACCTTATGTGTTTTGGATTCTAAGCGTAGGATTACGGTATTAGAACTAGCATGTAAACGTTTCGGAGTGATAAGGATGATTTAATTATATATGATGATTGAGGATCTAAATTCACCTTATTTGGTGTGTAGATCAAAAATGGTAAGAACTAGAAGTGGCGTTGGAAACGTAGATGAAAACAGGAATCAACCACCTGTGGTTGAGCAAGTGGCTGTTTTAGCAGTAGCACCTGAGCCAATAACAATGGCTGGTGTACAATTGATGATTCAAACAATGTTGGATCGTCAGATGGAAGAAACGAGACGTCTACTTAGGCAGAATCGTGAAGAACTGTCAATTCAAGTGGAAGAGCCTGAAGTGAATGGAGGGCAGTTGGAGAGAGGTAACTTCAGTGGGATCATAGGCCAAGCCAACCCACCGATAGTTAGACAAAATAGCCACGATGGAGGGAATGATGGACTTCGATGCAAGTACAAAGACTTTTTTACTTGCAAACCATCGACCTTCACTGGAAAGGAGGATCCGATCGGAGTTATGGATTGGATCTCAGAAATGGGGCTGGCCTTCATGACGTGTGGTTGTAGAGGCAAGTTGCAGACCACTTTCGCAGTACGTCAGTTCAGGGGTGGAGCTGTTCGTTGGTGGAACACTCTGGAGAAGATCCTAAGCCCTAATGAGCCACTTCAACTGACTTGGGCAGAGTTCTTGGTGCAGTTCAAGTGCAAGTTCTGCTCGGCCCAAAATCTACTAGAGTTGGAGAACAAGTTTCTGACATTGACAAAAGGCAGCATGTCAGTCGACAATTACACTAACACCTTCACCAACAAAATGGAGTTTGCTTTGCGCATCGTTCCAGACGAGTTGACGAAAGTTAATTGATATGAAAAGGGACTCCCATATGGGAGTACGCGGTGCCACTATGCCAGGCACCTACTCTAGAGGCAGCTATTTTGGCTGCCAAGTCTGTTGAGGACATGATCAAGGGAAGAACCGCCAGCAAGGTTGAAGTTGGTGATAAGAGAAAGTTTGAAGGAACTTCGGGGTCCAGCAAGAAATGAAAATTTTCGAAGTCTGATTCGAAAAAGTTTGGAGGAGGAAAAGGGGTGAATCGAAATGGTGTGAAAAGTGAAAGAAAAAGCACTCTGGGAAGTGTATTGAGGAGGTGACCTGCTACAAATGTTGAAAAACTGGGCATTATGCCAATGAGTGTCCGTCCAACAAGGGAGTGTTCTTTGGATGTAACGAAGAGGGAAACATTTTGAAAGACCGTCCTAAAAAGAAGGAGGGAGCAAAACGCAATATTCCACTAAAGTCGAAGGCGAGAGCCTTCCAGATGTCACTGGAAGCTGCTAAAGACGGAGATGATATCACTTCAGGTACATTTCTCGTAAACAAATTGCATGCCCAAATTTTATTTAGTAGAAAACTAGCTTTGCCTGTCGATAGACTAGATAATGCTTTATTAGTCAAAGTTGCTAGTGGTAAGTTTATACCTGTTAGCCATCGTATGAAAAACATCTTCATTGATTTGAATGGAAATAATTTCCACGAGGAATTATTGCCTATCAAACTAAACGGTTTCGACATCGTGCTGGGGATGGATATGCTTAGCGCCAATGATGCCGAGATATTATGTAAGAAGAAGATAGTAAAAGTAAACCCGCCAGGGAAACAATCATTTATGGTATATGGGGACAAACGCAGAGTAAATTCTGGAATTATTTCTCTAATGAAAGCCAGAAAGTGTTTGGCCAAAGGATGTACATCATATTTGACATTCGTGATCGATGCTAAGAAGTAGAAAAAGGAGATGCAGAGCATTCTTGTCATGTGTGATTATCCGGAAGTATTTCCCGAAGATCTTCCCGGATTACCGCCTGATAGACAATTGGAGTTCAGAATAGACTTGTTGCCAGGGACGACGCCAATAGCAAAAGCACCTTACCGACTAGCACCGACGAAGATGAAGGAGTTGATGACGCAACTTCAGGACTTGTTGTACAACGGTTTCATTAGACCTAGTTCATCACCCTGGGGAGCTTCGGTGTTATTCGTGAAAAAGAAATATGGAAGTATGAAAATGTGCATTGATTACAGAGAGCTGAACAAGGCAACAATAAAGAATAGATATATGTTGCCGAGGATGGATGACCTGTTCGATCAACTACAAGGTTCAAGTTATTTTTCAAAGATCGGCCTAAGGTCAGGATATCATCAGCTGAAGGTGAGAAAGCAGGATATCGAAAAGACTGCATTCAGAACGTGGTATGGACACTACAAGTTTTTGGTTATGTCGTTTGGACTAACCAATGCTCCAGCAGCATTCATAGATTTAATGAACAGGGTTTGTAATCTGTTCCTTGATAAATCTGTGATAGTGTTCATAGATGACATTCTGATTTACTCGAAAATCCATGAGGAGCATGGCAGACACTTGCGAGAAGTGTTGGAAGTCTTGAAGAAGGAGAAGTTGTATGCAAAGTTCTCCAAATGTGATTTTTGGATTCGAGAAGTCCAATTCTTGGGTCACGTGGTCAACCAAGAAGGGATAATGGTTGATCCAACGAAGATTGAAGCTGTAATGAAGTGGGAACAACCAAAAAGTTCCACGGAGATCTGAAGTTTTTTGGGGTTAGCCGGATATTACAGAAGGTTTATCCAATGCTTTTCTTCGATCGTTACTCCACTAACAGCTTTAACCCACAAAGGAGCTACTTATGCTTGAAGTGATAAGAATAAAGAAGCATTCGAGTTGCTAAAGAAGTGATGGGTTTTGGTCATAAGAACATCCTATGTGCTCATACAAACCCTAATGCTTGGATCTAGGTTTCTCTATTGTACATGCAAGTTATCCAAGGCTATAAACCCTAATCCTAGCATACAAGTAATCATATTAACATAAGAATGGGTTTAAGACATTACCTTGATTGTTATGTAGCAATAACAATCCAATTCCTCCTTGTATTGACTTTAGAAAGCTTAGAGTCACAAATGTCACTCCTCTAATGGTTCACAAACACCAAGAGCAAGAGGATGAAGAGGAGAGAGGAAGGAGGCTGCCCTAAAACATGTGAAACCCTAGAAGGATGCTTAGCCACGTTTTTGGGTCATAAGGGATCTATATATAGTGAGGCTATTAGGGTTATCTAACAAGGAAACCCTAATTTGGATGCTTAAGCCCTAAGCAACCCATGGACCCCCTTTCCTTAAGGCCTTCGACGATTTCCTCATGGGCTTTCCCATAGAATTCGTCCACTCCTTAATATAAGGCAATCCATAGCCCAAATTACAATTATCTTATAATTACAATTCCAATCCCTTAAGTTTAATTAATCTTTTTTAGTCACAAAATTAATTACCAATTAATTCTCGACTAATATTAATTTAAACAATATGATTTCTCCTTTAATATATTATTCTCATAATATATTAATAAATCATATTTAATCCTTTCTCTCCATAATTCATCCTATCAAGTTGCTTTGGTGAAGGAAACCCAAAAGGACCATGCACCATCGGGTCAAGTACATACCAAAATAGTTATGGACTTAGACACTAATCCAACAGTCTCCCACTTGGATAAGTCTAATAACTATTATGCGTATGACTTCAGATCCTGATCTGCAATCGTAGCTTTCCAAAGCTGCTGTCAACTCTAATCCTATCAGATACTCGTGTCCTTTAGATAAGGGATCATATATTCCTTCATTCTAGATACCGTATGAGACATGATTTCTAATCATTCTCTTTGTACTATTTCTCGATTTCCGATTTATGACAACTGACTAATTGAACAAATCAAATTAGCCCTAGCCCGGCCGAGCATTTACGTTTGTCATCACTAAATCATCGAGGGGCCCAAAGATATCGTTTTTATCCTACTTGGGATAAAAGGAACGGATAAACTTTGATTCAATGCTCGCTTGCACTCACTCACCAAATCACACACAACAATATGTTTTATGACACCAAGTTACTGGTGCGTTTAAATATTATCAATGTGCAACCGATTCGCAAGATACAACTCACACATCTCGGTTTCAAGAATATAAGATGTTATCGTCTCACCAATCACTTGTGATACAATTCATGGAGTGATCCAAGTGAGCGTGGGTTTAATCCAATGCTCAAATCATATTCATAAGCACTCATGAATGTTGCAGCAAACATTTGCTTATGTCTAATACTCTTTTAGACAATCCACACACCAATTCACGATAGTCTTCATTCATACCTACTTCCAACATATGAACGACTGTGGCCCGTTCGAATAATTTGATTGTTCTTAATCAATTAAATTATTCAGGAAGTCAAAACATGCAAAGTGAAACACAAGAATAATACTAATCCCATATGGCCTCAACCCTTTTGAGCATAAATAAAACACTTTTTATTTATCACCATATCGATTACTCATTATTTGTCGTTTCGGGTAATCAACTTCTTACTTGAATTATTACACTTGTCCCATGCTCTTAGTATGCACACAATGTTTACCTATTGTTCTTACTTTGTGAAATAGATCAAATTGAACACATTACCAATCATTCTCATTTCACAACCCCTAATCCATTTTATAAATGTAAGAATATCAATTCTTGCCACTTATAGAATATGCTAGATTCTAACATTTTTATGCAATGATCCTTTTGTAATATCACTGCACCAAAGTCACAAAGACTATTGCCAATGAAATTACAAAGTCCTCTATCGGAGATTGTTACAAGACAATTCCATAGATGTGATGTCTCTCACTCAAAGTATATTCCTTTGAACATCCTTTTGCATAAAAGTTTCTAATCTAGACATAGATTTTCCATATTCAATTCCCAATATGAACACGTTTCCATATTTTCCATATGACAACTCATTCTTAATAGAATCTTATCTATTCATAATAATGTCGATATGGTCCATCCAATATGGAAACATTTCCATATTTTCCAATACTATACTTCCAACTACTCACAAGCGATCAATCCTCGGCGAACTTTGGATTGTCCTTTGATAGTTGTTTAATTATTTTGGTCAAAAAACCGATTCTAGTCCTTTTTCCCTCTAAATGCGCTAAACATTTGGAAAATTTTAGAATGGTCAAATATTATAGCATTTGCAATCGATCCTGTGCTCAAAGCGTATAGGACACGATGCAAAATGTCTTACATAAAGATTTGATACTTTATCAATCTTTTGCCATAATGTTTTATTTGCTATGTTCTCAAAATTCGAGTTCTGAAGAGGAATGTCGTAATCATAATTGAAATTTTAAGAACACACTATGTACTTTTGACTAAATTAACATTCCACAACCTAAGCCTTTAGATTTGAAATGAAGCATAATATTCTCTCCCTTAATTATAGCAAAACAACTATTCCATCCTTACAACTTTGCAAAGAATGACTCTTGTTTTCTATAATTAATATTGCCAACTTGCAATACTTTCCTTAATGATCATATAATCATAACATTTATGCTCCCACTATCATGATGATTATTATAAAACATAACACTTATGCTCCTACTAGCTTCGACATGTATTCATAAACATCTTAACTTTCAGAAAACAATACCTATTGAATTTCTTAAGTCCATGTTTCTAATACTTAGTGCTTTGATAATCTTTTATCAAAGTTTCTTGAACTTATACACCTTTGCCTTAGATAGTTCATATGTGTGTCTAAATGATTAAGACTAATTGCCAAACCTCACAACTCAAATCGTGGAAAGGGATACCATAACCATAATCGAATTTGAGAATGCAATTTTACAATCACTATCCTTTTAAAATGTTTCTTAGTGAAAGCATTTCCTCACAATCATTTTCATAAAGGAGGAAATCTTAAGACACTTAGATTTAAACGGTGTATGTGTTCCTATCCATGTGAATTTGTTAAAACCAAAGGTTACGAAAAATTCAAACTCATATGGACCGAACTTTCTTAATCTTGATTTCTTGCACAGCTGCCCACCATGTCTTCCAAGTAGTTAAGCAGTTCACCTTTGCCTATCAAAGTACTTTCCATTGATCAAGGTCCTTGCCTTTTATGCATTCAAACGAGAACTCATAGGACTCATATGCACAATTAACTCAATTGGAATGGCATAGAAAACAAAATAGTGTCAACACGATAGGTTGTAAACCTCAACTCGTGTGCTAGTGATGATCGATAAGGTTTATTTGATGTGTTCTTGAAACCTTTCAAGACCATTAAGACTCCCACTGACTCCTTGACATATAAGATTCTCTTGTCAAGAAACATTTCTTGACAATCAAATATTCAAGAGTTAGGTAGTGTTTGTTTTTTGTCTGCAGATCTGCGTGGCCTCTTCTGTCTGCGTCGCGCAGACCACGCGCAGACATTAGCCTTTGCAGACTGTTTGTTTTTCTAAAGACTGCAGACCTAAAAATGTTTACGCGCCCTCTTCTTGGCGCAGATGTGGTCCAAAGTCTTCTAACATCTTCAAACATCTTCTAGCCTAAAAAAACATATATATGTTTATTTTTTTTAATTTTTTTTTTAATTTATATTTTTTCCAACTTTATTAATGATAAACAATTTGAAAAAAAAATACAAAACTTTAAAAAAAACGTTCGACAATACAAACATGATATTTTTGACAAATTTATAAATAAAGATTTATTACAATAATAGTCGTTGAAGTTGTTTATATAAATATGAAAAAAAATCATAATATATTCTTATATTTTTTTGCCAAATTTTATAAAATATTATTTAATACAGTATCGTCAATTTCTCGAGAAAATATTTATGGTACGTTTTTAATGGATTTAATTGAAAAAATCGAAGTTTATTTCTATCCATTTATGTATCAAATTCTTTGATCACTAATTATAATGTTTAGTTATAACTTTGTAACCAAAGTTGTTGGTTTTTATCAAATATATACGTTAATTCATACGATTTTTATTTTTATTTTGTATACAATAATACATAAAAGTTGATCTAGATTCGTTAATTATCTATAACAAAGTCATAAAAATATTAAAAAATCCCTTTTAAGTTTTAAAAAATCAATTTATTTATATTTCAGTTTATTTTAGTAGCCCGTAGATCTTAAAAAAACAAACTGTCTTTTTTTTTCAGACTGCAGACGTTTGGTCCACCTCTTCTACTGCAGAGGTCTACAGATATGGTCCGCAGACTGCAGACATTTTGCCTTAGAAAAAACAAACAGCACCTTAGTGTAGTTTTTATCAAAACGTAACACTTCATAAAATGGTCCTAGTTGGTCTTTGTCTTATCCAAGACATCACAACTTTCCTCATTTGATGAATGTCAAAAACCTTTTTAATACTTGTCAGTCGTTGTCACAATCTTAACTTTAAGACTTGTTATAGGAACGAAGTATGATTGACTTCTTGATTTAACCATTTCTTCAATCCTTGATTCCTCTTCTTAAACATACAATTGTACTAAGACTCACTTAGAGGATCAATTGAGATATGGTTCTTAATCATTAAGACCTATCATAAAGCATAAAAGGTACTCTCCCTTCTTCTTAGAATGGAGAAATTTTTATCTTTCTACCTACTTGATTCTTCTTATTCATTCTGCTATTGATTTAAACATTTTCAATCAATTCATAATTACACTTAATCATATTTACTAAACCTTTAGTAAATCATGACGAATATCTTGGTTACTCTTATGGTGGACTTGATCAATACGCAACCTTGTGTACTTGATCTCCTAGTCCTTCACTTTACACTTTATCAATGAATTAGTCTAATTTCCAAATATGAAATTTCTCATTCTTCGTGAAACCAAGTTGCATGATTCCAAATTTCTGTCCAATTGAAACTTGGGCGATGAGAAACTCTCCCTATTTGGTAAATTCTCGACTTTTCCATAAACACCATAAATAAGATTCATATCCATTTGTTGTAGAAATATGCAAACACCAATTTTCATAACGATTTTATTGTAAGGAAATAAACAAATAAATAAATAAGTCAAAAGAAAATTTATTTTATTTATAAAAGCAGCGGAAAACATTTGTCCTTACAATGCAAAATCCATTGAAAACTATGTATTTCAAAAGGAAAATTTCTAATAACTCTATCATAACTATCTAAGCTCAAAATCTAATCTTCAAGTCCATGCGATCAAGATCCATTCCTTGTGATTAGATTCATCTTGCTCTTTCACCAAGCTTCCTTTCTTTTCACCGATCCTGCAAAACATTCAAATGCAATCTTATCACATCATGTATTAAGAATCAATGAATAAAACCATAAGGGTGTGATTTGAACTTTTCAAAACAATACTAGGGTTTTAGAATTTAACATTCCTAATTAAACTTTTAATCAACTTTTAAATTCCAAAACTTGAGGGCAAGTTTTGAAACATTTCAAAATATTAAGGATTAGAATTTAAATATACATCAAAATTAAACTATTAACCAAAATTTAAATTCCAAAACTTGAGGGCAACTTTTGAAACCTTTTTCAAAACATTAGGGTTTCAACTATTTAAATTTCAAAACAACAAAACTTTTGGGTTCAAATTTAAACTATAAAACCTAAAGGGGAAAATATGAAACTTTTCATAACAACAAGGATCAAAAAACAAATGATCTTAATTAACATTTAATCACATAATTATCCATATTTGATTTATTTAATGATTTCTTGCAAAACAGTTTACCAATTTAATCAAAATAATTAATCAATTATCAAGGAAACAAATATTTTATTAATTGATAAATATCTTCAATTAGATCAAAAATATACTCATATATATCATAAAATCGGATTTACATTGATCTAATATGATAAAGGCAAGTATCTCAAAGATAAACAACAAGAAATCCCGAAATTAGCTCCATCTGACGCTCGAACTCGCCGAGTACCCCCATGGACTTGCCGAGTAGTGGGCAACTCGCCGAGTCCACAGTGGGACTCGCCGAGTCCATGATGAGAACCACAAAAATCGAATTTTTTCAACATACAAGGCATCAATACAATAGAAACCAATCAAGGCTCTGATACCACTGATGGGTTTTGGTCATAAGAACATCCTATGTGCTCATACAAACCCTAATGCTTGGATCTAGGTTTCTCTATTGTACATGCAAGTTATCCAAGACTATAAACCCTAATCCTAGCATACAAGTAATCATATTAACATAAGAATGGGTTTAAGACATTACCTTGATTGTTATGTAGCAATAACAATCCAATTCCTCCTTGTATTGACTTTAGAAAGCTTAGAGTCACAAATGTCACTCCTCTAATGGTTCACGAACACCAAGAGCAAGAGGATGAAGAGGAGAGAGGAAGGAGGCTGCCCTAAAACGTGTGAAACCCTAGAAGGATGCTTAGCCATGTTTTTGGGTCATAAGGGATCTATATATAGTGAGGTTATTAGGGTTATCTAACAAGGAAACCCTAATTTGGATGCTTAAGCCCTAAGCAACCCATGGACCCCCTTTCCTTAAGGCCTTGGACGATTTCCTCATGGGCTTTCCCATAGAATTCGTCCACTCCTTAATATAAGGCAATCCATAGCTCAAATTACAATTATCTTATAATTACAATTCCAATCCCTTAAGTTTAATTAATCTCTTTTAGTCACAAAATTAATTACCAATTAATTCTTGACTAATATTAATTTAAACAATATGATTTCTCCTTTAATATATTATTCTCAAATATATTAATAAATCATATTTAATCCTTTCTCTCCATAATTCATCCTATCAAGTTGCTTTGGTGAAGGCAACCCAAAAGGACCATGCACCATCGCGTCAAGTACATACCAAAATAGTTATGGACTTAGACACTAATCCAACAAGAAGAAGCTATGTGAAGCACCAATTCTTTCTCTACCTGATGGAATTGAAGACTTCGTTGTCTATAGCGATGCGTCTGGTGTTGGGTTGGATTGTGTTTTAACCCAAAGAGAAAAGGTGATAGCATATGCGTCTCGACTGCTGAAAGAGCATGAGAAGAGCTACCCCACTCATGATCTAGAGTTGGCAGAGGTAGTTTTCGCTCTAAAGATATGGAGGCATTACCTCTATGACACGAAGTGCAAACTTTTCACTGATCATAAGAGTCTACAATATCTCTTTTTGAAATAATAGAAATATATTATTTGAGTATTATGTGTTTTATGCTTAATTGTGTGGCTTAAATGAATTAAGAATGAAAGTAAGTGATAAAATAAAATATTAGATAAGTCCGATATCTATAAAGGAAGACATAGTGGTCCTGGAAAGGTTTCCGGATATATAAGGAATGCAGAAATCTGAGTTATAACAAAGAAGTTATGACCTGTCAAAGTTTCGCGACAGAATCGGTACGACACTGCATGACGTAAATAGTGAGTTTACAATAGAGTGATATTTAGCCTGAGTGATTTAAACGAAAGTCGTAGAATACGTTAAACCGAGATCATGCATAAGAAGAACGTCTAAATCTAACTTTCTATGATGAAGTTATGATTTTTCGAAGTTTCGACTTAGCGGTATGCAGCCCAAAGTTCGAATATGAGATCGAGTAATTTCTAGCCAAAACAATCTAAATGAGAATCGAAGGTCTCGTTGATAGTAGTCCAACGGTAAAAAGACAGACGAAAACGAACGTCAGATAGAGTTATGGATTTCTAATGGAGTTTTCCTGTCCTGGTCTACTAAAAATAATATAATAAAAATAAATTCAAAATTAGCCAACACAGTGTAAATGAGAGTTGTAGAGCATAATCTCACCTACGCGTGGATATAAAGAACATCAAAAATTGAGCTCGTATGTGAAAGATATGAATTTCTGAAGTTCGAAACACAAATTTCGAGGTTGTGTCAGAGCTCACGACGTGAGCAGGGTCCTCACGACGTGATCAGAGACTGGAGACCCTCCAGAGCAAGTGAACGAGTGACGAACACGGTGACGACTAAGCTCATGACGTAAGCACTTGAATCTCACGATGTGAGATTGGAAAATCAGCCCTATAAATAGAAATCGAGGGTCAGCCGAATTTGGTTGCTCCATCTCTTCTCTCTTACTCCCGATACCCTCTATAGCTATCCCAAAGTACCCCCGAAGCCCCGGTATCATTCTGACGCCTGAAGCGAGTCCCAAAGCTCCGAAGATCCCAAGAAGAAAAGAGTTTCCAAGCCAAAGCTCTGCCCATGAGAAGTCTGGTTTTTGTGACGCATCCCGGTTTTTATCATGTATTGTTTTGGGGACAAATTCTGCAACTCTTTTAAATCAATGGATTTACTCTGAAATTATTTTAAAAGCATAAATGAAACCGGTCTTTTATGGCCGTGAATTTGGGGATGTTACATCCAACCACCTACGCTGACTCATATTCATATTCGGCTAATCCATCAAATACCTCAGGCTCTTGTGATCATTGTAGATAGCACAACAGACCCCATAGAGGTAATGCCGCCAAATCTTGAGAGCAAACACTGATGGGTTTTAGCCATAAGAACTTTCCTATGTGCGCATGCAAAACCCCATCAGTGGTATCAGATCCTAGCTTGATTTTCTTTAAATTGTTGCTTGATTAACTGAAACAAACCTGCAAAATTCGATTTTTAGGTTTCTGAGTCACTGACTCGGCGAGTCCCAAGGTGGACTCGGCGAGTAGGCCTGACTCGGCAAGTCCCCTTGTGCACTCGGCGAGTCCAGGCGTCAGGAATGGCCAGATTCGGGATTTCTTTGTAATTATCTTATCTAAACTTTCCATAAACTAATTAGATCAATGTTAATTTGTTTTTCTGATAAATATAACTGCAATCTTGATCTAATTAAAGATATTTATCATATAATAAAATATTTGATTTCCTTATATGATAATTAATTAATTATTTTGATTATTTTGGTAATTATCTTAAAAGAAATCTTGAATAAATCAAATATAGATAATTAGGATATTAATTGTTAATTGGAATTATTTGTTATTTGATCCTCCATGTTTTAAATGTTTAAAACTTGCCCTCAAGTTTTGAAATTTATATTTGTGATTAAAAGTTTTAATTTAGACAACTTAAATTTCAAAACCCTAGATTTTAAAAGTTTTAAAATACAACCCTATACTAATATGATATTACTAGAATAATATATATATATATATATATATATATATATATATATATATATATATATATATATATATGTATAACTAAATGCTAGTCTTACCGTTAGTAGGCCTCATTCACAAAGCCGATCTATAAGGTGGGTATAAGGTTGCGGCCTATAAAATGGCGCTTAATGGGTGTACACTCACACCCACCGCTTGCTTGATTGGTGGAGGGTCGTTAGCCGAACGGGTAGGATAGGGCAACCTCATCCTCTCATTAAAAGTATAATAAGAAATATAAAGTAACTACACATATTTTTTAAAATTTCCCAATCCTAGTTACTTTAGGAAAAGTGAATTGATGCAATCCCATGAAATTACACTTTGCACCTTGCTAAGATGTTAGTGGAACGTGTGTGGTTTACCGGCACACTAATTGGTTCTAAGCGAAGGTGGCAACGGGTGATTCATTGTATATCATAGTTCGATGGAGCGTGTGTGGTTTACCGGCACATTGAATAGATGATCGTTACAATGAAGGCACCATGTGAATTTGCATGGTAATTCACACCCGCTTTGTGATCCTCGGCATCCCAGTCACAAACAAGAGGGGCATATCGAGATTTAAACATGCCATTGAATAGTTTCAATGAATCTCATCCGAACCTAGGAATTCTCAAAAACACTTAGGACTAATAGTTTAGGTTTTTGTGATGGAGAATTAGTGAATCGTCATTCACTTACCTTCAATTTATTTGCATGTTAGATTACGGCATCCCTTTTCTAATATGTAAATGTTATTGTTGGATCCTAGCCCTAATTTTTCTTATTGGGTGATAATTAGGGATTCTTATTCTAATCTATCTTTGTCCTTTTCTAATTATAGATGTCGAACGCAAACAACGCTGCTGCTAGTTCTTTCACGTTGATGAGCCTTTGCCAAAAGGTCACCTTCGATGGAACGAACTTTAGCGAATGGATAAGATACATTCGCACCATTGCTCGCTATGAGGACAAGGAGTATGTCCTTGATGAGAAGCTCGAGAAAATCAACACCGAAATCGCTACTCCAGCTGAAATCACCGCCTTTGAAACTCATGAGCGAGATGCAACGAAGGTACATTGCATCATGATTGCTACCATGAACTCCGAATTCCAAAAGTCCTACGAGGACATGTACCCGTACGAGATGCACCAAGACTTATTGGAGAGGTACCACCAAAACGCGAGACAAGAGCGGTATGAGATTTTCACTAACATGATTTCCGCGAAGATGGGTCATGGAGAATCTCTTACCGTGCATTTGCAAAAGATGCAAAGGTATGTCGACCGCCTTCGCAAGTTAAATGTTGACTTCGGTGAGGACTTGGCGATCGACATGGTGCTTCACTCTTTGCCTCCGATGTACAACCAATTTAGGATGACCTACCACATGAACAAAGAAGAGGTCACCCTAAGCAAACTCCAAGGTCTCTTGAGAGTCGCTGAGAGCAACTTCAAGGACAAGTCTGTTGCACCTACTCCCAATCCGCCCGCTGCTCCTGTCTTGGCTATTGGTCAAGGGAAGGGAAAGAAGAGGAAAGCTTCATCGAAGAACTATCGCAAGGCAAAAGCCCGAGATGGTGCCTCTTCTAGTGGGACCAAAGTTGATCCCGCTAAGCCCTGCTCTAACCCGAAGGAGGCAGAGTGCCACCACTGCCACAAGATAGGACATTGGAAGAGAAGCTGCCCAGATTACTTGCAAGCAATCAAAGAGGGAAAGATCAAGCCATCTTTCGCAGGTATATACACAATCAAATCTAACGATGCTATTTCTTGGGTTCTTGATACCGGTTGTGGTTATCACATTTGTTCTAATGTGCAGGAACTAAGAAGAAGTAGGGATGTGGAGCAAGGAAGGATCAATCTAATCATGGGGAACAGAAGATCGTCGCCTGTAACCAAGATTGGAGTGTATTCTTTAGTGCTTAGGAATAGTTTGGTTTTAGATTTGAACAATTGTTGCTATTCGCCAGAAATGGCTAGAAACATCATTTCATTTCATGGTTTATATAGACATGGATTTAGATTTTCTTTTAATAATGAGAATGGTTCTATTTTGGCTTATCTAAATGGTGTCTTTTACTTTGAAGCTATACCATGTAATGGAATATATGAAACTGTTATGATTGTTGATAACTTAGGAAATGATGTTTTGAATATTGATTCTTCCACTAGTATGGATAAAGCATCCTTGTGGCATTGTCGTCTTGGACATGTCAACAAGAAACGCATAGCCCAACTCCAAAAGGATGGAGTGTTGGAGTCATTCGACCTTAGGGAAGATGACACATGCGAGTCTTGTTTGCTTGGAAAGATGACTAAGTCACCCTTCACGAGTACATGTGAAAGGGGCGAAGGTCTATTGGACCTAATACATACCGATGTATGTGGACCGTTTAGATCAACCACGAAGGATGGGAACCGCTTCTACGTGACTTTTACCGATGACTATAGTAGATATGGGTATATCTACTTAATCAAGCAAAAGTAAGAAACCTTTGAAAAGTTCAAAGAGTTCAAGAATGAAGTGGAGAATCAATTGGGCAGGAAAATCAAGATGCTTCGATCCGATCGAGGAGGAGAGTACCTAAGTCTTGAATTCCACGATTATCTCAAGGAGTGTGGAATAGTTTCGCAATTGACGCCTCCTAGGACACCGCAGTTGAATGGTGTGGCAGAAAGGCGTAATCGAACCTTATTGGATATGGTTCGCTCTATGATGAGTCGTGCTTCACTACCTATCTCTTTTTGGGGGTATGCCTTAGAGACTGCCGCCCATATCCTTAACCGAGTCCCTACTAAGAAGGTTGCCAAAACACCTCACGCGATGTGGACAGGGAAAGCTCCCTCGTTGGCACATATCAAGGTTTGGGGTTGCGAGGCTTTCGTAAGACGAGATACTCACGACAAGCTTGAACCTCGAAGTGAGCGATGTATTTTCATCGGCTACCCGCAGACATCCTTTGGATATCTCTTCTATAGACCGAAGGACAATGTGGTCTTCATTGCGAGGAGAGGAGTTTTCTGAGAGCGAGAACTCATAAGCCAAGGAGACAGTGGGAGGCAAATCGAACTTGAAGAGATTCAAGAGTCGATAGATGAAGGAACCTCCACCGCTGGCACTCAACCCGAGGAGGAAACTCCGGTTGAACCGATTGACGACTCCTTACCTCTTAGACGTTCCGATAGAGTTAGAGTTCTACCCCAGTTTTATGGTTTTCATATTACTACCGAAGGGGACACGTATATTAGTGATGGTACACTAATAAATCTTGATGAACCTAATAGCTATAAGGAAGCCATGGCAGGCCCGGAGTCTGCAAAGTGGAAAGAGGCAATGGATAGCGAGATCCAATCCATGTATGATAACCAAGTTTGGAATTTGGTTGATTATGTGCCCGGACGTAAGACCGTTGGGTGCAAATGGATCTTCAAGAAGAAGACCGACGTGGATGGAAACGTGCACACATATAAAGCGCGATTGGTTGCGAAGGGCTTTACTCAAACTCCCGGAGTTGACTATGATGAGACCTTCTCACCAGTTGCGAAGATTAAATCTATTAGAGTGATGCTAGCAATTGCCGCATTTCTTGATTATGAGATTTGGCAAATGGATGTCAAGACCGCTTTCCTTAATGGGAAGTTGGCTGAGGATGTTTACATGGCTCAGCCTGAGGGGTTTGTGGATCCGAAGCATCCAAATAGAGTGTGTAAGCTTGAGAAGTCCATTTATGGACTTAAGCAAGCGTCTCGCAGATGGAATCTTTGCTTCGATGAGAAAGTCAAAGAGTTTGGATTTGTACGAAGCGAAGACGAATCCTGTGTATATGTCAAAGCCAGTGGGAGTATAGTAAGCTTCCTCGTTCTATATGTCGATGACATATTACTCATAGAAAACGACATCCCGACTCTGCAGGAAGTTAAGTCCTGGCTCGGGAAGTGCTTCGCTATGAAGGACCTCGGAGAGGCTTCTTACATTTTGGGAATAAGGATAGTAAAAGAAAGAAGTAAGAGACTACTTGGACTTAGTCAGAATACTTACTTAGAGAAAGTACTAAAACGTTTTAGTATGGAAAACTCAAAGAAGGGAGAACTACCGATACAAAGTAATGCCAAGTTGAGTAAGACTCAAAGTCCGAGTACCGAAGCTGAGATAGTAGAAATGAGCCGAGTACCATACGCTTCCGCAGTTGGCTCAATCATGTACGCTATGACTTGTACTCGCCCTGATGTAGCCTTCGCTTTGAGCATGGTTAGCATATATCAAGGGAATCCTGGCAAAGCACATTGGATTGCGGTGAAGAATATCCTTAAGTACCTTCGGAGGACGAAGGAATGGTTCTTAGTCCTCGGAGGGAGTGATGACTTGAAGGTGCGAGGGTATAGTGACGCCAGTTTTCAGACCGACAGGGACAACTATCGTTCGCAGTCGGGCTAGGTCTTTACCCTAAATGGAGGAGCAGTGACATGGAAGAGTTCCAAGCAAGAAACCGTAGCTGATTCAACGTGCGAATCAGAGTACATTGCAGCGAGCGAAGCGTCGAAGGAGGCAATATGGCTAAAGAACTTCATCGGTGATCTTGGAGTTGTACTTGCCATAAAGGAGCCAGTAGAGATTTTCTGTGATAACGAAGGTGCGGTTGCCTTAACCAAGGAACCGAGGGATCATGGTAGATCGAGACATATCGACAGAAAATATCACTTCATTAGACATCGTGTAGAAGAAGGACAACTCGTAGTGAAGAGGATATCATCAGAAGATAACCCAGCAGATCCGCTTACGAAGGGACTGAGTAGGGTTAAGCACTTACAGCATGCTAGGAGTATTGGGCTAAAGGATGATATTAGCATAGATTAGATAGTGTTAGAAACGTGTAATAGATAAATGTAATTGACATTTGATGAATAAATAAAGGAGTTTTATTTATGAGTAAAGTTACTATCTTATGTTAATTGTTTAGCTATTGTTTCACTTTGCATGTTTTGACTTCCAGAATAATTGAAATTATTAGGAATAATCGAATTGTTCAAATGGTCCACAATCGTTCATATGTTGGAAGTAGATATGAATGAAGATTGTCATGAATTGGTGTGTAGAATGTCTAAATGGTGTTAGACATAGCAAAGGGTTGCTGCAACGTTCATGAGTGCTTATGAACTAGTTTTGAGCATTGGAATAAACCCGCGCTTGCTGGAATCACCTTATGGGATAAGATATAAAAGGGTGATCGCAAGACGATAATATCATATAGTATTAAAACCTAGATATATGGTTTATTATTTGTTAATTGGTTGTACATTGATAATGCGAAAACGCATCAGTAACTCGGTGTTATAAAACGCATTGTTGTGTATAGTTGGTTAATGAATAAGTAAATGCATATAAGTCGAAGTTTATCTGTAACTTTTATCTAAGAAGGTAAAAGCGATATCTCGGCCGCTCGATGATTTGATTTGACTTATGTGCCGGGCCCGGTCAGAACTGAATTGATGTGTTCGATTAAGTTCTATGTCAAATAAATCAGAGATCGAGAAACCTGAATGCTTGACTAACCATTCCATAGGATTGTCAGCATGATATCTAACAGAGGAGTGTACGTTCCCTTATCTAAAGGACAAGATTGATTAGATCAGAGTTGACAGCGTCTTTGAGAGCTACGATTGCAAACCGAATTGTACTTGTATAGTTACTAGACTTATCCAAGTGGGAGACTGTTGGAATAGTGTCTAAGGCTGTAACTATATTAGGTAAGTATTTGATCCGGTTGTGCATGGTCCTTTTGGGTTGCCTTCACCATAGAAACTTGATAGGATGATTTAATAAGAGAGAGTAAATATTATTAGTATATTATGGGAATAATATAATGAATAATATATTTGTTATTTGATTAATATAAGTCATAGAATTAATTAGAATTAATTTGGTGACTTAAAGAGATTAATTAAATAAAGGGGTATAAACTGTCAATTGTTTGATAGTTAAGCTTTAGACTGTAAATCCATTTGGATATGCTATGGACGGATTCTAGAGGCTATAGGATAGCTAAAATCGTTCATTAGAGTTATCTAGGAATGGATTTGGATAGCCTTAAGAGAAGATTATCCAATTAGGGTTTAGGTTGTAACCCTTAAGGAGTCTACAAGTATAAATAGACCCCATGGCATAGGGAATTCGTGACTTAACCTAAAGTAAGGAATCTCTGGTCGAATTCCTCCCCTCTCCTCTCTCCTAAATCATTCTTATTGCTATTGGTGTTTGTAAGCCATTAGAGGAGTGACATTTGTGACTCTAGAAGCTCCAAGACCTCAAGATCAACAAGGAATTCAAAGGTATGATTCTAGATCTGTTTCAATGTTGTTATTTAACCTAATTAGTCATTAGAAGACTTGGATTCAAAGCATGTTTATTAGAAAGCCTAGATCCGAGCATTAGGGTTTTGCATGCGCACATAGGAAAGTTCTTATGGCTAAAACCCATCAAACACCACATCCCCTAACTCCAAAATCATGTATCGGATAGTTCGCCTCATGAGGCTTCAGCTGCCTCGAATCGTAAGAAATAACGTGGACCCTCTTCATCAAAACTGCACCCAAATCCGTGATCGATGCATCATAATAAACCACAAAATCCTCAACACCCTCTGGCAGGGTCAGAATCGGCACCTCACACAATTTCTACCTCAAGATCTTAAAAGTATCATGTTGCTTAGTCCCCCAACGAAACATTATAGTCTTCTTCGTCAACCGAGTCAAAGGAACCGCTATCTTGGAGAAATCCTGAATAAATCTCCAATAGTAACCTACCAACCCAAGGAAAATCCAAATCTCAAATGGAGACTTCGGAACCTCCCATCTCATCATCGCTTCGACCTTGGCTGTATAGACCAAAATAATGATCAAGTTGATAACGTGCCCTAGAAACTGCACCTCGCACAACCATATGTCACACTTGGAGAAATTCGAATCAAATCTCAACTTCCTCAAGGTCTCCAATACCTCCCTCAGATGCTCATCATGTAACTCCTAGGTCGTCGAATAGACCAATATGTCACTAATAAGCAATATCATAGATCGCTCCAACATGGGTCTGCATACGCGATTCATGAGATACATGAATGCGGTTAGAGCATTGGTAAGCCTGAAAGGGCATCACCACGAACTCGTAATGACCATAACGAGTCCAGAAGGCTATCTTCTGCATATCCTCATCTCTGACCCTTATCTGATGATAACCCAAACGCATATCAATCTTGGAAAACCAATATACACCCTAAATTTGGTCAAATAAATCATCGATCCTTGGGAGCGGATAACAGATCTTCACTGTTAGCTTATTCATCTCTCGGTAGTTGATACACATCCGACATGACCCATCCTTATTCTTCACAAACTGGATCGACGCTCCGCATGGCGAACTACTCGGCCGAATAAACCCTTTGTCTAACAGCTCCTATAGCTGTGTAGACAGCTCCTGCATCTCTGGAGGTGCTAACTGATGAGGTTTTTTGGCTATCGGAGTCGCACCAGGAACCAAGACAATCTGAAACTCACGTTGCCTCTCCAGAGGCACTCCGACCAAGTCATCAGGGAACACATCCGGATATTTCTGAGAAACTGACAGATCACCCATAGTCTCCTTACCCTTCTCCCGGGTATCAATAACATAGGCGACAAATCCTAAACAAACCTACTGAAGATAGCGCATGTACTAGCTGTTGAACATAAAATTGGCTCGCGTTGAACACCCTTGCCCTAAATCATCAACTCTCCCCCATTTAGGACCCAGATACACACCAATTCTTTCTCGTAAAGAATCACTGCCCCATTGGGGCTCAACCAATCCATCCCCATAATAACATTGTTCCCACACAAAGAAATAGAAACTAAATTGATCGGATACCTCTCATTGAACAACTCCAGAACACAACCTCGATGAACCTTGGATACTCGCACATGACGATCGTCAACAATCTCAACCTTTAATGGACAATCCATCTCTCCCGAAGCATCAGCAAACCTCTTGCTGAGGGCAAAAGATACAAAGGCTTGGGTAGCCCCCGAATCAAACAATTCCAAAGCAGAGATACTGTTCACAAGGAACGATCCTAAAACAAAACACATAGATATAAAAAGAAAATCAACATAAATAAAGAGATAAAGAGAAGAGACATATCTGTCACGACATTTGGTGTTGCACGAGCCTTTTCGACTGTCAACTGGAAAGCCCTGCTCCTCACAACAGGTGCATCCACCTTGCTCTAGCAGCCATCTATGATCCTCAAAGTTGTCGGAGCGGGTGCTACAACTAGTCCCCTTGCTGCTAAACTTGGGCAATTGGCCTTCTTATGGCCCTTCTTATTGCAATGAAAGAAAATTAGATCAGATACTTGGGTGGTAGGGGTGGCATTCTACTGAAATGACCCATCTTTTCGCACTTGAAACAGCCAGAACCACCCACCCGACATGCCCAATAATGCGTCTTGCTACACTTACCGCAATGGCCCCGACCCTACTGGCCACTCATCCTCGAATCAAAAACTTGGGCCTGTTGCCTAAACCATTTGAACCTTGAACCTAATCCAGCTTCCTCTTCATCTCCACCTCTAAGTCAATCTCCCTCTCTCTGGCTCGCACTATCATAACCACATGTGTCCTGCAACTGGATCAGCTCACAAACTGCTAGATATTGCTCATCGGCATCTCGTGGTACCTCGCCTTCATCTCCTCGTCGACTACATATTGCGAAACAAGTAACGCCCTCTCACGGAACATAACAATGATCTCCGTTGTCGTCTCAGTAGTCTGGCAAAGGACCTAAAGCTCCCTCGCCAACTGCTGGACCTCCATCACAGGTCCGAACTCAATCCGAAATCTCGTCAAAAAATCCTCCCAGTTCATCGACTCAATCGCCTCGCCTCCCGAGGCATGCCTGTGACAACCGTCAATTTTTGGCCAAGTCAAATTCAAATAAGGTCAACAAGTTAAACCGGTCAACTCATTTAACCCTTGTATATTAGGATTTCAATTATGATTCTTATTGTACTACTCGCAATCTTAATATAAAGTATCACTTAGAGTTTTCACATGTTCGGAAATTCTAAACCCTAATCAGGGTAATTGATGAATCTACTCGATAAAACATTATTCCATACCCCTCGAGAGCGTATAACATTCATAACAATGCTTAACAGAGTGTAAGAACCTTGCGTTGCGAAGCCAAACACTCAAAAAGGTCACAAAAGAAGTCTCTCCCAATCTCTTTCACTCTAACTCTCCCAAAACTCTCTAAGTAGGAGAAATCTCTCCAAGTATGTGAAATCTCTCCCAAATCTCTCCAAGTATGTGAAATCTCTCCCAAATCTATCCAAGTATGAGAAATCTCTCCAAGTATGTGAAATCTCTCCCAAATCTCTCCAAGTGTGTGAAATCTCTCCCAAATCTCTCCAAGTATGTGAAATCTCTCCTAAATCTCTCTAAGTATGAGAAATCTCTCCAAGTATGTGAAATCTCTCCCAAATCTCTCCAAGTGTGTGAAATCTCTCCCAAATCTCTCCAAGTGTATGAAATCTCTCCAAATCTCTCCAAGTATGAGAAATCTCTCCAAGTGTGTGAAATCTCTCCCAAATCTCTCCAAGTATGAGAAACCTCTCCAAGTATTTAAAATTTCTCCCAAATCTCTCCAAGTATGAGAAATCTCTCCAAGTATGTCAAATCTCTCCCAAATCTCTCTCAACTTTTTATAATCACCCGGGGCATCCCGACCTTTAATTTAGTCGAAAATTGCTCGAAAACGGAAGTCTACGCGAAAAACAGCCTTAAGGAGCCGAACCCTCTTAAGGAACTGAAACCTCTTAAGGAGCCGAACCCTCTTAAGGAGTCGAACCCTTCTTAGGAACCGAACCTCCTGAGAACCGAAACCATCAGGGAACCGAAAGTAACCTTCAGTCCGAGATCTTGACCTTCGGTCCCTTCTGATGAGCAGCCTGTGAGACCTTTCGGTTCCTATGCACAACCGAACCTTACCTTCGGTTCTATGCTCCTAAGGAGCCGAACCTTTGCACCTTCAGCCTGAATTTCGGATTTCAGCAAATTCTACCCGGCTTTCAATATTTTTAGCATTTTAAGCCCGTTTTTAATTATTTTAACGTGGGATTTTCACCCAAACTCGTATTTTGACATATAAAACCCTAAATATTCATATTTTAATCATATTTTGAGGAAAATCATTGCCTAAGAATAAAATCTATTTAGGGAGATATTTAGATGGAGTGTTGACTTATCCTTTGGACAAGGACACAAGCAACCTCCCCATACCTTCATAGTACAACCCCTTGTCCTTCCACCATACCTAGTCATTCCATAGTACTTTTTCCACCACTTTTCAACCACACACTTGGTCAAGAGCTGGAAAGCCCTCCTCTCTCCTCACATTTCTCTCATTTTCCACCAAAGAACAAACGTCATTCTCTCTCACTTTCTCTCTCTAAATTTCGAGATTTAAGGCTATTCTCCAAGTTTTTCTTCTACTTTTGGTAAGTATTATCATCCTTCATATGATTATTCCACCTCTTTCTATTCAAATCATAGGTTGCTTACGCAAACTTCATCATATTTGTGTTAGTTCTACGAATCTTCAAGCAATCTTCTAAGTGTTCTTGAGTTAACACTTCTTTTCTTCATCATCCATCTACTGAAATCACTCAAGGTGACTTCATGCCCCTATCTTTTCATGTTTTTCTTAAGTTTTAAAGGGGGGGGGGATACAAGTTAAAACACCAAGAACACAACTAAACTCATCCAACAGCTTTCATTAGAAAAGTTTCACTCCATTCACGGTCTGTTTTGGTCAACTTAAACATTTTAGTTTTCAAAACCGTATTAGGTGCAAATATTTCAGGTTCATACCTTTAAAATGACTACTTGAAAATCTTCATACGATTTTCTACGATTTATGGTTATTTTTACAAAACTGCCTATCATTTCATAAACGAATTCGGACCAGTCTGCGAATATGAACATTTTAACACATGTTAAAGACTTCCAAAAATCATAATAAAAATTATGAATAAATTAGACACATTTTATGAACTCTCAGAAATTACGGATTTAGTTTTCAACTTCATATGATTTTTCTATGATTTTTCTAAAACAGTGCAGAAAGGTTAAAAACCAGTTAACAGCTTATAACTTTCATAACACTTTGTATTATGCTGAGCAAAGTGTATAACAATAAGTTCTAAATATTGAATGTATTTTCTTGTTAGTTTATCATCATAAACTGAAATTTAGTCATTCATGATAAGGATTCTTCATTCATTCGAACACATATAATAAGCTATAATAAGCATAGTGTATGAATTTTTACTACATGAGAAAGGTTTTACTCTCAAAACAAATGGGTTTTTCATACACAACATAATAGTAATAGTTTATGGACTCATAGCACTTATGTATTCTCATAAAAGGGGTTCTTTTACATTACAAACGCTTTGGATAAACTATAATAGGTATAGTTTATGTATCATTTACATTTCAAACTTATTTACCAAAGGAATTCAGTTCAGTTCAAGTAAATCTGTTAATGAATAAATTTGTGAGACATTCGCTTCATGTTACCTTCATAGTAACAAAGTCAAAAGTCCTGTAAATTGTAACCGGAGTCTCTTATAGGGAGAGCGTGATAGTTATGTATAGATCTATATTGGCTCTGACAAGCCCGCACCTAAGCTGCATGCAACAGCTAGACCGGCAGGTCTGAGGTGACAAGTGTCATTTAACTTGCGATGCCTGAAGAACGTCATATTACGAGACCGTCTGAGTCTTAGCATGGTTATAATAGCTCACATGTGGTATTAACAAATCATAAGATTTACGAGTTTTACTTTTAAATTAGCGAGTTATGTCAGTTTAACTCACATGAATTACTTTAGGTATGGAAAAATACTTGTATATTTCGGTTTGGACATCTAAGGTTACATAACTTTTATAAGGAAAATATTGGATTTTCTTTGGAAACTTATTTCTGTTAAACTTCATTTCATCTAGAATTGTTAGACTTCAGATATAATCGCTAAGTGTATATGCTAGGGTTATATAAGAATCTAGTCACAATCGACTTAGAATTGGTGGGCCCGCCTTATCTCCTGTTCCTTGTTTGGTTGTGGACCTAGGGCAGACCCATTATATCCGACGGTTTATTTAACTTAAAATTTATATAACTTATATATGTTGGGCAATTATAGAAGGAATCTACGGGTTCTTCTAGGATACATTATCGTATAACATAGAAGCATTCATTTCACACTTAATAAAGAAAATATTGGATTTTCTGGAAACATACTCTGTCACTTTTTCATGGAAAATGGTTTCTTTCTCAAACAAAACTCTTATGAACTCACCAACTTAATTGTTGACACTTTTTCAAAACTACTTGTATTCTCTGGAAATCAGTGAAACAGGAAAACCAACAGCATTTTGAGGATGGGACGATAAATCGTCAAACAGTTCATTTTGTCATCATAATGTAATTGATTTTGAAACATGTAAACTTATTCCATGGTGTAACCTTTTCAATTATATCTATGATGGTTGTATTTACTTTGAGAACTATTATATTCGTGGTTGTGATACTATACATGAAATCCTTCACCCCCGGACGTTTCTGCCGTCCTTGGTTTGGGGGTGTGACAATGCCCAACCTCCTCCCACTAGTCTCAAGCTCTGTCTTCCAGAAGATGGGATGCAAGTTGGACCTTCGCCTCCTCAGGACAAAGGCTAGATCGGAAGGTGTTCCCAGCATCTACCAACCAACTCCTGCTCGCAATCAAGCCCTTCTTCCCAAAGAACTTTGTTAGGCGTGTCAAACCTAACAAATAAAGAGGTACAAAATGACTCCAAGAACACTGTTAATTTGCACTAAAAATGTAATACAAGATAAGTAGGATCGATCCACAGAGACACATGACAAATGATTATACCTTTTTGTGTAAGGTACAAATATGGTCACAAAAGAGGGGGATTTTTATGCATTGATTTAAACAAAAGACTGAAGTAAAAGATAAATGACTGATTAAATAAAATAAATTCAAGATTTGTAAGTACCCAAACTCTATACAAGACAAATTAGTAATGTGATTCCGTGGATGAAATGGTATTTGTTCAATTCTATCTAAGTTGGTACTTGGAAATGCTAATAAGCTCTAGCACTTCCCATTCACCACATTAATTAACCAAAATAAGCTCTTTGATTAATCCTAACCTTACCAATCTAATCTAAACAAGCTCTTAGAGTTAGGTTGAAACACTGCATTAAGCTTTTGTGTGAATATTCCCAACAACATCCACTACTCCTCATAAGCCCGGGAGCATAAAAATATATGTATATGTCTTACACTAGATTTATTCTAAAGAATTCAATTTAGTGCATGTTACTTGTTCTATTCTACAAAACAATTACGGATTTTGCACAATAGATAACTTGGATGGTTTTACCCTAACTCAAATGGCCAATAAGAACTAGAATTAAAATCAAACATTCAATTGAAATGAAATCAAATTCACTAGATAGAATTTAGAAACAAACACCAAGTCACATGATTAAAATCACATTCAATAGTCAAGACATAAAGTTGGAGAATCTAGGGTTCTAGCCACACATGACTAGAATAAAAACACAAATCTAGAAAATGAAGTTAAAGTCTTACAAAATAAAATCCAAACAAAATCCAAATGTTTCCAAGTGTTAATTGACTCCAAAATCTTCCAGAGAATCGCCTCTAAAGCTCCTAAAATCGACCCGACAAAATATGAAACTGGTTTCCCTCTTTTAAGAAAGATGAAAAACTACTTTTTAACCCACAACCAATGGCCAATAAGAACTAGCATTAAAATCAAACATTCAATTGAAACTAAATCAAATTTACTAGATATAATTTAGAAACAAACACCAAGTCACATGATTGAAATCACATTCAATAGTCAATACATAAAGTTTAGGGTTCTAGCCATACATGATTAGAACAAAAACACAAATCTAGAAAATGAAGTTAAAGTCTTACAAAATGAAATCCAAACGAAATCCAAATGTTTCCAAGTATTGATTGACTCCAAACTCTTCCATAAAATAGCCTCTAAAGCTCCCAAAATCGATCCGAAAAAACATGAAACCGGTTTCCCTTTTTTAAGAAAGATGAAAAACTATTTTTAACCCACAACCACGTTTACACGGCCGGTGTAAATTATAATTGTCGTTTACACGGCCTGTGTAATTTGAAAAGTACATTGCTTAAATTTGTTGGGCCTTCAAAGTGTGATGCTCAAGTATCTTCGTTTACACGGCCCATGTAAACGCAAGGCTTCCATTTACACGACCGTGTAATCTCCTGAAGAGCCAAAATCTTCAATTCTTCGAGATCTTCATCCCCGGTGCTCCGCAACTCCTGTAATTTTGTCGACATCTCTTATATACCTCCTCTAGCAAGATCCAACCTCCAAAAGTCCCTGAAATATTACAATAGTGTGTGAATGAAATGGACTCGTGAAAAATCCCGAAAAACATGCAAAATGCATGAGTTAACAACCTATATTCAATGCACTTTTATGAAATAAAGCTACAAAATGGGTGCATGAAATGCACCTAACAAATTTCCCCAAGCTTGAACCTTTCTTGTCCCCAGGAAAGAGCAAGAAAATTTAGACTGAAGAAAATAAAAGAAAAGAAACATAAATCAAAATCCAAACTTTTGAAACTTAAAGAAATAACCAAAAAAATGAAGGAGATCCAACCCAATCAACCTATTTTTTGTAGCATAGTTGAGAATATACTTATAGTGCCTTGAGTCAACTTGGCGTTAGTCCCACAATATTATATAACATTAAAAGACAAGACTTTTGGCCATTCCCTAATGCAACTCAACAGAATCAAAAGTCACAACACTTGTTCCCTCTTAATAGCATCAAGTCAACTCATGGAACAAACTATGGTCTTACTCTTGTGAAAATGTATGTGACAAAACTATGCTCAATCATCTTTGTTTTACAAAATATGGCAATAACCGACTCCAGCTATTTGTTGATTAACAATAATCTTTTTCTAAAAAATCTTTTCTAGAAATTCCCTAAAATTTACCCAGATTGGTTACGAATTTCAAACCACTTACACCAGTCAAAGTAGTTAATAGTCAGTCCCAATGTCAAAAGTTTAAGTTCAAGTCCAAGGGAATATTTTGGCAGCCAAACATTTTTCCTAACTTGAATACATACAATAATACATATTACTCAATTAAACTATAAACATAAATTTATACAAACTATCCAATTATATTTTTCTACAAATAAAGCTCATGGATTTCCTTGAAATTCATGTAACGAGCTTCCAACCAACGCATCCAGACCAGATGACCTTAGTGTGCTAGATTTAAAGAGATCCCTCAGTTTTACTTTCCCGGATCTCAAAGGCCACATATTGGCTTTATTTGGATACATAATCAAATCTAACTTATTTTTTTGTTATTATTAAGTTCATGAATTTCTATGGAACTCGTGTAGCGAACTTTCAACCCAATCGGTCCCACACAATTCAACTTTAGGCGATTAGGTGTAGAACAATACCCCTTAGAGTTTACTCATTCGAGTCCCAGAGGTCACAGATTAACTTAATAATTTATTTTTTTAATAAACAAAAGCTAAGACAACAAATAATACTCTTGTCAATTTATTTTATAGGCTTATTTCTTTATATTTTTGTCCTTGACTTTTCTATTGTGGGAACATCTCACTGTCTATTACCGTGAGGGGCTCCTAGTACATATTTCGGGGGACTGAAGTCAACATGCAAAGACCCGTAAGTATAGTTGGAACTATGCCCCGAAGAAGGGTATATAAAGGGGAATAGGCAGAAAGGACTTTTTAGAGTGTTGCGTAATAGAGTGAAATCCTAACCTTCTAAAATTATCTAGTCTCAATAATATGTAACTTACCATATCCGCTTACTAGTTACCGGAAGTTAATGGGAACTCCTAAAAGCATAAATCAAGCAGCATTCGAGCATCGAGTAATCGGAAACAAGCATAACCTAACCATGGCATCCTATCACTGGCTGATTAGTACTAGCATGCACGTCTACAAGCTCATATAGTAGGCATACAAAGGCATCTCTCCTACATCCTTAACCCTAATCAAGCATGCGATTCACAGATTCACAATTCAAAGCATAAAAAAAACATGTATGGGTATTTTGGGAGAACTTACTTAAGCTCGGTTGATTGCATGCACCACACCCCTTTCTTTTATTAGAAAAACTCTTTTTATAAAACATTTCTTTCTATTTTTTTTTTTTTTTGAAAAATCTACCAAATACTTATTTTAAGTTCAGACGCACCCGAGAGTATGCCTGAATCCCTCAAACCAAGGATCTACTGCCAACTTGTAACGTCCCAAAATTTAAGACCAAAAATTTTATTTTTATAATAATAAAACCATCATCCAAAACGTTTTCATAAAACCATAATGAAATCAGAGTATGCCAATCGTCATCCATATACATCAGAGTCAAATAAAAGGCGGAAAAATATAGTTGGGGTGATGCGATCATCCCGAGCTCTTCCCCTATGATCCGGAAGTACCTGAAACATAAACTAAAAACCGAAAGCACAAAGCTTAGTGGGTTCCCTAAAATACCTTATACCATTCACATCAAACATACAATGGGTCATGCCCAACAACCATCGGGCCCCGCCCGACATTGATTCCCGCTCAGAACAAATCTATCAGAACATGAGATGACCCAAACCATAAACCTAAGGTCCATCTGTGACCCAATAGATGCGGGGCCTAAATCTAGCTAAGGCGCAACCATATCGTATGCCTTGCGTACTTTTTGTACGCACCGCGTACGCACGTTGACCCATCCTACGACTTGCTAACCCAGTATGCGTAACGTCCCAAATTCCAACTTAGGGTCTTATTCCCTTAATACCTTTTCATCCAACCTCATATTTAAGTCATGTGGAACGTCTTAATCCATGAAGTCATGAACTTGGAGTCTTTTCATGGCTCAAAAGAATCCAAACCTTACTTTAGCATTCAACTTTCACCAAATGGACCTAAACACGAGCATGGTTGATCCACAACCATCAAGATGCTAACTTTATGGACTAGGGACCTCATAAACATCAAAAGAAGCAACTTCTAACTTCTGGAGTGGAAGAAAACCACTAGATATCATCATAGGACCAAAAAGGGACCAAACCCTCATAAAGACTAGATCTAAGCATACAAGGAGCAAGTTCCAAGGTTTATACCTCAGTGAAGCTGAAAATGGTGTGTGAAGTCTAGATCAATAAGCTATCCTTTGATCAAGGCTCCTTCTTCCAAGATCTTCTTCCTCAAATCTCACAAACATACACTAAAAACACACACAAGAGGGTCAAATCTCCTCAAGAGGGGCTAGGGTTTTGAAATTTGACTCAAATGGCTATGGAGGCTGAGAAATAAGAGGATCATGGTTCATAATGTTGTTTAAATAGGGTACAAACCCTAAATTTTAGGGTTTATCCCATGCATGCGCACACCCCCTGTACTACGAGTATTTTTGAAATTGGCAAAACTACCCCGTATGGACCAAATCTGCAAAATATTTACATACCAAGGGTCAAAAATGAAAGTACCTTGAATCGGCTGTTACACCACATCATATATCAAGGACCCAAGAATGAATAGATTGTGTAACGCCTGTGTTTCTGGGCTTGCCACTTTTAGCAATGTAATAGTCTAGGTTAACCTTTGTAACCCGTTTTGAAATAATAAGAGTGTATTATTTGAGTATTATGTGTTTTGTGCTTAATTCCTTAATTATGTGGTCTGATTAATTAAGAATAAAAATAAGCGTCAAAATTTAAGTGTAAAATAAACTTGATATCTTTGGATAATGTTGTAGTAGTTGAAACAAGGTTTCCGAATATATATAGAACACCCAAATCTGACTTCGTATGAGGAAGTTATGATTTATCGAAGTTTCGGCTTAGCGGTATGCAGCTTGAAATACTCGATTTGAGATCGAGCGGTTTTTAGCCGAAACAATCTAAACAAGAATCGAATATCTCATTGTTGGTATCAAAGCGATGAAAAGTTAGGCGAGAACGGACGTCAAACGAAGAAGTTATGAATTTATAACGAAGTTTTTCTGTCCCGGACTATTAAAAATAAATAATAAAAATAAAGTTAAAATTAGCCGACGGAGTCTAAACGAAAGTTGTAGATCGTAGTCTCACCTTCGCGTGGATATAAAGAACGTCGAAAACGGAGTTCGTATGAAGAAGATATGAATTTTCGAAGTTTATTAAATAATTAATAATTAAATTTAATCTTTAATTCCGGTATTATCCGAGGACGAGTCATCGGACTCATCCGAAGTACGCCCCGCGTACACCGAGGTATGTCGACATTCGCACTCGAGTCTTCGGATACATAAGCCATGACGTTTCGGAACAGTACGCCCCGCGTACTCCGAGGCTCCAACCTCCTATAAATAGGATGCGAGGGCAGCCGACTCAATTGCTATTTTTCTCTCTTCTCTCTCCCGTTTTGCATCTTTGCGTTCCAGAAATACCCCGAAACCCCGGTAATATTCCCGAGTCCCGAAGCAAGTCCCGAGATCCCGAAGATCTCGAGAAGTGCGGTTCCCGAGCCGAAGCTCTGCCCGCGAGAAGTTCGATTTTTGTAGAGATCTTCCAAATCTGCTGAAGAATACTACTTTTGCAAGCCGTAGTGTTGTCCGATCATCTTCTGATCAGGTGAGTGTATACTACCTTTCATAAACACGATAATAATACAAGTATGGTTTGAGTGTATTAAGTATATTGTTGTTTATATGTGTGAGTGTGTAGTTACTTTCTTCTATCTCATAGATATGATTTATTCTCTATGAAATACGTGTTATGTGTGTGTGCCTCATCTGTTATGTTAAATATGTGTTTATTAAAGCATGCTATACAGGTTTTGAAACTATGTATAAAATGTATATTTTTATCTACTAATATGTTAGGTAGAACATGGGTAGATAGTTGGTGTGTAATAAACAGATGAGAGGCCTCGTTGTTGTTTGATTAGTCATCTAGCGGAGTTTAGATGACGACCGCAGACTTTTCTAGATAGTCTTGTGGAACATTAGCAGGTTCGCCACCTGTAGGTGTTAATGAACTTGGGTGTTCATTCGTTGTACTCCATCCCCCTCATGGTTGCCTTATTTGACTTATATTGCTGAGGTACCCCCGAAGCATGTGTTGTCGCCCCGATGAAATATTCTTAGACTAGGTCCCTTATGTTAGTTGTCTTAGGGACATAAAGTGAGAATAACGGGAATGGGTAATTGGGTTATTGTTGGTTGGTGGAAATTAAATATAATTATTTATTGTGGGTTGAAAACCCTATATGCTCACCAGGCTCCCAAGCCTGACCCACTCAGTTTTATTTGTATTACAGGAAGTGGCGCAAGGGCATAAGATGGATGAACCATCAAGTTGTTTTCTTTACAAGTCTGTATATGTATATATTTGTTGAATGACTTGTAATGTTATCGTTTATGCTTATTGGTCTGTATCGGAACATGGCACCCCGAGTTTTGATTATATAATGAAAAATACATTTCTTTTATGAAATGCTTTGGTAAACATTGTTTTATCATGTTTTGTTTTTGGGAACAAATTCCGCAATTCTTTCAAATCAAAGGATCTACTCTGAAATTATTTTAAAAGCATAAATGAAAATCGGTCTTTTCTGGCCGAGATTTTGGGGATGTCACAGTTGGTATCAGAGCATTAGTTTAAGCGAACTAGGAATTTGTAGGATTTCTAGACTTAAACTTAGAATGCTAAGTGGAATTTTGAGATGCGTGTCTGTTGTATTTTAGACACGAGCACTAGTTTATTTTAGGAAAGTTGTCTAAAATGATTTTATGTGCTAAATGTTGTATGTTGCCATATATGATATTATTTGTTCGGATCTCTGGTCTGTTGCCGACCGGATCTAGAAACCTTATGTGTGTAGGATTCTAAGCGTACGTCTACGATATTAGAACTAGCATATAAACGTTTCGGAGTGATAAGGATGAATTGAATATCTATCGTGATTGAGAATCTAATTTCACCTAATTTGGTGTGTAGATCAAAATGGTGAGAACAAGAAGTGGAGTTGGAAATGCTGATGAAAACAGGAATCAACCACCAGTGATTGAGCAAATACCTATCGTAGCAACAGCACCTGAGCCAATAACCATGGCTGGTGTGCAAATGATGATTCAGACGATGTTGGATCGTCAGATGGATGAAACTAGATGGTTGCTTCAACAGAATCGTGAAGAACTGTCAATTCGTGTGGAAGAGCCTGAATTAAATGAAGGGCACTCGGAGGGTGGAAACTTCAGTGGGTCTGTTGGTCCAGCCAACCCACCGATAGTTAGGCAAGATAACCATGATGGAAGGAATGATGGAATGGGATGCAAGTACAAGGACTTTCTAACTTGCAAACCATCGACCTTCAATGGAAAGGAGGATCCGATTGGGGTTATGGATTAGATCTCTGAAATGGAGTTAGCCTTCATGACTTGTGGCTGCAGAGGTAAGTTGCAGACTATCTATGCAGTGCGTCAATTCCGAGGTGGAGCTGTTCGTTGGCGGAACACTCTAGGGAAGACTTTGAGCCCTAATGAGCCACTATAATTGTCATGGGCAGAGTTCTTGGTGCAGTTCAAGCGCAAGTTCTGCTCGGCTCAAAATCTGTTGGAGTTGGAGAATAAGTTTTGACATTGACGAAGGGCAGCATGTCAGCTGATGAATACACCAATAACTTCACCGATAAGATGGAGTTTGCCTTGCATATCGTTCCAGACGAGCAAACAAAGGTGGACCGGTATGCGAAGGCACTCCCATTGGAGTACGAGGTGCCAGTACGTCAGGCACATACTCTAGGGGCAGCTATCTGGGCTGCCAAGTCTGTTGAGAACATGATTAAGGGGAGAACCACCGACAAGGTTGAGGTTGGTGAGAAAAGAAAGTTTGAAGGAACATCTGGTTCCGGTAAGAAAGGCAAATTTTCGAAATCTGATTCGAAAAAGTTTGGAGGGAAAGGAGGCGAAGCGAAGTGGTGTGATAAGTGTAAGAAAAAACATTTTGGGAAATGTAGCGAGGATGTAACCTGCTACAAGTGTGGAAAGGTTGGACATTTTGCCAATGAATGTCCGAACAACAAAAGGATGTGTTTTGGTTGCAATGAAGAGGGGAACATTTTGAAAGACTGTCCGAAGAAGAAGGAGGCAGCTAGGCCCAACATTCCACCAAAGCCGAAGGCAAGAGCCTTCCATATGACACTTGAGGCCGCGAAAGATGAAGCTGATGTCGCTTCAGGTACCTTTCTCGTAAATGAATTACCTGCTTAAATTTTGTTTGATTCTGGAGCCAACTACTCCTTTATTTCGCATGAGTTTGGTAGAAATCTAGCTTTGCCTGTTGATAGACTAGATAATGCTTTATTAGTCGAAGTAGCTAGTGGAAAGTTTGTACCTGTTAGCCATCGTATGAAAAACATCTTAATCGACCTTAATGGGAATAAGTTTCACGAGGAATTATTGTCTATCGAACTTAATGGTTTCGACATCGTGTTGGGAATGGATTGGCTTAGCGCCAATGACGCCGAGATATTGTGCAAGAAGAAGAGAGTTAAAGTGAACCCGCCGGGGAAAGATTCGTTTATGGTGTATGGGGACAAACGCAGAGTGAATTCTGGAATCATTTCTCTAATGAAAGCCAGAAAGTGTTTGACCAAGGGATATACATCATATTTAGCATTCGTGATTGATGCTAAGAAAGAAAAGAAGGTGATGCAGAGCATTCCAGTGGTGTGTGATTATCCGGAAGTATTTCCCGAAGATCTTCCTGGATTACCACCTGATAGACAAGTGGAGTTCAGAATTGACTTGTTACCAGGAACCACGCCAATAGCAAAAGCACCTTATCGATTAGCACCGACGGAGATGAAGGAGCTGATGATGCAACTTTAGGAGTTATTGGACAAAGGTTTCATTAGACCTAGTTCATCGCCCTGAGGAGCTCCGGTGTTATTCGTAAAGAAGAAAGATGGAAGTATGAGAATGTGCATTGATTACAGAGAGCTGAACAAGGCAACAATAAAGAATAGATATCCGTTGCCGAGGATTGATGACCTATTTGATCAATTGCAAGGTTCGAGCTATTTCTCGAAGATCGATCTTAGGTCAGGATATCATCAGCTAAAAGTAAGAGAGCAAGATATCGAGAAGACTGCATTCAGAACTAGATATGGACACTACGAGTTCTTGGTTATGTCGTTTGGACTAACCAATGCTCCCGCAACATTCATGGATTTAATGAATAGGGTTTGTAATCCGTTCCTTGATAAATCCGTGATAGTGTTCATAAACGACATTCTGATTTACTCGAAAAGCCAGGAGGAGCATGGCAGACACTTGCGAGAAGTGTTAGAAGTTTTGAAGAAGGAGAAGCTATATGCGAAGTTCTCCAAATGTGATTTTTGGATTCGTGAAGTCCAATTCTTGGGTCACGTGGTCAACCAAGAAGGGATAATAGTTGATCCAGCAAAGATTGAAGCTGTGATGAAGTGGGAACAACCGAAAAGTCCCACAGAGATTCGAAGCTTTTTAGGATTAGCCGGATATTACCGAAGGTTTATCCAAGGCTTTTCTTCAATTGCTACTCCATTAACAGCTTTGACCCACAAAGGAGCTACTTATTCTTGGAGTGATAAGCATAAAGAAGCATTCGAGAAGCTAAAGAAGAAGCTATGTGAGGCACCGATACTTTCTCTACCCGATGGAGCAGAAGACTTCGCTGTTTATAGTGATGCGTCTGGTGTTGGATTGGGTTGTGTTTTGACCCAAAGAGAAAAGGTGATAGCATATGCGTCTCGACAACTGAAGGTCTTATCCGGAGTTACGCCCAGCGTAGTCCGAAGCCAGCAGCCTATAAATAGCTGCGAAGTCTCTCGGATTTTCACACCAAATCTCCTTCTCTCTCTAAATTACTTTCTCTCTATAGCCTATTTTAACCCCTAAAACCTAGTAAAATCCCTTAGCTCCCGAGGGAAGCCCCGGGGCTCTCGGAGTCCCGAGAAAAATGGTCTTTCGGTTTCGAAACGCTGCTCCGAGCAAAGCCCGGTTTTCTTTAAAATTCGCTGTAAGTGAGCTACGCTTACGCAACTTTTAATATAGCTTTCAAATAATTATTGTAATGTTATTAGGTCCTTAAAATAATTGTTTGGGCTATTATTATGAGTTATATTGAGTGTTATTTAACGCTTATATAATAGTAATAATAGTCAGGCTATTAATTTGTCGCAGTTATCGTTAGACTAAACCCTAGTGGTATTAATAGTAGGTTTTATCGAAGGAAATTGTTTTGAGAGTATCGGAGCGCTGTCCAAGTGCTGAGTCACCACCGTATCAAGTGAGTGCATAGTTACTTTCATCTTACACATAGATATGAAGTATTTTATATAAATTACGTACTATGTGTGCATATTACCTGAATACTTGCTGTCTATGCCGGATGAACGATTTTATACAGGTTTTAAATGATTTAAATTGTATATATATTTTATATCTACGAAAATGTTGGGGTAAGACATGGGTAGATGTAATAGATGAAATATGAGTTGGATGATGAGTTGAGAGGTGAAATAGACCGTGAGGTGAGGGTGAGAGGTGGACGATTTGAAAAGCCTTTTTCCCAAATGATGGCCCCATCATTCAGCAGAGTGTGGATGACAACCACGAACTATTCTAGACAGTCCAGTGGAACACTAGCAGGCTCGCAACCTGTAGGTGTTGTGAACGATGTGTTCACCGGTGTACTCTAAAAACCCATTGATATGTATTGCGAGTGGACTCTCGAAAACGATACTGTCAATAAAACTCTAGCAGATGCGCCTAAAGGACTCTACCGACAAAAGCACATAATAGAGAACCTCATAACCCCGGCAGATACGCCTAAAAGGACTATTCTGGCAGATGCGCCCCATAGAGAATGTCACAATTTTGGCAGCTGCGCCTAAGTGACAGAACTAGCAGTTGTGCTTGATAGATGTGTCATTTACAACGATGGAATTCGTACTTATTCCTTAGAATACTCCTTAGGAATGAATGAACAAGAAATAGCTGATTCTTATGGTAGATCCTTAAAAATAAAGAAGATAATGGAGATGGGTAATTGGGTTAACTTTTTGATGATTAAACATAATAATTATATTATTGTGGGTTGAAAACCCTATGTACTCACCAGGTTTCCCAACCTGACCCACTCAGTTTATTTATATCTCAGGTGTTGATATGAAGTGACATTACACTGAAAGATTTAAGAGATGTAGATCACTAGTGTAAATAAATGTAAGTTCCGTTTATGCTTATGTCCCTGTATTGACGATGACATCCCAAACGTTTTAAAATGAATAAAATACGTTTCTTCGAAAATGTTTTGATAACGTATTTATCGTATTTTTCTGGCAACAAATTCCGCAACATTTTTATGAAAAGGAGTACTCTGATTTTTATAAAGCATAAACAAAATCGGTCTTTTCTGGCCGTGAAAATGGGGATGTCACATAATTCTTGACTGATTTTAAATTTAACAGTATGAGAAGATTACATTGTTAACGACCGTGTAAAATTTATAACTTCTACATACGGACTCCGTTTTTTATTGTGTTTTTATCGTTGAGCTCCTATTAATAAGATATTCAATTCTCATTTAGGTTGTGTTGGCTAAAAATCGTTCGATCTAAAATTCAAATTTCGGGTTGTGCACTGCTATGCTAAATCTTAGAAAAATCATACCTTCCTAATACGAAGTCAGATTTGGACGTTCTTTTTATGCATTCTCGGTTTAACATATACTATGACTTTCGTCTAGATCGCTAAGGCTAAAAAGTAATTTATCAAAAATTCACTTTTTACGTTACGCGTTGTCGTGCCGGTTTTGTCGTAAAACTTCGACGAGTCATAATTTCTTCGTTATAACTCGGATTTCAGTATTGTTTATATGTATGGAACCCTTGTGACATATAGTATAACTTGGTTAAGATTATTTACTCTAAATAATCTTCCATCAAAAAATCATTTTGACGTTTATTGTCTCTAAATTAACGAGCCTGAATCTCAGTGGCGAATCTAGAACAAAATATCACGTGGTTCCCAAATTAAGTGAAGCCGATAAAAAAATCAAATAACACTTGTGAGTGGTCGGGACGGGTACGATTTACTGAAATATAACTGAAAAAACCGATTAGCCACCACCAATTAAAATTTAAAAAAAAAAAAAAAAAACCGACTGAAATATAATTGAAAAAACCGAATGATTTAATGAAAAATTAGTTGATTATTAGTGTATTGATACCTTATTGTTTGATAAAAAAAAAAAACTATATCTTAGATTTAACCTTGTATATTTAGCAGCACAAATGTCTCATATAACTTATTTTTTATCCCTTTTAAAATGGTTTTTTAAGACATTTTTTTGAAAAATAAACTCAAGGTAGGTCTTCTATTTTTTATAAGATAGTTCATAATTTTGTGGTATATATATTATAAATGAAATTCAAATTTTAGGTAGGTCCTAGAACCTACCTTGTTATAAGCTAAATACGCCCTGCTGAACCTGTGGATGGTACATCATTGCCATGTCAGTAGTCCATGTTGGATTTACATGTATGAGTTTTTTGACACATTACGTATCCACAGAAGCATAAAACCGGTAAGCCGTTTAAAACGGGAGAAATGAGTTAATTGATATGTTAATACGAGTTTAGTGGTCTAATGTGCAAAAAATAAAAATAAAAAATAAAAAAAAAGGTTTAATTACCAAATTGAACAAATGTCATAACTTTAATGCGTTACAATCTCAATTTCCTCAATAAGAGAATGAATTACATATTTGGATACATGATACCTAAACATTTATTATCGGGTAATCTCGCTTTCACTTTGAACTAATTAGAACGCTATTCAGTTACATTGAAATAAAAGACAAATGGACAATATATTAAACATTCTACAAATGATTATCAAATTCTATAATTGTTTATAGAGACATATACATATTCATTTGTTGACTATGAAGTGTATTTGGTATAATAGGATTATTCTCGAGCATATCCCTTGTGACACACGGATGATAATGATGATATGTATTGATGATTCATTTACCACATCAAAAGTCTAATGCACATCCTATAATCCCAAACCCCATACGCCACTAGAGAACACAATATGCTTATCAGTTATCATTTACATGTATTTTTCGATCAAGTTAATATTTCTTTAATAATATTTTATACTTTTTTCAAATTTATATAACAAAATAGTTTGTTAAGATAACCAAACATGTTTTATTTTATGATAAAAATATGTAAAATTGATATAAAGTTATAATTTATGTGTATTTTTCGATCATGTTAAATGTTTATTTAATTATTTTTTTTTTCCAAGATATTTGTATAGGTGGGAATCAAATGCGTAAAGTTTCCCTTTGAGGTGCTATGGTTCCCTTGGCTATCTACAAATCTCCCGAAGATCAAGCTATCTTGGCTTGTACATCTTACCTGACTATGTATGTATTGGGTTGCCATATTTTTTAAAAGAGTTGAATAAACCTAAGGCCTAGTGAGGTAGTTAATGGTTAAAACAATACAACGTATGTCCAACAATTTTATCATTTTTCTTTCTTTTCACAACATGGTGTCATACATGAACTAAAATTTTATGGCTAGAGAACGGGTCCATAAAACTCAATTCTATCAGCCGCACGTAACAAATATAAATACGACTATAAATCAAAGCATAGACCTACGACTCTCTTTCTGTCTTTCATGTTAACACCCTATAAAACGATTAACAACTTACATGTTCCTAACACATGTGACACTATTAGACTTTACATTTTACGATAATAAGTCATACAATTAATCGTACTCATCAATTATCACCCTAAAAAATTTCCAGCAATAACATCAACAAAATGTAATATCAATGATATAAGTAAAAAACATTTTCATGCAAGCAACCGTAAAACTCACACTAAACTCACATCGGTATATCCGACGAACTCATCTTTAGTACTCAGGACTACTACAAATTCCAAAAATATCCCTAAGACAAACATTTACATCCTAACACTTAGGGGTTATTTGGTAAGTCTACCCTTTTAGTGGAACCTTTAAACGGAAACCTCTTACTGTTTCTTTTTTCTTAAATTAGCGCCTCTAATCTCCCTCCCACAGTAGTCATCGGCACCCCCAACTTCTGCCGCCAAAACTCAGTTAAACGTTCTATGTAGTAATCCAAGTTCTCGAATTTTTGCTCAAATTTCATTGTTTTTCTTCACAAACATGATGAAGAAAATGGAATTGTGAAAGCGAAGCGAAAGGGTTTTCTTGATTTATTGTTGGATGATGTCTCATACCTGGAGGGATGTAGGATCTTCTTGTACCAAGGCATGTAGTTATTAGACAATGTTTATTAGTGGCAAACCAGAAGAGCCAATGAGTCGGAATTGTCAGGGGCCGATGCACCAGTTAGACGTCAAGAATGCTTTATTTCACGGTCAACTAAATATGACAGAATACCACAATGCCGTCGCGATTTCATGATTTTGATCATCCATACCATGTTTGCTTGCTATAGAAATCCATTTATGCACTCAAGCAGGCACCGCGAGTCTGGTTTCATCAATTTGCTAGCTTCATCACTCAACTCGAATTCCAACACATCAAATTTGAATCCTCCATGTTCATATTTAAACAAGAGATGCCATAACCTATCTATTGTTATATGTTGATGATATTATCATGATTGCCTCTACACCTACTCTGATTCGTTACATCATTTAGTTGTTATCTTATGAGTTTTCCATGATTGATATGGGAGAGTTTTCTTACTTTCTCAGTGTTCTTATGACCCGAGTTAAGTTAGAACTTTTATTATCTCAATGCAAGTATGCCATGGATTTACTTGAGCGTGCTCATATGTTTAACTAAAATCCCTATCAATACCCAGATGAAACTTGATCTTATCGGCCAACCAGTGTCTGATATAACTCTATATTGCAGCCTTGGTGAAGGCCTCCAATATTTAACATTCATTCACCCAAACATTTTCCTTTACATTTCAGCAGATATGTCTATACATGCACGATCCTTGAGAGCATCACCATCATTCTCTCAAACGTATTTTGTATTATGTTCGTTGCACGCTTAAGTACGACCTTCAGTTACACTCATCGAACACATCCAAGTATCCAACTTAATAGCTTATTCTGATGCCGATTGCGCGGGGGGGGGGGGGGGGGTCATGTCTCTAACAGATCTACTAGCGGCTACTATGTTCATCTTGGCGATAACATTGTCTCGTGGTAAACTAAGAGACAAGCCACATTTTCTCATTCTAGTGTCAAGCCCGAATACAGAGGTGTAGCTAAAGCAGTTGCATATATATGTTGGCTTCAAAACCTACTTCACGAGCTTTATTGTCCTCTTTCGAACGCCATCATTGTCTACTGCGACAACGTTAGCTATCAACCAATCTCGTCCAACACCAATAAACGAAGAATATGGATATATATACATTCACTTTGTCCGAGATAAGGTCGCCACTGGGTAAGTTAGAGTTCTTCTTGTTCCTTCTAAGTAGAGATGCTAATGGGTCGACCTGGGTTGGGTTCAGATTCAACCCATTTAATAATTTGGTTGAAAATTTCAACTCAACTCAATCTATTTATTTAACTGGGTTGATATTTCCAACTCAACCCAACCTTTTAGAAAAATGGGTTGTCGCTGGGTTGACCTGTTTATGTAGTTCCCAATCCAACCTATTAAACTTGGGTTAACCCATTTAAAATCAATTAAATAAATTATGTAATTAAATATTAAACCACTTAAATTATAAAATGTAAATAAAACTTCATAATTATGACAAAAGCACAATCATAATTCATAAATACAAATAAATTGTTCAAATAACACTAAAAATGTTTAGTTTCACAATAATTTTGGAGAGTGACCAGTATTATCGGCGTTAAAAAAAGAATGGAAATTAGGATTGAATTTTATTAAACATAGACAATAATAATGCAACATTATAATTTACAAATTAATACTTTGATTAATATATGATAATATTCAAATAATATTAAATTATATATATATATATATATATATATATATATATATATATATATATATATATTAAAGTTAAATGGGTTGACGGGTTGATAATTTTTATCCAACCCAACCTATTTAATTAAATGGGTTAGACGGGTTGACCCATTTAAGTTAAATAAGTTGAAAATCTCAACCCAACCCACTAATTTTAGGTTGGGTTCGGATTGGATTGACGGGTTGGATCGATTTTTGTTAGCTCTACTTCTAGGCTTCAATATGATGATAATTTACACAAAGGGAGGAGGGAGTAATTCCCTTCCAACCCATTGAACTCACTATCACATCAGTTTTTGTCTTTTTTCTTCATCTTTTCCAACCCACAACACACGTAAATTTTATCTTTCTCAACTCACTCAACGTACTCAATTAAAAAATACAAAACAACTAAGGTACACGTCTTAAAACACATGGTACAAGAGAAAATGAGAGAGAGAAAGTTGAGAGAGATGATGAAGTGGATTAGTGAAACCAATTACATAACACACCAAAGGAGTGGTACCGACGGTAACTCTATTGGTAATTAAGATTTAACTTGATTGTTTTCTATTTTTTTTAATTGAATGGGTTGAGTGAGTTGAAAAAAATAGAGTTTTCGTGTGTTGTAGGTTGAAAAAAAATGAAGAAAAATGAAAGAGAAAAACTGATATGACAGTGAGTTTAGTAGGTTGGAAAAAAATACTCCCTCCTCAAGGGACTTCATTCTTCACTCTTCACGAGTTTAAGTGTCGTAATATAGCCCAACTGTGAAGGCGTATTAGACAATGCATTATTGTATAGTCCAATATATCATTATATAGCCCGGTTTGTATTATGTATAGATAGGTCCAATATACATTCATGTATGTATTTTTTATGCTCTCTTTTGGGCGAATGAGATATGAAAAATATTCCATAGAGTAAGTACACCAAATTTTGTGGTTCTAGCTTTATTGTTAAGAAAAAAGGTCTCAAGAAAGCAGGTGCTTCTATTATTAGGACACGTAATTACACCTAATTTTTTACAGTCGTTATCTTTAATTACCAACTTATTTTGTTGTGAATTATTTAGGTTTGACAATTCACTGTATTTGTTATGACATAATGACATATCTTTTCAAGTGGTGAGTGAACTCGATGGTGTAATTATTTTCATTCACATGCCTTTACGTTGTCAATTGAGATATTTGGGAGTTCACAGAAAAGGTAGTATTTTAGATGGTAAAATTAATTTTGAACTTGAATAGAACAAATTTAAATGCAAGATATAAAGGCAAAAACATTTGAGTTGGTCTTGATATTTGCACATTAAGAAAATATAGAGCTTAATTTGATATATATTTTAATTTAATAAATAACTAGTAAAAATACCCGGGCGAAGTCGGTATTTTTATAAACATTTTTTTCCAATTAGGACATCATATTTTGAAAGGTTTTTTTTACCAATAATAGCAGCAACGTTCTTACATAATGCTACAAATATTTTATTTAATATCTATTTCTATCATTGGTAATTAAATATATGTGTTGTTATTTGAAGAAAATAAGACCGTATAATAGAATATCGAAGGTGGGGGAACCAACAGCAGCAACTCTACAAACTAATGCGGAAAAAACTTGAGGGGTCATAAGTGGTAAATGTCAGGGACCAAAAGTGAAACTCTTGAACCCTTTGTGGCTACTAGTAAAGAATATCGAAGTTGGGAGGATCAAAAGTGCCAACTCCACAAACTAATGTGGTAAAAAGTTGAGGATGGACCAAAGGTGATAATGTTGAAACTATTGTGGCAAAACTTAGAATAATATAAAATATACTATTCCTAAAACCTTTTGTGTTTTAATATATACTAGAACAAAAAAAAAAACTCACGCTACACATTTTGTTTTTGTTTTTTTTTTTTTGGTTTTGTGTTTTACGTAGGAACGTAGTTTTTTTTTTTTTTTTTTTTTTTTTTTTTTTTTTTTACAATTAAGGTGTTGTAATTCAAAAGGTGTATATAAGTGGGACAAAAGTAAGTGAAATAGATTTTCACAATGATAATAATACGTTGCTAAAATATGTTGATAATAATTTTGGATTGAAGTTGTCATGCTCTTTTTCAGTGGATCTTTGATTTCTTTCTCTGTCATTGTCGTAGAGTGTGTATTATGAGTGAGTTTTGTCGTTCCATTTTTTTGATGTAAAAGTGGTCCAATATGGATAATTTTTGTTGTCAAAATGCTACAATAAACTTGTCAAAATGATAATTTTTTGTAGTTAGATTAGACAAAAAATATGCAAGTTGGCTGTTTAGTTTTTACATTGATGATGAACTTCATGACAGTTCGATTTTTTTTCATGTTTACATATTTCGTTGTTTCTTTGGAACTTTTTCTCGTTTGTTGTTTTTATTTTGTGTGTGCATAATTTTTTGAGGAAAGTAGCGTCGTATAGTAGAATATCGAAGGTGGGAGAACAAAAGATCTAATTCCACAAACTAATGTGGCAACAAATTGAGGTGTCACATGTGGTAAATACCAGGGACCAAAAGTGGCAAACTCTTGAAATTTTATGGCTAGCAGTAAAGAATATAGAATTCGGGGGACCAAAAGTGCCAACTACACAAACTAATATGGTAAAAAGTTAAGGAGGGATCGAAAGTGGCAAAGTGTTCAAAATTTTATGGCAAATTTTGTAAAAAAAACTCATAGACCTTTTCTATAAATTATAAATTTATAGGGACTTAATGTGTTAATATTGAAAACATTTGTGGCAAAAATCTGAATTGCATAAGTTTATGATTTCTAAGGACTAAATATGTTAATACTGAAAACATTCGTGGCAAAATTTTGAAAGGCATAAAGTTTACTATTCCTAAAGCCTTTATGCTTTAATATATATATATATATATATATATATATATATATATATATATATATATATATATATATATATATGTATATTGCAATTATTTTAAATACATGGACTGTTTCTATAAATTTGCACATTGAATTTTTCTGTAAATTTTAGGGGGAAATTTTTATACTTTATTTTCTACACAGAAGTAAAACCTGCCAAGATACAAAAATATTAATCATAGGGTCTGCTTTTGTAAAAATAAAAACTCATAGGAACCTTTTCTATAAATTATAAATTTATAGGGACTAAATGTACTAATATTGAAAACATTTGTTGCAAAAATCTGAATTACATAAGTTTATAATTTCTAAGGACTAAATATGTTAATACTGGAAACATTTGTGGCAAAATTTTGAAAGGTATAAAGTTTACTATTCCTAAAGCCTTTATACCTATATATATAGTAACGCCCGAATTTTGAGGTACATTATTCATAATTAAAATTATCCATTTTAAGAATAGTGGAGGCACCACCATGGCGTGGCGATGCGAGAAGTGTTCGTGTGTTTCATTTAAACCACCACATCGTGGCAGTATAGGCCACTACGTGGTGGACAATTGACGTGAAAACCCTATTTTTCTAGGTTTGCTCCATATTTGAAGGAATAAGGAGGCTAGAGTTTGGTCAGCCTCAGCCTCCATTTGCCCCCTCAAGCCCTAAAGAAAACCCTAATCACTTCCCTTCATTATTGAGCTAGTTTTGGTGTTTCTTGAAACTAAAGAAGGAAGAAGGAGGAGGAAGGAAGCAAAGATCAAGCAAGCAAGTCTCCATTCTTGACCTTAGCACTCTTGGACCTTTGTAAGTGTCCGAGACTCGATTTTTATCATGCTAGGTTGCTAAATCTTGAGTTTTGCCCACGTTAACTTTTGGTTTTTGCTTGATGGGATGGTAAGATCTCTTAAAGTTAGCAACTGGATGAATTTTTGGGGTATTTGGTGTAATTTCTGCCTTGGATTTGGAGTTTGGTTGGGTTTTCTATCCATGCATGAGATTTAGGTCATAAACCCTCATTTTGACCTAATATGTGTTCAATACATGCATTGGATATGCATGTCTACAAAGCACCAACTTTTAGGTTAGTTTTGGTGCTAGAATCACTTCTAGAAATGATGGACTTTGGACCTTATGGAATAAGTGCTTATTGGTTAAGATCTTGCATTGTTAATACTTTTGGACTTAAGGATTTGGGTTTTGGACCTTTTGAGTGGTCCTAATGGATAAAGTTAGAAACTATATTCTTCTAGATCACATTTTGGACCAGATATGAGATTAAGAGCTCGTGGAATCAAAGAAAATAGCTGTTTGGTCGTATATGGGAAATGACGTGGCCAAGGAAGACCACGTCGTGGCGGTCGGTTGGATTCAACATTGATTGTTGACTTTAACCGTTGACCTTGAGGGTTGACTTTTGAATTGTAGATTTTGTTCAGCTATTGATGTCCTAACAGGTAGATTAAGGTTTTGCATTATGTGATTATCTAGGTGGTGTTTAGCACATGTTGTGGGATTTTGAGGGCGTGTTGACTTTTGAGCTGTCGTGCGAGGTGAGTTTGCTCACTATACTGTAGGACGCTAGGGATTGTATGTGCTTGCAGTCTTTGTGACTCTTGTTGTATGTGTGGTATACATGTGTGCCTGTTTGCTATATATATATATATATATATATATATATATATATATATATATATATATATATATATATATATATGGGGTGAAATAGACCCGGTACAGCCATGTGCTAACATATGAGTTGAAATAGACTCGGGGTGAAACAGACCTGATACAACCCTGAACTAACATATATGTATGGTATGCGGTATTTTAGCGAACTCACTAAGATTTGTGCTTACGGTTTTCAGTTTATGTTTCATGTACTTCCGGTTCGAAAGGAAAGAGCTCGGGATGATTGCATTGCACAAGCTGTAACACCGATAAATTTCAAACAATTTGTCATTTAATTTTTTTTTAATAAAAACATTTAATTTCCAAATCATTCCAAAATCATGTATCCAATATTTCCACAAGCACACAATACATAATCCATATCCCAAGATCTCAAAAACATATCATCTACAAGTGTGTACTGATCATGCCGACACCTTCCCGCGATCATCACTGGTACCTGAAACACATAACACACAAACGGTAAGCATAAATGCTTACTGAGTTCCCCAAAATACCACATACAACACATACGCATTTCCAGAACATAACTCTATAGGATCTTCCGATCCAAGTGTCTCAGGGGATTTCCATCCCATAACTCTGTTGACCTTCCAGCCCATACTCTGTTGACCTTACGGTCCATATCATCATACTCATATCATAACATATCACATATATAACATGCATCACATAAACATCATACACATAAGACCTTCCGGTCACACATAATTACCCCATCAGGTATGGCATAGTGAGAAGACTCACCTCGCTGATGTCGGATAATCACCCGTGCTCGATTCCCCGAACTATCGTCCTCCTATATCATAAGTACATCTCTAATTAATACCTTCCTGACTTAGTTTGACTAACATTATTAAGTCAACACTAGTCAACCCTGGTCAACGTTGGTCAACAGTCAACCTTTGACCCAACTCGTCGAGTCCATACGTGAACTCGAGTCCTTTGAATCCTTTCTGACTCACCGAGTCTCTCACCCAACTCGGCGAGTCATCCATTGATCTGAGTCACGGGACAACCCGCTCCGACTCGTCGAGTCTGCTCCTAGACTCGGCGAGTTCGTTTCATGCACCACCTCAAACAACCTTCTGAGGTCAGATATATTCCTCTAATCCTTAGATCTAACCTTCCCAAACTCATTAATCACGTAAAGTCTCTATCTTGATGCACATGCAACATCTATATGATCATATATGATGATTTAACCCCAAATACCATAACCCAAGGTCATAACCTCCATTATTCTTCATAAAGCTTGATGAGTAAGGCTCTCTGGACCTCTATGGATCCAGATCCAAAGCCTCATCACCAGAAAGGGACTTTTTGGATATCAAATCAACCTAACAAAGGGCCCAAGAAACCCTAAATCCATATATTCATCATAAAACAGAAGAAGAGCCGAATTACTACCTCAAATGTGATAATCTTAGCTTCAAATCCACATAATAACAACCTCCTTTGCTTCCTCTTGACTAGGACCTCCTTCTTCTTGCTAAACAATACCATAAAGGTCAAGAATGGCTTCCTTTCTCTCTCAAAACGCTCAAGCACTCTAGGGTTTCTTTCTATGGACTGGTAGCCGAAAATGAAGGCCATAAGGGCCTTTAAATAGGTCCCAAACCCAAGAAATTAGGGTTTCTTTCGTCAGATCTGACTCGGCGAGTCACTCTCCTGACTCATCGAGTCCCCTCATTAACCACGTCATCCAATAGCAACCAGACTCGACGAGTCTAAGCACCAACTCGTCGAGTCACCTTACATAACTAAAGAAATACACATACATCAATATACCTGGGAAACTGGGTGTTACAATTCTCCCCCACTAGAATCAGACTTCGCCCTCGAAGTCTCGCTCAGAAAATAACTCTAGATATTGTTAACGCATCTCTAACTCCGGCTCCCAAGTCAGCTCGGACCCCTTCCGATGTTGCCACTAGACCTGAACCAATGACACCTCCTTGTTTCTCAAAACCTTGATCCTCCTATCCCGAATGGCGATCGGCCTGTCAACATAGTTCAGGCTCGCATCCACCTGAATGTTCTCTAATGGAACCACTGCCGACTCATCGGCGATACACTTCCTCAACTAAGACACGTGGAAGGTATCATGGATCTGACTCAACTTCGCAGGTAGCTGCAAACGATACGCTACCCTGCCCACCCTGGCGGTCACCCTGAAAGTTCCAATATACCAAGGCCCCAACTTTGCCTCTCTTCTTGAATCGAATCACACCTTTCCAAGGTGAGACTTTTAGGAGAACAAAATCGCCCACCTGAAACTCGAGCTCTGACCTTCGTCTATCCGCATAACATTTCTGACAGCTCTGGGTTGTCAACAACCTTTGTCTGAACTGCTGAAACTGCTCGGTGGTCTGTAGTACTATCTATGTGCTACCCATCACCCGCTGCGCTACTTCTCCCCAGCAAATGGGAGTCTGACACCTCCTCCCATATAAAAACTCAAAAGGAGGCATACCGATGCTCGAATGATGGCTGTTGTTATAAGAAAACTCAGCCAAAGGCAGATACGGTCCCATCTCCCTCTAAAATCCAATACACATGCATGAAGCATGTCCTCAAGAGTCTGAATAGTCCGCTCACTCTGACCATCGATCTGAGGGTGACAGGCAGTGCTGAAATGCAATCTCATACCCAACTCCTCATGAAACTTCTTCCAGAACTTGGAAGTAAAACATACATCCCGATCCGACACAATCGAAATCGGTACCCCATGCCGAGACACTATCTCCCTCACATACAACTCTGCCAACTTCTTCGTAGAAGAGCTCTCACTGATAGAAAGAAAGTGGGCACTCTTCGTCAGTCGATCCACTATCACCCAAATTGCATCGACACCCCTTGGGGTTCTGGGTAACTTGGTGATGAAATACATAGAGATCTATTCCCACTTCCACTAGGGAACCTCGAGTGGCTGCAACTTACCATGCGGACACTATTGCTCAGCTTTAACCTGACGACAGGTCAAGCACCTCTCTACAACCCATGCTACATCCCTCTTCATGCATGGTCACCAATAATCTCTCTTCAGATCCAAATACATCTTGGTGGCCCCGGGATGGATCGAGAACCTCGATCGATGCGCCTCCTCCATCAAGATGCTACGTGCCCCACCAATAAACGGCACCCAAATATGACCCTGAAATATCATAAGCCCTCGGCTATCAGTCACAAACTCAGATACTTGCCCAATGACCCGCTCTTTCTTATGGTTCTCCGGCCTCACAGCCTCGGCCTGGGCCTCTCGGATGGCATCCAACACCGGAGTCATCATAGTCATCCTCATACACATACCTCGGATCGGGGCACTCTCTGCCCTCCAACTCAGGGCATCAGCTACCACATTCACCTTGCCTGGGTGGTACAGGATCTCATAATCATAATCCTTAACCACATCCAACCATCTCCTCTGCCGCATGTTCAAGTTGGGCTGATCCATCAAATACTTCAAACTCTTGTGGTTCGTGTATATGGTACACTGTACCCCATACAAATAGTGGCGCCAGATCTTAAGGGCGAACACTACTGCCCCCAACTCCAGATCATGAGTGGGATACCTTACCTCATGAGGCTTCAGTTGCCTCGATGCATACGCTATCACATGCCCCCTCTGCATAAGCACTGCGCCTAGCCCAGATATCGATGCATCGCAGTAAACCACAAAATCATCAACTCCCTCTGGAAGGGATAACACCGAGGCTTCGCACAACTTCTGGCGAAGAGTCTCAAACGAGGTCTGGTGCTCTGGACCCCATGAGGAGGTAACACCCTTCCGGGTCAACCTAGTGAGTGGCACTGCAATCTTGGAGAAATCCTGAATGAATCTCCGATAATAACCGGCCAACCCCAGAAAAATCCTGATCTCGGTAGCAGACTTTGGCACTTCCCAACTCATCATTGCCTCAATCTTGGCTGGATCAACCAATATCACATCCTGATTAACGAGATGCCCCAGGAACTGGACCTTCCATAACCAAAAATCACACTTGGAGAATTTGGCATAAAGCCTCTCTGATCTCAACACCTCAAGAACCTCTCTCAAATTCTCCTCATGCTGCTCCCGGGATCTAGAATACACCAGAATGTCATCAATGAACACAATCACCGATCGATCCAGCATCGGCCTACATACTCTGTTCATGAGATCCATGAATGTTGTTGGCGCATTGGTGAGCCCGAAAGGCATCACCACGAACTCATAGTGCCCGTAACGTGTCCTGAACGCCATCTTCTGGATATCCTCATCACGTACCCTAATCTGATGATATCCGGACCTCAGATCAATCTTGGAGAACCAAGATGCCCCCTGCAGCAGATCAAATAAGTCATCAATCCTAGGCAACAGATAACGGTTCTTAACCGTTATCTTGTTCAACTCCCGTTAATCAATACACATCCGGTGTGAACCATCCTTCTTTTTAACGAAGAAGATCGGCGCTCCCCAAGGTGAGCAGCTCGGACGAATAAACCCTTCCCCAATAGCTCCTGCAGCTGTGAGGATAACTCCTGCATCTCCGGCGGTGCTAGGCGATAAGGCGCGGCCCCGGGAATCAAATCGATGCGAAACTCCACGTGCCTCTCGGGAGGCACACCCGACAACTCCTCGGGAAATACATCTAGGAAATCACACACTATCGGGACATCACCAAACAAACTTGGCCTCCTTGAGGCCTCCCGTATATCCATCACATAGGCTACAAACCCCTTGCAGCCCTGCTGCAAACTCTGCCTCGCCCTGGCAGCCGAACAGAATGCTGACCCCCTACGAGTCCCCTCACCATAAACTGTCAGCAGCCCCCCCCCCCCACTAGGATCTCGGATCATCACCAGCTGCTGCTCGCAGTCTGTTACTGCCCCAAATCGGCTCAACCAATCCATGCCCACAATAACACATACGTCCCCCATCGCAATCGGGACCAGATCTATCGGAAATCCAACACCGAAGATCTCAAGTACACATCCCAAATCACATCTGTGGCATACACTGCTCGCTCGTCAGCTATAGAAACATGAAAAGGTCGACTCATCACCTCTCGCTGGATACTGATGTGCCTACTGAATGCTAATGACACAAAAGACTGACTCGCACCTGAGTCAAATAACACCAAAGCAGGTACAGAATTCACAAGAAAGTACCTATGCATAACATAATATAAACACAAGATCTTATCACAACATAAATAAATATGAACATAGTACATACCAGCCACGACGTCGGGTGCTGCACGGACTTGCTCCGTTGTCAGCTGGAACGCTCTCCCTCGCGCCTTCGGCGCCTCGGCCTTCACCGGCCGACCCTCAATAGCTCGCGTACCAACAGGGGCAGATCCCTGTGGTGTCCCTTGTGCTATCCCCCTCAACTGCGGACACTCGGCCTTCCGATGTCCGGTCTGGTTGCAATGAAAGCAAACCATGAACCCGTTGGGGAAATCCTTGGCGATGTGCCCCTCCTTTCCACACTTGTAGCAAGCACCAGATCTACAGACCTCATCATGACCCTAGTCGCACTTCCCGCAAGTGTGGCCCTTCTGCCCCCCATATATCGAATCGGCGGGCTTTCCCCGCTTGGCCGCCGGCTGAGACTGTGTCGATCGGCGATCCCTGCTCTAAGACTTGGCCTCCTCCCTGGCCTGAGTCTCCAGCTCTATCTCCCTCTTTCAGGCATTTTCCTGGAGTTCAGCAAATGTACGGTATGATGAGTTCGCCACAAACTCACGAATGTCTCTCCTCGGAACGCTCAGATATCAGCTCATACGTGCCTGCTCGGTCGTCACATGCTCAGGGCAGAACATCGCCCTCTCATGAAACATCCTGGTAATCACAGTAACTGACTCAGTACCCTGCTTGAGGGTTAAGAACTCCTGAGCCAACCGTTCCCTTTCCACCGTGGGAACATACTCGTCTCTGAACAGGGTGGTGAACCTCTCCCAGGTCACCGCTGAAATCTCCGCATAACTAAGATGCGCAGTCACAAACTTCCACCAGTCCTTCGCTCCCAAGCGAAGCTGGTTCAGCACAAACCGAACCCTCAAATGCTCTGGACACGAATAGGTGTAGAAGCATCCCTCGATGTCAGATATCCATCTCATCGCAGCAATCGGGTCCTGCGTCCCGTCAAACTCTGGTGGCTTCGTGTTGCTGAACTCCCGGTACAGCAACGAGTCACCCCCTATGGCCTGGCGACAGCGACAACTGCAGTGGCCGCCGCAACAGCAGCACCAGTAAGAGCAGCGTACCGCTCATCAAAGGTCTCAATCAGTGTGGTCTTAATAGACCTAAACATCTCTGGAATCTCAGCTCAGATGGAAGCAGCCACCTCCTCATGAATCAACTAGTAGAGCTCCTCATCACTCACGCCTCCCTCGCTGGTCTCTGGTCTGTAGCGCGTCCCAACCATGATGTCTCTGAAATACAACAAAAATATCAGGGACTCGCTCGAGTATACTCTCACTCGATAACCCAACCCTACTTGATTCCTAGTACCCTAAGGATTCCTACTTGGACTGCACACTGATTCGGTGTTCCCAGCAATACAGGCCCAATACTACCTTCCACACCGCACCAATATTCATCCCAAGTCATCCTCCAAGGATCCCAAGTCACAAGTACTCTATCCCTTTCCACACATAAACTACCCTTCGGTAGACTCTCGTAGCACATCACTGCTACCTCCTCATTCTAAAGCCTCCCATGGCAGCAGAAATCTTCCTAGTCTAATGCATCACAAATCAGGCCACTCTAGTCCTAATATGAATACCCAACCTACTCTAGCATGCATAACACATTTCAATATATCTCATAACACATAATGTAAGGGTAATTTGGGAAATCACCGTTCGGGCGCTGGCTGATCGTACACACTGTTTCCTTGCGTACCTTCCAAATTCTTTTACTCTTTAGAAAAATTGTTTATTTTATGAAAATCTTTCTCAAATCCTCAGTTTGAGTTCAAATACACCCAAAGGTGAATCCGAATCCCTCAAACCAAGGCTCTGATACCAATTTGTAACACCGATAAATTTCAAACAATTTTTCATTTAATTTTTTTTTAATAAAAACATTTCATTTCCAAATCATTCCAAAATCATGTATCCAATATTTCCACAAGCACACAATACATAATCCATATCCCAAGATCTCAAAAACATATCATCTACAAGTGTGTACTGATCATGTCGGCGCCTTCCCGCAATCAACACTAGTACCTGAAACACATAACACACAAACGGTAAGCATAAATGCTTAGCGAGTTCCCCAAAATACCTCATACAACACATATGCCTTTCCAGGCCATAACTCTATAGGATCTTTCGATCCAAGTGTCTCAGGGGATTTCCATCCCATAACTCTGTTGACCTTCCGCCCCATACTCTGTTGACCTTCCGGTCCATATCATCATACTCATATCATAACATATCACATATATAACATGCATCACATAAGCATCATACACATAAGACCTTCCGGTCACACATAATTACCTCATCGGGTATAGCATAGAGAGAAGACTCACCTTGCTGATGTTGAATAATCACTCGTGCTTGATTCCTCGACCTATCGTCCTCCTATATCATAAGTACATCTCTAATTAATACTTTCCTGACTTAGTTAGACTAACATTATTAAGTCAACACTAGCCAACCTCGGTCAATGTTGGTCAACAGTCAACCTTTGACCCGACTCGTCGAGTCTTGCATAGACTCGTCGAGTCCATACATGAACTCGAGTCCTTTGAATCCTTTCTGACTCACCGAGTAACTTACGCAACTCGGTGAGTCATCCACTGATCTGAGTCACGGGACAACCCGCTCCAACTCGTCGAGTCTGCTCCTGGACTCGGCGAGTTCGTTTCAAGCACCACCTCAAACAACCTTCTGAGGTCATATCTATTCCTCTAATCCTTAGATCTAACCTTCCCAAGCTCATTAATCACGTAAAGTCTCTATCTTGATGCACATGCAACATCTATATGATCATATATGATGATTTAGCCCCAAATACCATAACCCAAGGTCATAACCTCCATTGTTCTTCATAAAGCTTGATGAGTAAGGCTCTCTGGACCTCTATGGATCCAGATCCAAAGCCTCATCACCAGAAAGGGACTTTTTGGATATCAAATCAACCTAACAAAGGGCCCAAGAAACCCTAAATCCATATATTCATCATAAAACAGAAGAAGAGCCGAATTACTACCTCAAATGCGATAATCTTAGCTTCAAATCCATAGAATAACAACCTCCTTTGCTTCCTCTTGACTAGGACCTCCTTCTTCTTGCTAAACAATACCACAAAGGTCAAGAATGGCTTCCTTTCTCTCTCAAAACACTCAAGCACTCTAGGGTTTCTTTCTATGGACTGGTAGCCGCAAATGAAGGCCATAAGGGCCTTTACATAGGTCCCAAACCCGAGAAATTAGGGTTTCTTTCGTCAGCTCTGACTCGGCGAGTCAATCCCCTGACTCGTCGAGTCCCCTCATTAACCACGTCATCCAGTCGCGACGAGACTCGACGAGTCTAAGCACCAACTCGTCGAGTCACCTTACATAACTAAAGAAATACACATAAATCAATATACCTGGGAAACTGGGTGTTACACAAACCACATTTTTCTGCTTAATTGACTTTGTTGTACTTTTGGGATGTTTATGGACACTCTCTGAATAACTTATGGTTTTGACAAACATGTTTGGTTGATGTTTTATATAGTATAATAACATAAAATTTTGGTTCTCAGTTTTGGGACGTTACAAGTTGGTATCAGAGCCTTGGTTTGAGGGATTCGGGCATACTCTCGGGTGTTCCTGAACTCAAACTGAGGATTTGTTAGATTTTTCATAAGAAGAAATGGTTTATAAATGAATTTTAAAATAAAAGAAAGGGGTGTGGTGGACGCAATCGACCGAGCTCAAGTAAGTTTTCCCAAAATACATATACATGTTCTTGTGATATGCTTTGAATTGTGAATCTATGAATCGCATGCTAGACTAGGGCTAAGGATCTGCTTAGGATTTGCATGATATAATGCTAGGATATATGCATTATATGCGTATTTTATGAGCTTGTAGACTTGCATGCTAGTACTGGATCAGTCACTGGTAGGATGACTTGTTTAGGTTATGCTTTGTTTCAGATTACTCAATGCTCGAATGCTGCTTGCATTGTGCTTTTAGGAGTCCCCATTAACATCAACTAACTAGTAAGAAAATACGCTAAGTTACATAATTTTGAGATTATATAATTTTAGAAGGTTGAGTTTAACCCTATTGTACAGCTCTTGTCTGAGTCCACCCATTGTAAAGTGAGACCATTCATTCAAAGAATTATCTAGTGTCGGTGATATGTAATTGTGTCGTGAGCTAGTTAAAGGGTGTTAAAGGGAGTTCCTTCTACATCTGATGACGGAGAGTGGTGGTAACCCTTGGAAAAACCTAGGAGGTGATTCGGTGTCGAGAGCTTTGCTTTGATAAAGGTTGTATGGATTGATAGGGAAGTAACTTGAGCGATTCGGTGCGGTCCTTGAGGAAAGTACGGATAGATGTGGAAGGTCGTATGGGCCCGTACTACTGGAAGAAGGGTATATATACTCGAGTCAAGGAAAGTCGCAATGATACCAGGAAGCTTGTAGAATGTGGGATTCTTCGAGTATATATATTCTTATGATTTTAATGGTTTATTTTCAGTTTGGTAGTCACTCGAGGAGGTTCTGGTACCAGTGATGGTTTAGGTTCACCGGGTTTATGGATGATCAGATGTGGAAGTTCATTTCATCATAAATTATCCACAATATCCTTGAGGGGACTCATGTGATCTTCGGTACGATAAAGGAGGGTATCATGGAGATTCTGGATGAGCGCTTGGGGGCTCTTCGTTTGAGATGATAGCGATGGTGGGAACCCGCACTTTGACTTTCCGAGAGTTTCAGGCATGTGGGGCTCCGGAGTTCTTCGGGAAGAAGGACCCGATTGTGACCAGACATTTGTTAGCGGATGTCGCTAACGCCTTCCATACTAGTTGTTGACCCGAGGGGGGAAAGGTCATACTTTCATTCTGTCTTTTGAAAGATAGAGCTTGAGATTGGTGGGAGGAGGTTGGACACGCCTTGGGAGGCAAGGCGATTGAGTCGATGTCTTAGGAGGATTTTGTGATGAGGTTTCGGTTTGAGTTTGTACATGTGATTGAGGTCCAACAGTTGGCGAGAGAGTTTCAGGATCTTCGTTAGTCTCATGAGACGGTGGCAGAGATCACCGCTATGTTCCGTGAGAGGGCGTTATTGGTTCCGTAGTATGTGCCAGACGAGGATATGAAGAAGACGAGATATCACGATATGTTGAGTAGTGATATTAGGCAGTTTGTGAGTATGTCCAGTTGCAGAACATTGGATGATATAGTGGCCATAAAAGGCCGATTTTTCGAGTTTAGTTGCGACAAGACTACTTGCAGCACCCGCTCCGGAGACCTTGCGGATTACAGATGGCCGTCAGGGCAAGGCAGAGGCGCTTGTTGTGAGGAGCACGACATTTTAGCTTATAGCCGAGGAAGCTCATACAACACCTGATGTGGTGATGGGTATGTAACTTCTCCTTATCTCTTTATTTATGTTGATTTTCCTGCTTATATCCACATTTTGTCTTTAGGGTCATTCCTTGTGAATGGCATCTCTAGTTTGGTATTGTTTAATTTGGGGGCCTCCCAATCCTTTGCATCTCTCGTGCTCAACAAGAAGTTGGTTGATGCTCCGGGGGAGCAAGAGTATCCATTAGAGGTTAAGATTGCTGATGATCTACATGTGCGAGTATTGAGGGTTCATCGGGGTTGTATATTAGAGTTGTTCAGTGAGTTGTATCTAATTGATTTAGTTCCTCTTCCCCTACATGAGAGCAAGGTTATTGTGGTGATTGATTAGTTGAGTCCCATTGGGGCAATGATTGATTATGAGCATAAGATAGTACGTCTTCGGACCCCAAGTGGAGGAGATTTAGTGATTCATGGAGAGGGTGTTCAACGTGGGTCGGTTCTATGTTCTGCAACTTGAGCCATATGCTATCTTCAGCAGGGTTGTTATGGATTTGTGGCTTATGTGATGGATACCCGAGAGAAGGTTAAGATGACTGTGAGTGGCGGACAAATTGTTCGAGGATACCCGTATGTGTTCCAAGAGGATTTTCCTGGAGTGCCTCCAGAGAGGCAAGTGGAGTTTAGGATTGACTTTGTTCCAGGTGCAGATCTGATAGTTAAAGCACCTTATCGAGTAGCACTTACAGAGATGCAGGAGTTGTCTACACAACTGCAGGAGTAGTTCAACATGGGGAGCACCGATCTTTTTTGTGAATAAGAAGGATGAATCACATCGGATATGTATAGACTACCAGGAGCAGAATAAGCTAACAGTGAAGAACCGTTATCCATTCTCAATGATTGATGATTTATTTGACCAGCTCTAGTGTGCATCTTAGTTTTCCAGTATTGATCTGCATTCTGGTTATCATAAGATGAGGGTCAGAGGGGAGGATATGCAGAAGATGGCCTTCTGAACTCGTTATGGTCATTACAAGTTTGTGTTGATCCCCTCTGAGCTTACCAATGCTCCAGTCGCATTCATGGATCTCATGAATCACATATGCAGGCCTATGTTGGATCGATCCATGATTGTGTTTATTGATGATATCCTAGTATATTCCAATACCCAGGAGCAACATGAAGAGCATCTAAGGGAGGTACTAGAGGTTCTAAGTGGGGAGAGGTTGTATGTGAATTTCTCTAGGTGTGAATTTAGGTTGCGCGAGGTATAGTTTCTAGGACACATTGTCAACCAAAATGGTATTCTGGTCGATCCGATCAAGGTTGTATATGATAGTTTAAAGATCATACCGTTGATATAGTGGAATTGTCTAAGTGTCAAGATGTTGAGATCTTTGTGTGTCAAGATCCTTATGTTTCAGGATCTTCAAGCTTGAGCATCCTCATGTTTCTGGATCATTTCTTATGGAGATACTTAGTTGTACGTTATTCTGCATAACAAACATTAGCTAGGGGGCATTAGTCGAGTTAACGCCCCTCCGATGCTTAAGTTAGTAATGTATTCTAGGAGAAAATAAGTAATGATTAAATGCGCACCTTGAAGATCAATCGATCTTGTTTACATGTAGTATTTTTTGAGATATCTAACATTCCAGTATCTTGGTAAAATGTCTCCTTCGAGTGTTGTTAGCCAATATGCTCCTTTTCCTTCTTCAATATCTATGAGATATGGTCCTTCCCACTTAGGAGCTAATTTGCTTGCACTAGGATCCTTGGTGTTTTGGAATGTTTTCCTTAATACCATGTCTCCTATTTGGAATCTTTTGACTTTTATGTTCTAGTTGTAAGCCTTGGTGATCCTTTGTTGATGAGAAGCAATGTGTATCTTGGCAAGATCTTTGAGTTCGTCAACAGTGTCAAGATCCTGGGCTAGGATCCTGTCATTGCTTTCTTGATTTTTGGGCAAGTATCTTGCTTTCGGGATTACTACTTCAGTAGGGATCATTTCTTATGTCCCAAACACCAAGGAGTAGGGGGTCTGACTTGTGGCTACTTTGGAAGTAGTCATATCTGCCCATAGGATGAAAGGAAGCTCTTCTGCCCATCTTCCTTTCTTTTTATCTAGCCTTTTCTTCAAGTTGTTTACTATGATTTTATTGCTAGATTCTTCTTAACCATTAGCTTGGGGATGAACAGGAATGGACATTATCATTTTGATTCCCTAACTCGTGCAAAAGTCTCCTGTCCTTTTTCTTATGAATTAGGATCCATTGTCGCATATGATTTCAGCGGAGAGATCCCCGTTGGGTTAGTGTCTAAGTCCATAACTATTTTGGTATGTACTTGACCCGATGGTGCATGGTCCTTTTGGGTTGCCTTCACCAAAGCAACTTGATAGGATGAATTATGGAGAGAGAAGATTAATTATGATTTATTAATATATTATGAGAATAATATATTAAAGGAGAAATCATGTTGTTTAATTAATATTAGTCAAGAATTAATTGATAATTAATTTTGTGGCTAAAAGAGATTAATTAAACTTAAGGGACTGGAACTGTAATTATAAGATAATTGGATTTGGGCTATGGATCACCTTGTAATAATAGGTTGGACGAATTCTAGGGGGAAACCCATTAGAAATCGTCCAAGGGATATTCTAAAAAGGGTCCATGGGCTGCTTAGGTCTTAAGCAGTCAAATTAGGGTTTCCTAGTTGAAAACCCTAATAGCCTACATGTATATATATAGTACCCTTAAACCCCAAAAACGTGGCTAAGAGTTCCACTAGGGTTTCTGGACGTTTTTGGGCAGCCTCCTCTCTCCTTGTTCTTCATTCTCTTGCTCTTGGTGTTTGTGAGCCATTAGAGGAGTGACACTTGTGACTCTAAGCTTTCTAAAGCCATTACAAGGAGGGTTTGAGATTGTTATTGCTACATAACAATCAAGGTAAGATCTAAACCCCATTCATATGTTAATATGATTAATTGTATGCTAGAACCAGGGTTTGAAGTCTTGGATGAATTGCATGTACAATAGAGAAACTTAGATCCAAGCATTAGGGTTTGCATGAGCACATAGGATGTTCTTATGGCTAAAACCCATTAGTGGTATCAGAGCCATGATTGGTTTCTATTGTATTGATGCCTTGGTTATTTGTTCAAGCTTCAAAATCGATTTTTTGGCTCCCTGACTGATGAACTCGGCGAGTTCCAATGTGGACTCGGCGAGTTGCTCCAACTCGGCGAGTTCGAGCGTCAGTAAGAGCAGATTTCGGGACTTCTTGCTGTTTTGCTTGAGGATACTTGCCTTAATTGTTTTGGGTCTTTAATATTCGATTCTTATCTTATATTTGAGTATATCCTTGATTAAACAAAAGATTTACCAATTGATTAGATAATAACTTTCTTATATGATTAAAGATTGATTATTTGTATTAATTGGGTAACTTATCTTGCAAAAAATTGAAATTAGGTCAAATTTAGATAATCATTAAATTAATTGTTTAATTTAAATTATTTGCTATTTGATCCTTGATGTTTTGAAATGTTTCAAAACTTGCCCTCAAGTTTTGGAATTTAAAAGTTGATTAAAAGTTTAATTTAGAAATGTTAAATTTTAAAACCCTAGTATTGTTTTGAAAAGTTCAAATCACACCCTTATTGTAACATCCGGAAATTTCAGGTATTATATTTATTCTTTTTATTTTGAGTTTTGAGGAAGAACTCGGCGAGTTGGTGCGTAGAATCGTCGAGTAGGGACGCGATTTCTCGTCTGGATTAATGACCGGACTCGACGAGTCGCAATGGTGGACTCGGCGAGTCAGGTTGTTTAATGAAACCCTAATTTCTCGGTTTAGGGCCTATTTAAAGGGCCTTATGGCCGTCATTTGTGCTCACCAGCCCCCAGAGCGAAACCCTAGTGCATTTGAGCGTGTGGAGTGAGAGAAGGAGCCATTATCAACCATTGGAGGTGTTGTTTAGCAAGGGAAAGGAAGTTTTAGCCAAGAGGAAGCAAGAGGAATAACTTCCTAAAGATTTGAGGTCCAGAACATCACATTTGAGGTACCATTTTCGAACCCTTTTCTGTTGAAGTGATGTTCATGTTGATTTAAGGTTTGTTGAGCCCTTTTGTGGCTAGATCTAGTGCCCATTTGGTCCCTTAAGCGAGTTAGGTTCTGGATCTGGACCCTTGGAGGTGCAGAGTGTCCCTTTGTCCAAGCTTTTTATGAATCCATGGAGGTTTTGGTTTGGGATCTTTGTTTTTGAGGTCAAAACACCATTTATGAGTCATTAGGTGTGATATGAGCACTAAGACATGAACTTTACGTGATAATTAAGCTTGGAAGGACTGGATCTATGAGTTAGTGGAACAGATCTGACCTCAGAAGGTCATTTGGGGTTGTGCATGGAATGCACTCGCCGAGTCCATTTCCAGACTCGATGAGTTGGTGCGGGTTGTTCAGTGATTTCAAACCAGGGATTGAGTAACCGAATCGGGTGAGTGACTCGGTGAGTCGGAAGGGACTCAGAGGAATCGGGTCCCCATAGAGACTCGGTGAGTCCACACCAGACTCGGCGAGTTGAGTTGACCATTGACCGTTGACCAGAGTTGACCGGCGTTGACTTGATAGGGTTAGTCAACCTTAGTTGGGAAAGTGTTAATTAGAGATGTATTGTGTTATAGGAGGACTATAGCTCAGGAGATCGAGCACTAGTGATTTCAGGGATTTACGAGTTACCAAGATATGCGAGGTGAGTCTTCTCACTATACTTTACCTTGAGTAGGTAAATAGAGTTATGTGATGCAGTGTTTGTATGTTGTATATATATGTTATGTGTTGCACTGCATTCTTCTATGTGATTTATGTTGTGCATGTTTATCAGAGTTAGAACCTGAGGGTTCACAGAGTTTGGGTGCACGGACCCACAGAGTTATAGCCTCGAGTGGCTAATATTTGTTATATGTGGTATTTTGGGGAACTCACTAAGCTTTGTGCTTACAGTGTTTTGTGTTATGTGTTTCAGGTACTAGTGAGGATCGCGGGAAGGCGCTGGCTTGATCAGTACACACACGGGATTTTATGATACGAGATCTTGGGATATTGTTATATGTTATACATTGAGTTTCAAACAATGATGTTTTTATGATTTACAAATGAATTATATTTTTATAAATGCGAAAAATTGTTTTGGAAATTTACGGTGTTACAAGTTGGTATCAGAGCCTTGGTTTGAGGGATCCGGGTACACCTTCGGGAGTATTTGAACTCAAACTGAGGATTTGGAAAATATTTTCAAAAGAGAACCAAATTTTCTAAAAGAAGTAAAAGATTTTTAGAGAAACACAGAGCAGAAACGTGTGTACGATCAGTCAGCGCCCAAACGGTGATTTCCCAAAATACCCTTATATTATATGTTTATGAGATTGATATGATGTATTCTCTTGCTAGAGTGGGCTAGGTATTCCTATTAGGACTAGAGTGCCCTGATTTGTGATGTCTTAGCCTAGGGAGAGGTGAGCTGCTATGTGATGCTTGAGAGTGAATAGGTAGCAGCGAGGAGCTTATGAGAGATCTGTTAGAGAGCGGATTATGTATAGTAGAGTACTTGAGATTTGAGATCCGAATAGGAGGACTTGGGATGTATACTGATACGGTGCGGACAGTAGTATTGGGCCTGTACTACTAAAAACACCGGGTCGGTGTACAGACCAAGTAAGAATCTTTGGGATGCCAGGGATCAAGGAGGGATGAGTTATCGAGTGCGAGTATACTCGAGTGAATTTCTCTATCGTATGTTGTATTTCAGAGGTAGATCATGGTGAGGACGCGTCTTATGCTAGAGGGCAGTGGGGCTAGTGATGAGGAGATCCGTTGGATCATCCATGAGGAGGTGGCTGCGGCCATTAGGGCAGAGATACCAGAGATGTTCGGGTCTATTAAGACCACTTTGATTGAGACTTTTGACGAGCGTTATGCTGCTCTTTCTGAGGCTGTTGTTGCAGCAGCTACCGCAGCTGTTGCTGCTGCGAGGCCTCAGGGTGGTGATGCGTTGCTGTTCCGAGAGTTCAGCAACACGAAGCCACCAGAGTTTGATGGGACGCAGAATCCGATTGCGGCGATGAGATGGGTGTCTGATATTGAGGGTTGTTTCTACACATGCTCGTGCCTGGAGCACTTGAGGGTTCGATTTGCGTTGAACCAGCTTCGCCTAGGGGCGAAGGACTGGTGGAAGTTCATGACAACACGCTATTCTACAGCAGAGCTTGCTGCGGTGACCTGGGAGAGGTTCACCACCATGTTTCGTGATGAGTACATTCCTCCGGTGGAACGAGATCGGTTGGCACAGGAGTTTTTGACCCTCAAGTAGGGTACAGAGTCTGTTAAGGTTATCACCAGGATGTTTCATGAGAGGGTGATGTTCTGCCCTGAGCACGTGTAATCTGAGCAGGCACGTATGAGCCGTTATTTGAGCATTTTGCGGAGGGATATTCGGGAGTTCGTGGCGAACTCCTCGTACTGGACATTTGCCGAGCTTCAGGCAAATGCACGGAAAAGGGAGATCGAGCAAGAGACTCAGGCGAGGGAGAAGGCAGAGTCTCAGGGGAGGGATCGGTGACCGGCACAGTCTCAGCCGGCAGCCAAGCAGGCCAAGCTCGCTGATCCCAGAGCAGGGAGCCAGAAAGGCCACACTTGTGGGAAGTGCGACAAGGGTCATGATGGAGTTTGTAGAGCTGGATCTTGCTACAAGTGTGGCAAGGAGGGGCATATGGCCAAGGACTGCCCCAAGGGGTTTGCAGTGTGTTTTCACTACAACCAGACCGGACACCGGAAGGCAGAGTGTCCACAGTTGCGAGGATCAGCTCAGGGAGAACCTCAGGGATCTGCCCCTGCCGCCATCAGAGCTACCGAGAGTCGGCCAGTGAAGGCCGAGGCGCTGAAGGCACGAGGGAGAGCCTTCCAGTTGACCGCGGAGGAGGTCCGCGCAACACCCGATGTCGTGGCTGGTATGTTTTTTTCATGTAACTATTTAATGTTTAAGATTTTATGCTTATATTATGATATGTGTAGGTACTTTTTGTAGGGTCCGATGGGTGTTGCATCTTGGGCTCGCTATTTAGTCCATTTTGTCTTCGGATTGGGCATGTCCATCCGTGAGTTATTCTAGGGTTTTTTTATTATATAGATGCTTGCATGCATCTTAGTACGTATGATTTTGGAAGTCAATTCTTTGAAAGATATTATCTTTATTACTTGTAACCCTAACAACCTCTACAACGGAAGTTCTTAGTCGAGCTCTGCTGAGGCTTGAATCTATTGAATCATTCGACATATTTTGATTCATTCTTGTGCTTGATATTACTATTTAACGTTTTTGTGTTTAACCTGTTCAAAGATCTAAACGATCAAAGAGTTTCTTAACTCATCAATTGGTATCAGAGCAGGAGACTATGTAATTCATACACATTTCTTCTGTGAAAGAAGTGATTAGGGTTTATTTCGTATTTACTGATATTTATTGAGCTGTCACTCCATAATTGACGTATCTCATTATTTGTTCATCTTGCCCTAATATTACGTATTACAAGTTTGATCTTATAACAGGTTAAACGATCAAGCATGGACGATTCTCAATCCAATCCTATCAACATCTCAAACAGTATAGGATCTACAACCAAGATTCCAATTCTCTACACTCAAGATTATGAGGTTTGGGCGCATCACTTTGAAGACTACGTTATTGGATATGAAGATAATGGGTATCTGATATGGGAAGCTATTGTGTCTGGACCATTTGCTCATTCAAGAACATCCAGAATTATTAAAACTCAAAAGGAGTATAATGATTTGTTGAAAGATGTGAAAGATGTTGCTCAGGACGAAAAGGAGAAGTTTCAGTGCAACATCAAGGCATTGAGACTAATTCGATTCGCCCTTCAATCTGACACATTTAGATTGGTGAGTTCTTGCAGTACAGCTAAAGAAATCTGGGATCGGCTGCGAGAGCTGTATTCCACAGATGAAGATCTGGAGCACTCAATTCAGACCTTACTTCTGTCTGAATTTGGAGAGTTCAAGCAAAATCCTGATGAGTCAGTTACGCAGACATTTGATCGCTTCAATCATCTTCTCAGCAAGATGATCAAACATGATATCGAAAGGAAGCTCATCGAACAGAAAGTCACTTTTCTAAATGGTCTAAGATCCGAATGGAGAGCTGTTGTGTCAACGGTTAAAGCACACGAGCAGTTCAAATCGTACTCGCTAGCAAAACTGGTGGGGATTCTGAAATCCCAAGAAAAGATAGTGCTGCAAGAGAAAAGCGTGGTTTCAAATCTGGGGTCTCTGGCGCTTCTATCCAAGGGTAAAAGTGTAGAAGAAGACGAAGAGGATCTAAATCTGGGAGATCACGATCTGACAGCCGAAGACTATGCTATGATGGTGTCAAATCCTAGAAGGTTTATCAAGAAAATGTTTCCTTCAAACAAAAATCGTAATTGGCAGGGAAGCTATAGTTCCGAAAGAGTGAAAGATGAACCGAAGGTTGAGGAATCGAAAAAGGAAGCGAAGGGTGAAGCTGACTCTGGTGTCAGTTGCTTTTACTGTGGGGGAAAGAATCACTACGTAAAAGATTGCGAGCTGAAGAAGATGGCAGAAAAGGATGAAGAGAAAGATGAAGAAGCTAGTCTTATGAAAAGACTAGAAGAGATAAAAAGGAAGAAAGCTGCTACTAATCCCTCTATGAATGCTCTTATTGTGCAGGGTTCGGTAGATGATGATGAGTTCGGTGGCGTGCAGGTGTGGTCGACTGACTCAGAAGACGATGAAGTGAGAAAGCCTTCTCATGGAAAGGCTTATGTTGCAAAAAATGGTGAAACCGATGCAAGATGTCTGATGGTGACCGATGTATCTCAGATGAGGGGATACAACACTGACGGTGGAAATGAAGAGGCCAAGGAGCGAGAGGACTTATGCTTTACAGCAAAACCTCTCGGTGTGCAAATCAGTGAACTTGATGAACTGATCAAGAAGGTACAATCTGTTTTTGTTTCATTTAAAATTCCACAAAAATCATATGAAACGAAATTAAATAACTTGAATTCAAGAATTTCAAATCTAGACAGTTGTTTAACACAAACACGGGTCACGAATTCTAATCTAACTGACCAAATAAGCAGGGTGTCATCCAAGAGTGAGGAGCGAAGGATGTGGATAGAGCAGAAAGAGTTGGAGCTAATTAAGTCTAGGGATGAAAACATTAATTTTCAAAGAGACAATCTCAAATTGTTAAAACAAAGGAATGTTTTTTGTTTGATTGCCAACAGGCTTTATGCTAACATTACTCAACTGCATCTAAATTGTGAAATAGGGCAGAAGATACATCGCATGATTTTACCCTTCCTTGAGTTTAAGGAGGATGAAATTGATGCCGAAGCATACAACTGTGAAAGTGTTGTATCTTCTGATGATGTCAATCCCACTTACATGTATGGTCTGGACAAAATTGAATCCTTTATAAAGTCCAAGGACCATATGGACATGCTTAAAAATCTTTTGGATGAAAATGATAGGTTGAAACTCAGGACCGAAACCATACAAAAATTCGATTCATTGAGTACCAATTTAAGTTACAAAAATAAAAGTGATGTAGAAAATGCATCTGAACTTAATGAGGACGATGATATGAGTGAAATTTCTGTAGAGGATGAAGTTGACTGTTCCGAGTTCGTCAGGAGCGAACCCGAAAACCACAAAAATCTGATTTCTGAAAATTATGTGGAATTCGCTCGATTGTCCAAAACTAAGTCCCCAGTCCTTAAAGAAAAGGCCGTTGTGTTTCAGAAGGTTAGAACTACTCCCAATCAGGTGTATAAGGTCACAGGAGTAACCGAATATCAAACAGCCGAACTCACTGCCACAGTGAACGAAGATAATGCAGATGGCTGTGATGAGTTTTTCTGGTCAGCACCTATAGACAATGCAGACGAAACGGTTGGTCTGTCGGAACGAACATCTTGGAAGGCCAAAGGTAGATATGTGTCCGAACCGCTGAATAAGCCTACCAACTTTGACGTACCAAGTACCAGTGGCACAGAAGAGATTCCAGTGGAAGGAGTCGCCTCCATAAGTGAAACCTCTTCCATGAAGAGTGAACCGGTTGCTAAGCAGCTGAAACAAAAGGCTAACATCCACAGATAACCGAAACAAGTGAAAAATCAAAAGCAGCAGAGAAACCTGAGATACAAGAAAAATCTCTCAAAGCGAAAGCAGTTTTGGCGCTCCCAAAGTCCTCACTACACTCACTATGACAAAAATTCTAAGTCAAAAGGAGAAGGAAACAAGAGTCAAAGGAATTTTGAATCTCTGATTCAAAAAGACCAGAAGAAGACTTTTGGGCCGAAGGAAGAACAGAACCGAAAGGATAGGTTCGGTCCCGAACGCAACAATAACCGAAAAGCTAGTTTCGGTCCGCCAAACAACAACAAACAAAGGCCAGATTTCAGCCTATCAAGCTTTTACAATAAAAGACCCAGTTTTGGGGCACCATCCAATAACACCAGAAGGTCCAGCTTCGGTTCATCATCAAACGGCAACAGAAGCTCCAGGTTCGGTCCCTCAGATGACCACAACCGAAAGGGTCATTTCGAACCTCAAGTCAGGAAATATTCTCATTCTAATTTCTTTTCCTCTTATTCTTCTCGTTCTAAATCTTCTTCTAAGCCCAATTCTGTTCTTACACCAAATTCAAGATCGTCAAAGGATTTGAAAGGAAAAAGGAAGATTTCCTTAGCTAAGGAAGACCGAAAGCAGGCTAAAGTCCAAGCACCAGAATCTGAATCCAAAACACCTGCAACTAATTCTAATAAAATCAAAGTGTTTACTATTAAAAGAAAAGATGAAACAAATCTAATAAAATGAACATATCTAGTTGATGTTTCTCTTACTATTCCTGTTTCTGTGAAAGGCTCACGTGGACCCAAGAAACTTTGGGTTCCTAAATCTGCTTGATTTTTGCAGGCTATCAGTGACGAGCAGTTCGATGAAGAATGGTACATAGACAGTGGCTGCTCACGTCACATGACAGGAAGGAAGGAGGAGCTAAGGGAGTTTCGGTCACTTCAAAATGGTGGCAATGTCAAGTTCGGTAACAAATCTTATGGAACAATAAAGGGTTATGGGATGATAACCAATGGAGACTTCACAATAAGGAAGGTGGTGTATGTATAAGGGTTGCAACATAATCTCATCAGTGTATCCCAACTTGTTGGAGGTACAGGTCTCAAAGTCTCGTTCGACGATGAAGGTTCAGAAATAATAGAGAAGAAAACCAACAAAGTAATTCTCAAGTCAGATTGAAAAGGTGAAATGTTCCCTCTAAATCTCAGACCAATCAAAGGGAATCCAGCCATATGTCTTTTGTCCAAAGCTCATTCAGACGAAAGTTGGTTGTGGCACCTAAGGCTTTCACATCTCAACTTCAAAGACATCAACAAGCTTGTCACCGGCGGTCATGTTCGGGGTCTTCCATTGCTCAAGTTTGATTGTGAACACTTGTGCGCTTCATGCGAAATGGGGAAACAGAGTCGTCAATGTCACCCGTCAATTATAAACACAAAAGTTGTTGAACCACTTGAGTTGCTTCACATCGACTTATGTGGTCCTTCATCGATCGAGAGCATTGGTGGTAACAAGTATATTCTTGTTATTGTTGATGATTTCTCACGCTTTACATGGGTATTCTTTCTAAAGCACAAATCTGAGGCCACTTCTAAGCTGAAGATGTTTATCAAGCAGGTCGAAGTGCAACTGAGGAAAGTCATTCGAAACGTCAGGAGCGATAATGGACTGGAATTCAAGAACAAAGAATTTGAAGATTTCTTGACGGAAAAAGGCACCAGTCACAATTTCTCAGCCCCCTATACACCTCAACAGAACGGAATTGTCGAAAGGCGAAACTGAGCCCTGTGTGAGGCGGCCCGAACCATGCTAAGTTTTGCTTCTCTTCCCTTATATTTCTGGGCTGATGCTATTGCTACAGCGTGTTTTACTCAGAATAGGTCTTATCTTAATAAGCGTTTCTCTCTCGCTCCTTCTGAGATTATTAACAACAGGAAGCCAAATGTCAAGTTCTTTCACGTGTTCGGTTCCAGATGTTTCATCTTCAACTCCAAAGAACATCGCAACAAGTTTGACGTCAAAGCTGATGAAGGAATATTTCTGGGATATTCTCTTACTTCAAAGGAATACAAGGTTTTAAATAAACGTTCTAGAAGAATTGAAGAAACCTATTATGTGACGTTCGATGACAATTATGTCAAGAAGCTAAAGTCTACCAAAGAACCAAGTGGAGAGATTTTCTCTCAAACAGGTCAAGTCACAGCATCCATTGCTAATTTATTTGACCAATTCGTAGACTTATTTGATGAACCTGAGAAAGCAACTCTCTCGGAAGCCAAGGAAGCAGACAATAAAGTCGATCATCTGAAGCAGGTTATCGAAGATCCAGCCAAACAAATGGGAGAAGGAGAACCAGTTCGAAACGAACCTCCTCATAGCGGTACTTCGGTTGAGGGGGAGAATCAATTCTCTTCAAATCAACAGGACTCACATATTCAGGGGTAGAATCCAATCTTTGTAGCACCCGAAAGCCCGGCTACACCCGAAAGTCCTGTTACACCCGAAAGCCCCGCTACACCTAAAAGTCCAGTAGCACCCGAAGGTCCAAATCAACCTGAAGATCTAATTGATTCATCATCTGTCGAGGGGGAGAATTCTGATATGTTCTATGATGATGATATTCAATCAGAGTTGGAAGAAATAGTCAATGCTGAATTGAATCCTTCCTATGATCCAAACTATCCTCCACTCACCAAATGGACCAGAGATCATCCTGTATCTCAGATAGTGGGTAATCTATCTGAAAAGGTCCTAACCCGATCTCAAGTGAAGGCAAAGCAAACTTCCCTATTCTCCAAAGTAGAGTTCTACATGTTTAATTCTTTCGTGTCCAAAATTGAGCCAAAGACAGTCAATATTGCTCTTGATCATTCTGATTGGGTCCAGGCAATGCAAGATGAACTCAATGAGTTTGAAAGAAATAAGGTCTGGCGTCTCATTGCAACACCGAAAGATGCCTCAGTCGTTGGTCTCAAATGGGTATTCAAAAACAAAATGGATAAGGAGGGTAATGTGATTCGAAATAAGGCTCGTCTTGTGGTAAAAGGATACTGCCAGGAAGAAGGAATTGATTACGAAGAAACATTTGCTCCGGTAGCAAGGATGGAATCTGTTCGAATATTTCTTGCCTATGTTGCACACAAGAACTTCGAGGTCTACCAAATGGATGTGAAGTGCGCTTTTCTGAATGGGGAACTTGAAGAAATGGTTTACGTGGAGCAACCTCCTGGTTTCGTGAATGAAAAGCATCCAAATCACTGCTACATCCTAGATAAGGCATTTTATGGTCTGAAACAAGCACCTAGGGCATAGTATGAAACACTAACTAAGTTTTTAAAGATGTCTAAATTCAAACAAGGTTCGGTTGACCCAACCTTCTTTCGTAAAAAGGAAGGTAACCACCTTATGATAGTTCAGATCTATGTCGATGATATCATCTTTGGCTCAACGAATCCTAGCTTAACAGCTGAATTCAGAAAGTTGATGGAGACAAAATTTGAAATGAGCTCAATGGGTCCAATTAACTTTTTCCTTGGTTTAAATATTAGACAGGGACCTGAAGGCATCTTTATTAACCAGGAAGCATACACCAAGACTCTTCTCGCTAAATTCGGCATGATGGGAGATTCAAAGGTCAAAGTCCCTATGGTGTTCGGTACCAAGCTCACACCATCCTTGGAAAAACCGACAGTCGACATAATGTTATACCGCCAAATGATTGGTTCCCTGATGTACCTCACAGCTAGCAGGCCTGATATAATGTTTTATGTGTGCTATTGTGCTAGGTTTCAAGCGAATCCTCATGAACCACACATGCTGGAAGTGAAAAATATACTTCGGTACTTGAAGCGAACTACCTCTCTCGGTCTCTGGTATCCCTCAAACTCAGGTTTCTTTGTTCAAGCCTACTCAGATGCAGACCTTGGAGGATGTGGTTTAGACAGGAAAAGCACCACTGGAGGATGTTAATTCCTCGACGGGAAGCTGGTGAGCTGGCAATATAAGAAACAAACATGTGTTTCTCTGTCTACAGCCGGAGCAGAGTACATTGCAGCCGCTTCTTGCACATCTCAAGTGATTTGGATCCAAAGCCAACTCCGAGATTATGGACTCAATATGAAAAATATCCCACTATATTGTGACTCAGAAAGTGCAATTAGGATCTGTCATAACCCAGTGCAACATTCCAAAACCAAACACATAGCATTAAGGTATCACTTCATTAAAGATCACGTGGAAGACGGAAACGTAGAGATTCATTTTGTTCGAACTACTGATCAACTGGCTGACATCATCACCAAAGCTCTTCCTGAAGCAAGTTTTAATAAAATTCTACAAGGACTAGGTATGATGGAATCAGAGTCAGTACCAAAAACTTCTTCTCAAAACTAAAAGTTGGAAGCGAAATGAACCGAACGTTCGGGTTTGGTTCACGTAGGTACCGAAATGAACTGAGTGCTCGGGTTCGGTCCTATTCACTTGTCTTCGCTTATCACTTAAAGGTAGTTTCTTTGGTTGTAAACTTATTTGTACTCTTATTTCTCAACTATTTCTCACTTATTTCCCAATTCTCTTTCTTTTTCAAACATTTTTTATAAACCGAAATGAACCAAGCGTTCGGTCTATTTTGGGTTCGGTTCCAAATTTTTTTTTGGTTTGTTTTATTTTTGTTTTTCTCTTTGAATCAAAAACTCCAAATTTTTTTTTTTTTGCTTCTGGTTGTGTTTACCGTTTGTGAATGATCGATGGGGCAGGTATAATTCTCACACTTTTTTACTAGCTAAGTGTCCCTAGAAGCATGTTGTTGCATGTTGTCTAAAGCCTCAACTGATTCTGAATAAAGCCTTACTGACTTGGTATATATAAACCTTGTCTTCCCAATTAGGCTTTTATAATTATTCTAATCATGAGCTACCTTACTCTCTTCTCACATGAGATAAGAGTTTTCTGCATGGTCCTTATTTTAACAGCAGAGGTACTTTGGTTTCTTTACACCATCTTCAATACTTTTCTCCATCCTATTCGCTTCATACACGTAACCCTTGAGACTCTCAGACATTACCATTGAGGTTTATGGTTACACAATTTCTGTGTTTATGATCTTAGCTTCGTGCCACTACGTGCTAAGTGAAACCCACAATTCAATACCTACTAAGCATTGACGGTGAACAATTAAATTTGCTCTAGTTTTCACTCATGAATTAACGAATTCACCCAAGTGGTTGTACCATGCAATCTCTACTTTTTCTTTTTGTGTGATTCCTATGAAATTGTTAAATACCATAACATTTCTTCCCTTGGAATCCAGTTTTAATTTTTTTTTGAGATTTCACCTAAAAGTATTTTCAACATGTCACTTAAATATACTTTACACCTACTTGTTCAACAGACCACATTGGTCTCACAAGTACTTCAGTCGATTTCTGTCTTATATCAAGATCAGGAATTATGAACTGAAGCGAAAGCCTCCCAAATAAGCCTTATTAAAAGTTGCCTTTCAACACTTCTTAATTAGTGATTGATCATAATTCAACGGGAAACCACACAAACACTTTAAGGTCTCTCTTGACTTTGAAGGAAGAGATTCATGCCCGGGATCCACTGTTTCGTGTCTTTATTGACATCACAATTTCCCACATATGTGTTGCTTTATTTCTTTTTCTTTGACACTCTATGCGCGAAAATCTTTTTGATTTTCCATAAATCTGGTTTCGTTAATTTCAAAGCTCTTTTTAGCTATGGGATTTAATGTTATAAACGAGATGTGGTTAACAATGTTACACGTGGTTCTCTTGATCTATGAGGACAGCTCATACTAAAAGGATAAGTTGTTGACTCAGCCAAAAGTCTTATCGCTTTAACATTTTAAACGACGCCTGATGGTAAGGCGTGAGAAGCGGAATCGTTTTTGATATTTCAAACGGCGCTTAATGGGAAGGCGTGTGAAACCGGACAGTTTTTCTCTCTCCTGCATAATCCTCGAGGTTCTAAACTGTCACGCGTCAATCCCCTAAGGAAACGCTTCGTTTTGTTTTCTTTGAAGATTTGGGAACAGATTCTTCTCTCTCTTCTAACCATGGTATAAAAGGTAAACTCCATAGTCTTTTACCTCTTTACTGCACCAAATATTCAGAGAGCAAGATACGATCAATTTCTCCTACTGCTCATCATCTTCCCCAAAAACTTCTCTTCAATGGCGGACTCCTCTTCAGTTCATGCTACCTCCCACATTCTACCCATCCGTCCTCAACAAAGCCCAATCATCGATCACTTCAAAAGGATGCTTGTGTGCTACATCATGGAGGTTGCCAAGATGGATCAGGAGATCGCTAGTATCTTCAAGAAAAAGCCTACTATCTTTCCTGTTGGCTCTACTAGTGATTTGAACATGATGTAGATGGGAAGAATCGACCCAAAGCAGAATTATGTCATGTTTACAAGGAACAAAGGCCAAAAATGCCTGTTCGCCTTGGTAGATAAGCACCTATACACCACCGCGTGCTTGGAACATGTTCTGGGGATCGTTCATCGATGCAAGCAGAATTCAGCAGATGACAAGAAATATTTTGACGACATGATCCAGTGGTACATTCGCTTCAGACAGACCATCCTTTCTCTCATTCCACGTCTGTTTGAAACCACAAAGAAAGTTCCTGCATCTGGACCCAGTAAGCCGAAAGAGAAGTCTCGCTCCAATTGACGCAAAGGGGGAGATTGTAGGGTCCGATGGGTGTTACGTCTTGGGCTCACTCTTTAGTCCATTTTGTCTCCGGATTGGGCATGTCCATCCGTGAGTTATTTCTAGGGTTTTGTATTATATAGATGCTTGCATGCATCTTAGTACGTATGATTTTGGAAGTCAATTCTTTGAAAGATATTATCTTTATTACTTGTAACCCTAACAGCCTCTACATCGGAAGTTCTTAGTCGAGCTCTGCTGAGGCTTGAATCTATTGAATCATTCGACATATTTTGATTCATTCTTGTGCTTGATATTACTGTTTAACGTTTTTGTGTTTAACCTATTCAAAGATATAAACGATCAAAGAGTTTCTTAACTCATCACTTTTCTTGTGAGTTTTGTACCTGCTTTGGTGTTATTTGACTCGGGTGCGAGTTGATCTTTTGTATCATTGGCTTATAGTCGGCACATCAGCATTAGTCGAGAGGCGTTGAGTCGACCTCTGAGAGTTTCCATCGCCGATGAGAGAGCAGTATATGCCACGGAGGTGATTCGAGGATATGTACTTGAGATTTTCGGTGTAGAGTTTCCTATTGATTTGGTCCCGATTGCGATGGGGGACGTTTGTGTCATCGTAGGCATGGATTGGTTGAGCGGATTCGATGCGGTTATCGACTGCGAGCGGGAGCTGGTGACCATACGAGACCCTAGCGGGGGAGTTCTTACGGTGTACGGCGAGGGTACATGCTCTGGGTCAGCGTTTTGTTCGGCCGCTAGAGCGAGGCAGTGTCTACAGTAGGGCTGTAAGGGATTTATAGCGTACGTAATGGATACGCGGGTTGATTCAGAGAGGCCGAGGTCAGTTGAGGAGGTTCCAATAGTGTGTGAGTTTCCGGATGTATTTCCAGAGGAGTTTCCGGGTGTGCCTCCCGTGAGGCAAGTAGAGTTCAGTATCGATTTGGTTCCCGAGGCCGCGCCTATCGCCAAGGTGCCTTATCGCCTTGCACCTCCAGAGATGCAAGAGCTATCCTCGCAGCTTCAGGAGCTGCTGGGAAAGGGATTTATTCGGCCGAGCAGCTCGCCATGGGGAGCGCCTATCCTTTTTGTCAAGAAGAAGGATGGTTCACACCGTATGTGCATTGATTACCGGGAGTTGAACAAGCTGACGGTCAAGAACCGTTACCCGTTGCCGATGATCGACAATTTGTTCGATCAGTTACAGGGAGCATCTTGGTTCTCCAAGATCGATTTGAGGTCTGGATATCATCAAGTAAGGGTGCGAGATGAGGACATCCAGAAGACAACATTCAGGATGCGTTATGGGCATTACGAGTTTGTGGTGATGCCTTTCGGGCTCACCAATGCCCCGACAGTGTTCATGGATCTCATGAACCGAGTGTGCAGGCCGATGTTGGATCGGTCGGTGATTGTATTCATCGACGACATTTTGGTATATTCGAGATCTAGAGAGTAGCATGAGGAGCATTTGAGGGAGATCCTCGGAGTTCTTAGATCGGAGAGGCTTTATGCCAAATTCTCCAAGTGTGATTTCTGGTTGCGAGAGGTCTAGTTCCTAGGGCATCTCGTTAACCAGAAAGGGATATTGGTCGACCCGACCTAAGTTGAGGCAGTGATGAGTTGGGAGGTGCCGAGGTCACCCTCCGAGATCAGGAGTTTCTTAGGGTTGGCAGGATATTATCGGAGATTTATCAGAGATTTCTCTAAGATCGCAGTGCCACTCACCAGGTTGACCCGGAAGGGTGTCGCTTTTTCATGGGGCCCCGAGCAGCAGGCCTCCTTTGAGACGCTTCGCCAAAGGTTATGCGAAGCCCCGGTGTTAGCCCTCCCGGAAGGGATGGAGGACTTTGTGGTATACTGTGATGCGTCGATCTTGGGGTTGGGAGCGGTGCTGATGCAGAGAGGGCATGTGATAGCATACGCATTGAGGCAGCTGAAGCCTCATGAGACGAGGTATCCCACCCATGATCTTGAGTTGGGGGTAGTGATGTTCGCCCTCGAAATTTGGCGTCACTATCTGTATGGGGTTCGGTGTACGATATACACGGACCATAAGAGCCTGAAGTATTTGATGGATCAGCCTAACCTAAATATGCGGCAGAGGAGGTGGTTGGATGTGGTCAACGATTATGATTGTGAGATCCTGTACCATCCGGGTAAGGCTAATGTCGTAGCCGATGCACTGAGTCGCAGGGCGGAGAGCGCCCCATTGCGAGATGTATGTTTGCGATTGACCGTGATGGCTCCGGTGTTGGATACCATTCGTGGAGCACAGGCTGAGGCAGTGAGGTCGGAGAACCAGAAGACAGAGCGAGTTTTTGGGGTGGTATCGGAGTTCGTTACCGACGGTCGGGGGCTTATGACATTTCAGGGGCGTATATGGGTGCCGTTTGTGGGAGGGACGCGTACCATTTTGATGGAAGAGGCTCGTCAGTCGAAATTCTCGATCCATCCTAGGGCCACTAAGATGTATTTAGAATTGAGAAGAGAGTATTGGTGGCCCTGTATGAAGAGGGATGTTGTGTGGTTTGTTGAGAGGTGCTTGACCTGTCGTAGGGTTAAGGCCGAGCACCAGAGACCGCATGGTAAGTTGCAGCCGTTGGAGGTTCCCGAATGGAAGTGGGAACAGATCACCATGGATTTTATCACCAAGTTGTCGAGGACTGCTAGGGGAGTCGATGCAATTTGGGTGATTGTGGACAGGTTGACAAAGAGCGCCCACTTCCTTGCTATCAGTGAGATTTCTTCCGCAGAGAAATTAGCAGAGATGTACATGAGGGAAGTGGTACCACGGCATGGAGTGCCGATCTTGATTGTTTCAGACCGAGATGTGCGTTTCACTTCCAGATTCTGGAAGAAGTTTCACGAGGAGTTGGGTACTAGGCTGCATTTTAGTACCGCATATCACCCCCAGACTGACGGACAGAGTGAGCGGACGATTCAGACGCTCGAGGACATGCTCCGGGCATGTGTGTTGGACTTCGGGGGGAGTTGGGACACGTATTTGCCCTTAGCAGAGTTTTCCTACAACAACAGTCATCATTCGAGCATTGGTATGCCACCCTTTGACCTGTTGTATGGGAGGAGGTGTCAGACCCCCATTTGCTGGGGAGAAGTAGGGCAGCGTGTGATGGGAAGTATAGAGATTGTGTTGCAGACGACAGAGCAGATTCAGCGGGTTAGGCAGAGATTGTTGACCGCTCAGAACCGCCAGAAGAGTTATGCGGATAGGCGGCGATCCGAGCTCGAGTTCCAGGTCGGTGATTATGTTCTCCTGAAGGTATCTCCTTGGAAAGGAGTGATTCAATTCAGGAAGAGGGGCAAGCTAGGGCCCCGGTTTATTGGACCGTTCAGAGTGATCGCGAGGGTGGGCAAGGTAGCGTATCGCTTGGAGCTACCTACGGAATTGGAGCGGATTCATAATACCTTCCATGTGTCTCAGTTGAGGAAGTGTATAGCCGACGAGTCGGCAGTAGTGCCGTTAGAAGACATTCAGGTGGATGCAAGCCTGAACTACGCGGAGAGACCAGTTGCGATTGTGGATCGAAAGATCAAGGTTCTGAGGAACAAGCAGGTGCCTCTGGTTCAGGTCCAGTGGGATCTTTGTGTTTGAGGTCAAAACACCATTTATGAGTCATTAGGTGTGATATGAGCACTAAGACATGAACTTTACGTGATAAATAAGCTTGGAAGGACTGGATCTATGAGTTAGTGGAACAGATCTGACCTCAGAAGGTCGTTTGGGGTTGTGCATGGAATGCACTCACCGAGTCCATTTCCAGACTCGACGAGTTGGTGCGGGTTGTTCAATGATTTCGAACCAGGGGTTGAGTAACCGAGACGGGTGAGTGACTCGGTGAGTCGGAAGGGACTCAGAGGAATCGGGTCCCCGTAGAGACTCGGCGAGTCCACGCCAGACTCGGCGAGTTGAGTTAACCGTTGACCAGAGTTGACCGGCGTTGACTTGATAGGGTTAGTCAACCTTAGTTGGGAAAGTGTTAATTAGAGATGTATTGTGTTATAGGAGGACTATAGCTCGTGAGATCGAGCACTAGTGATTTCAGGGATTTACTAGTTACCGAGATACGCGAGGTGAGTCTTCTCACTATACTTTACCTTGAGTAGGTAAATAAAGTTATGTGATGCAGTGTTTGTATGCTATATATATGTATTATGTGTTGCACTGCATTCTTCTATTTGATTTATGTTGTGCATGTTTATCAGAGTTAGAACCTAAGGGTTCACAGAGTTCGGGTGCATGGACCCACAGAGTTATAGCCTCGAGTAGCTAATATGTGTTATATGTGGTATTTTGGGGAACTCACTAAGCTATGTGCTTACAGTGTTTTGTGTTATGTGTTTCAGGTACTAGTGAGGATTGCGGGAAGGCGCCGGCTTGATCAGTACACACATGGGATTTTATGATACGAGATCTTGGGATATTGTTATATGTTATACATTGAGTTTCAAACAATGATGTTTTTATGATTTACAAATGAATTATATTTTTATAAATGCGAAAAATTGTTTTGGAAATTTACGGTGTTACACTTATGGTTTTATTAATTAATTAAGGTGTATAATTAAAATAGATTTAATAAACTCATAAAGTTTTGGTTTACATTTAATTGAATTAAAAGTATAATTTATTAAATTAGACCACCTAGTATTTTAAAAGTGTAAAATACGCCCTATACTATATATAACATTAAAAGTCTAGTATTATATATGTATGAGTAAACAGTCAGTCTTACCGTTAGTAGGCCTCATTCACGAAGTTGGTCTATAAGGGGTGTTTAAGGGAACAGCACACGGAACTACTTCTGACTTTGCCTTTCTCTTATGATCAAAATTTTCGATCATGGCATGCCTTTCGTCGCCATTGCCTATATCCATAGAGGTCTGGAAGGCAGATCCACCAATCAACTTTGCTTTTCCAGTGCGCCAAATCATTGCTGATTCAGCAGTAATAAGCATATAAGTGAGATCGATGAGGGTTACGTCGTGGTTCATCATATAGTACTCTCTTACGAACTCACTGTATGAGTCAGGAAGTGACTGAAGAACCCAGTCAACAGCCAGCTCCTCACAGACAACAGATCCCAACATTCTTAACCTATAAATGTGTGACTTCATCTCTAGGACGTGTGCACACACTGACTTTCCTTCTTCATGTTTACTTTCCAAAAGGGCTTGAGTGAGTTTGAACTTTTCAATCTTTTGAACTTGTGGGTTAGGGAGAACAATAGGAGGAGGTGGAGGAAGTGAAGCATGATCTCGTGTTCCTCGATCGAATCGTAGAATATCATCTTCATGTGAAAAGCTTGTTCCACGGGATTTAGGAAGACCATAGTTGTCATACTTTGACATCTACAAAATGGGAGAAAAATTCAAGTTAATTGATTGATTGAGTCCTTAATAAATCACCCAAATGAGATATTAAGGCTAGGACCCAACACAATACTCTACAACTTGGGAAAGGGACGTTGTAACCCAATTGCAGAATATTTGAAGGTAAGTGAATGACGATTCACTAATTTCCACCATGAAAAACGAAAAAGAAATTTAAGTTTTAAATCTATTGAAAATTCCTAGATCCATTGAGATTCATTGAACTTTTCAATGGCATGTTTAAATCTCGATATGCCCCTCTAGTTTGTGACTGGGATACCGATGATCACCAAGCGGGTGTGAATAACCATGCAGACTTACATGGTGCCCCCACATGTTACAGTCACCTATTCGATGTGCTGGTTAACCACACACGCTCCACCGAACTATGACAAACATTGAGTCACCCTTTTCTACCTTTGCTTAGAACCATTTAGTGTGCCGGTTAACCAAACACGCTCCACTAACGTCTTCGCAAGGGCACAAAGTGTAATTTCATGGAATTGCATCAATTCACTTTTGCCTAAAGTAACTAAGATTGGGAATTTGTAAAAGCATTTAGTTACTTTTGTACTTCATTAAACTTATAATGGAAGGTTTCTGTCCTATCCTACCCATTCGGCTAACGACCCTCCACTAGTCAAGAGTGCGGTGGGTAAGAGTGGATACCCATTCAATCGCCATTTTACAGGCAAAACGAGTCAATTTGCTTTTATTGCCAAGAGAATGGGCATTGGAGACAAAGCTGCCCTATTTACCTAAGAGATGGGAGAGTCAAAACGTATGGCTCTGCTTTAGGTAAAATCCATTAACTAACTCTTTTAAGTTCCTATTCTAGATTCTTAATACATGATGTGGTAAGATTACATTTTGATGTTTTGTAGGATCGAAGAAAAGAGAGGAAGCTTAAGGGAAGAAGTGAGCAGAATCTAATCGTGAAGAAATGGATTATAATTTTGAGCTACTACTTGGAGTTAGAATAAGATTGCTAAGAAATATGTATTAACATAGTTTTTCAATAGAATTGCATTGTAAGGACAAATTTTTCCGCAATAAAATAAATTTTGATTTATATTATTTATTTATCCTTGCAATGGCGTGTATGAAAAATTGATGTTTGTAAGTTTCTATTATTAGCAATAATGGATTTGATTCTTAATTATGTTATTTGTGAAAAGGTCAAGAATTTACCAAATAGGGAAAGTTTCTCATCGCCTAAGTTTCAATTGGACAGAAACTTGGAATCATACAACTTCATTGCATGATGAATGAGAAATTTCATATTTGGAAAATTAGACTAATTCGTTGACAAAGTGTCAAGTGAAGGACTAGGAGATCGAGTACACAAGGTTGTGTGTTGATCAAGTCCACCACAAGAGTAACAAAGATATTCATCATGATTTACTATGGTTAAGTCAATATGATTATACTTATGAGATTAAGTGTAATTCTCAGTTGATTGAAAGAGTTTCAATCAATAGCAGAACGAATAAGAAGAATCAAGTAGGCAGAAAGATAAAAGTTTATCCATTCTAAGAAGAAGGGAGAGTACCTTTTATTATGTTTTATGATAGGTCTTAATGATTAAGAACCATATCTCAATTGATCCTCTAAGTGAGTCTTAGTGCAATTGTATGTCTAAGAAGAGGAATCTAGAATTGAAGAAATAGTTAAATCAAGAAGCCAATCATACTTCGTTCCAAAAACAAGTCTTAGAGTTAAGATTGTAACATTGAGTGACAAGTCTTAAGAAGGTTTATAACATTCATCAAATGCAGAATTTGAAAAGGTTTTCTTATTCTTTCACATTTGAAATTGGAAAGTTGTGATGTCTTGGATAAGATAAAGACCAACTAGGACCAATTTTGTGAAGTGTTTTGTCTTGATAAAAGCTACACTAACTCTTAAATATTTGTTTGTCAAGAAATGTATATTGACAAAAGAATCTTATATGTCAAGGACCCAGTGGGAGTCTTAATGGTCTTGAAAAGGTTTCAAGAACTAATCAAGAATAAACCTTATCGATTATCACTAGCACACGACTTGAGGTTTACAACCAATCATGTTGACATTATTTTGTTTATGTGCCATTCCATTTGAGTTAATTATGCATGTGAGTTCTGTGAGTTCTCATTTGAACGCATAAAAGACAAGCACCTTGATCAATGAAAAGTATATTGATGTGAAAGGGTGAGCTGCTTAACTACTTGGAAGACATGGTGGGCACTCGTGTTACCATAAGGCAATAAATCAAGATTGAGAAAATTCAGTCCATATGAGTTTGGATTTGTCGCAAACTTTGGTTTTGACAAATTCGCATGGATAGGAACACATACACCATTAAAATCTAAGTGTCATAAGATTACCTCCTTCATGAAGATGACTGTGAGGAATTGTTTTCACTAAGAGAGATTTTAAGAAGATAGTGATTGTGAAATTGTATTCCCAAATTCGATTATGGTTACGGTATCCCTTTCCATAATCCGAATTGTGAGATTTGGCAATTAGTCTGAATTGTTTAGACACACATATGAGCTATCTAAGGCAAACGTGTATAAGATTAAGAAGCTTAGATAAAAGATTATCCAAGCATTAGGTATTAGAAATATGAACTTAAGAAATTCAATAGGTATTGTTTTCTGGAAGTTTAGCTGTTTTCTGAATACATGTCAAAGCTAGTGGGAGCATAAGTGTTATGCTTATATGATAATAATCATCATGATAGTGGGAGCATAAATGTTATGCTTGTATGATTATTAAGGCAAGTATTGCAAGTTAGCAATATTAATTATAGAAAACAAGAGTTATACTTTGCAAAGTCGTAAGGGTTGAATAGTTGTTTTGCTATAATTAAGGGAGAGAATATTATGCTTCGTTTCAAATATAAAGGCTTAGGTTGTGGAATGTTAATAAATTTAGTCAAGGATACATAGTGTGTTCTCAAATTTCGATTATGATTATGGCATAGTTCGAATTGTGAGAACGTGGCACATAAAATATTATGGCAGAAGATTGATAAAGTATCAGATCTTTATGTAAGACATTATGCATCGTGTCCCATACGCTTCAGGTAAAGGATCGATTGCAGATGCTATAATATTTGACCATTCTAAAATTTTCCAAATATCTGGTGCATTAAGAAGGAAAAAGGACAAGAATCGGTTTTTGACTAAGATAATTAAAAAACTATCAAAGGACGATCCAAAGCTCGGTAAGGATTGGTCGCTTGTGAGTAATTGGAAGTATGGTATTGAATGGACCATATCAACATTATTATGAATAGATAAGATTCTATTAAGAATGAGTTATCATATGGTAAATATAGAAATGTTTCCATATTAGGAGTTGGATATTGAGAATCTATGTCTAGATTAGAAACTTTTATGCAAGAAGGATGTTCAAAGGAATGTACTTTGAGTGAGAGACATCATATCTATAGAATTGCTTCTGATAGAGATTGGCCAAGTCTTGATGATTTTGAGCTATGACTTTACGAAAGGATCATTGCATAAAATGTTAGAATCTAGCATATTCTATAAGTGGCAAGAATTTGATATCCTTATACTTATGATAAGGATTGGGAGTTGTGAAATGAGTATGATTGGAAATGTGCTCATTTGATCTATTTCACAAAGTAAGGACCGTAGGTAAACATTGTGTGCATGCTGAGAGCATGGGACAATTGTTATTATAATTCAAGTAAGAAGTTGATTACCCGAAACAATAAATAATGAGTAATCAATATGGTGATTAAATAAAATGTTTTATTTATACCCAGGGTTTGGGGCCATATGGGATTAGTATTATTCTTGTGTTTCACTTTGCATGTTTTGACTTCCTGAATAATTAAATTGGTTCAGAACAATCGAATTATTCGAACGGACCACAACGTTCATATGTTGGAAGTAGGTATGAATGAAGACTGTCGTGAATTGGTGTGTGGATTTTCTAAAGTGTATTAGACATAAGCAAATGTTTGCTGCAACGTTCATGAGTGCTTATGAATATGATTTGAGCATTGGATCAAACCCATGCTCACTTGGATCACTTCATGGATTTTATCACGAGTGATTGGTGAGATGATAATATATTATATTCTTGAAACCGAGATGTGTAAGTTGTATCTTGCGAGTCGGTTACACATTGATAATATGTAAACGCACTAGTAACTTGGTGTTATAAAACATATTGTTGTGTGTGATTCGGTGAGTGAGTGCAAGCAAGCATTGAATCAAAGTTTATTTGTTCCTTTTATCCAAAGTGGGATAAAAGCGATATCTGTGGGCCCCTCGATGATTTAGTGATGACACCTTAAGCGCTTGGCCAAGCCGGGACTAATTTGATGTGTTCAATTGTAGTCTGTTGTCAGTCGTCATAAATCGGAAATCAGGAAACAACACATAGACAGAGAGAATGATTTAAATCCATGTCTCAGTCTATACGATATCTAGAATGGAGGAATGTATGATCCCTTATCTAGAGGACACGCTTTTGATAGGATCAGAGTTGACAGCGGCTTTTGAAAGCTACGATTGCAGATCAGGATCTGAAGTCATATGCAGAATAGTTATTAGACTTATCCAAGTGGGAGACTGTTGGATTAATGTCTAAGTCCATAACTATTTTGGTATGTACTTGACCCGATGGTGCATGGTCCTTTTGGGTTGCCTTCACCAAAGCAACTTGATAGGATGAATTATGGAGAGAGAAGATTAATTATGATTTATTAATATATTATGAGAATAATATATTAAAGGAGAAATCATATTGTTTAATTAATATTAGTCAAGAATTAATTGATAATTAATTTTGTGGCTAAAAGAGATTAATTAAACTTAAGGGACTGGAACTGTAATTATAAGATAATTGGATTTGGGCTATGGATCACCTTGGAATAACAGGTTGGACAAATTCTATGGGGAAACCCATTAGAAATCGTCCAAGGGATATTCTAAAAAGGGTCCATGGGCTGCTTAGGGCTTAAGCAGTCAAATTAGGGTTTCCTAGTTGAAAACCCTAATAGCCTACATGTATATATAGTACCCTTAAACCCCAAAAACGTAGCTAAGAGTTCCACTAGGGTTTCTAGACATTTTTGGGCAGCCTCCTCTCTCCTTGTTCTTCATCCTCTTGCTCTTGGTGTTTGTGAGCCAATAGAGGAGTGAAACTTGTGACTCTAAAGCCATTACAAGGAGAGTTTGAGATTGTTATTGCTACATACCAATCAAGGTAAGATCTAAACCCCATTCATATGTTAATATGATTAATTGTATGCTAGAACTAGGGTTTGAAGTCTTGGATGAATTGCATGTACAGTAGAGAAACCTAGATCCAAGCATTAGGGTTTGCATGAGCACATAAGATGTTCTTATGGCTAAAACTCATCAATCCCGAACCTGGTCAAGATATTACATTCAATAAATGAGACTACCTCTTTGTCTCTAACCTGAAAAACGCTTCAGCTCCAATCCACTTCTAGAAGTAATCAGTTTATCACCAACATGAAGACTTTCCCTCCTGGAGTTATTGGTAATTTTCCTACTATATCCATTCCCCATTTCATGAATGGCCATGGAGAGATAATAATATTTAGAGGTTCCACCGGTTGATGTAGGATGTTGCTATGTCTTTGGCAAGCATCACATTTTTGAGCATGCAGAAAAGAATCTCTCTTCATGGTTGGCCAGTAGTATCCTATTCTCAATAACTTGGAGCATAAGGATATACCCCCAATGTGATTGCTGCAGTCTCCTTCATGTATGTCCTTTAAGACTTCCACAGCTTCAGGATCTTCCAAGCATCTGAGATATAGACCTGCCATAGACTTTTTATAGAGTTTACCATGGATTATTATGAATCTTGAGACTCTTGTTCTGAATGCTCTTTCGCTTTTTTCTTCTGTTGGGATCTTGCAATTTTGGAGATACTCCATAATAGATTGGATCCATGATCATGGACTTCTTCGAGGATCCTATTCGTTGAGATCCCTTTGAGGAAGGATCTGAGGGTCAGAATCTTCGATCTGCACTAAACTTATTGATTGTTCAGGATCGTCGGGTTTGTTGGAAAGGGCTTCTATAACTGGAGTTATTATGTGGGTTATAAGGATCTTCATTTCTGGTGGGATCCTTAGGGAGGATCCTAAGTTGGCTAATGCATCTGCTTCTGTGTTTTCATCCCTGGGAACTTGGGTTAGGCTAAAGTTTTCAAAATCAGAGGCTAATGTTTTGAGGATCTCGAGGTATAATGCTAATCTTTCCCATTTCACTGCATAAGATCCATTGAAGGGACTAGTTAATAATAAAGAATCAACAAATACCTAAAGATCCTTGATTTGAAGATCCTTAGCCAATTGTAGTCCCATGATGAGTTCTTTATATTCCACCTCGTTGTTGGTTGCGTTGAATTCCCAACTAACTGCCTGGGATAGGATGTCCTCATGTGGCAATTTTAGTATGATCCTTAGCCCAATTCCTTTTTGGTTAGAAGATCCATCCATGAATAGTGTCCATTTTTCGTAGTGTTCATCTTCTAGGAGTTGTTTAGTATCAATGTCTACTTCGTTTTGTAGATCATCACTAAAGTTAGCCACAAAGTTTGCTAATGCTTGTGACTTTATGGCGGATCTTGGCTCATATTTGATGTCAAACGTGCTTAGCTTCACTGACCATTTTGCCATCCTTCCTGACATATCTGGTTTTCTCATCACATTCTTAATAAGATAATTAGTCTTCGAATGTATAGTATGTGACTCAAAATAATGTTTTAACTTAGTAGAAGCAATTACTAATGCAATAATTAATTTTTCGAGATGAGAATACCTGGTCTCAGGATCCAGAAGACTTTTACTTACATAATAGATGGGATGTTGGTCTCCGTTAAGATCCTTGGATAGGACAATACTTACCGCACTTGAGGATACCGAGATGTAGAGGATAAGTGGTTCTTCATCAGTCGGCTTCACCAGTAGTGGCGCAGAACTTAAGTATCTTTTGAGTTCCTGAAAAGCTTATCCGTGTTCTTTGGTCCATTCAAACTTCTTGTTCTTTTTCAAGATATCATAAAAGGGCTTACACCTTTCTGAGGATCTTTAAATGAACCTGTTGAGTGTCGCTACTCTTCCAGTTAGCCTTTGGATGTCTTTTGTTGAAGATGGAGATTTCAGCTCGATGGTTGCTTTGATGTGCTTCGGGCTTGCTTCTATTCCTCTCTTGGTTACCATATACCCAAGGAACTTGCCCGACTTCATCCCAAAGTGGCATTTAAACGGATTCAACTTCATGTTGTACTCATCTAGAATGCCAAAGGCTTCTTTGAGATCCATGAGATGATCTTCAACTTTCATGCACTTCACAACCATGTTGTCAATGTAGACCTCCATGGTGTCCCCCATCTTGTCTTTAAACATCCGGTTCACTAGTCTTTTGTATGGTGCACCTGCATTTTTAAGACCAAAAGTCATTGCAGTGTAACAATATATACCTGTTGGTGTTATAAATGTTGTATCTTCTTGATCGGATGGTTCCATCTGGATTTGTTGGAATCTCGCTACAACATCCATGAAGGTTAGGATTTTGTGGCCATCCGTTGCATCTATCATGGAGTCAATATGTGGTAGAGGGAAAGGATCCTTTGGATAAGCCTTGTTAACATCTGTGTAGTCTACACACACTCGCCACTTTTTGTTCTTCTTCTGTACAATAACTACATTAGCTATCCACCTCGGGAACTTCACTTCCTCGATCATTCCTTTCTTGAGGAGCTTTTCCACTTCTTCTTGGATGATATGATTCCTTTTGGGTGTAAACTTCCTTCTTTTTTGATGTATCGGTCTGAAAGAAGGATCAATATTAAGTTTGTGAATGATAATACTCTTGTTTATACCTGCCATATCTTCGTGTTTCCATGTGAACACCTTGATTCTGGTTCAAAGGAAGTTTAACAGGTCTTGCTCAATTTTCTCGAGGATTGAGGATCCTATGAGGACTTTGGCTTTAGGATCTTCGTTGCTCAGGAGCACTTCCTTCACGTCTTGCTCCTTCGTTTCTAGAACATGTCGTGCTCCTACCTTAAATACTATGCTTGTTGGCGTTTGTCGTAGGCTTCATAGAGGTTTTACAAAAATTATTTGACTCTTGTTGATCTCCCATGACCTTCATTGTTCCCTACGGAGTAGGCATCTTTACACACTGATGATATGCTGATGGAACCACTATCATCTCGTAGGTCCACGGTCTACCTAATATCACATTATAAGAAGATAATGTGTTAATAACACATAAATTTTGTATAGAGTTTACTCCCACTATGTATATTGGTAACTTTATCTCCCCAACGGTGTGTTTCATTTCCCCGCTAAATCCTATGAGGACGTAGGATCTTTTGATTATCTCCAATTCCGGGATATTCATCCTCTTTAGTGTGTCCAAGAGTACGATGTTAACCGAGGATCCTCCGTCAACAAGGATCCTTCTGACGAAGTGGTTGGCAATGTATAGTGTTATTACGAGCCCATCATGGTGAGCATCCTGGATCCCTTCCATGTCCGTCTCGTCAACCGTGATTTCCGTTTCATTGCTAACCAAAGTATTCTTCCATGGTCTATCCTCTTTTTCCATTTTAGAGACCATGGCGTGTCTTTTATCCTGGAAATAATAAGTACCACAAATGTTAGATCTACCTGAGATTACGTTAATTAACTTGGCGTTTAAGGGTGGAGATCCTGGTTTCTCCAAGATCTTGCGACCATCCTGATTGTTCTCCTTGGACTTTTCTTTCTTTCTTCTGAGGATTTCTTTAAGATGCCCTTTGCTAAGGAGATAGCTGATCTCCTTCCTTAGGGCTATGCAATCCTCCATCATGTGACCAAAATCTTTATGGTAAGCACACCATTTGGACTTGTCTTTCCAACTGGTGGACTTGTTATCGTTCTTTGGCCACCTTGCTTTGTCTCTGAGATCCTTCATAGCATGGATTAAACCTGAAACATCCACAAAAAAACAATATTCAATGATCTTAGGGGGTTCCCCTTCCCCTCCTTCATCTTCGAGGGCATTAACCCTGTGATAATCTGGTTTGGAATAGGGCTTCAATTTGTAGGATCTTGGAGATGAGGATTCGACCTTCCTATTGGGATTCTCATATTGAGTTGAAGGGTTGCTCCTCTTTTGGACTTCCTTATCCTTTTAAGACTTATGAACCTCAATGCTCGGCACCTAATTTTGTCCAATCTCTTGCATGGAGTCATCACGAGATCTTCATAGAAGGGTGAATCCTTCCTTAGACCCATCTTGAAGGCTTCGACAACAATCGCCATATCAATGTTGGGGATGCTCAGAGCTTCCCTGCCAAACCTGTTAACAAAATCCCTAAGTTGTTCCTTAGGATCCTGGACCACCCAATAGAGATCACTAGTGATCTTCTTGAAGGTTCTACTACAAGAAAATTTGTTATTGAAAATATTGACTAAATTTGCAAATGAAGTAATAGAATACGGAGGGACATTTAGCAGCCATTTGAGAGCTGATCCCGTGAGGGTCGAACCAAAGCCTTTGCATAGGAAAACTTCCTTCAAGTGCACTAGGATGGGAATGATCTCCATCCTTTCTTGGTATTGTGCTATGTGCTCTTTAGGATCCATAGTTCCATGTAAGGCTTCACGCTAGGAGTCTGGAAGCACTTAAGAACTTCGGTATCAGCTATCGCAGGAGCAAATCTCGAGATCCTGTGACTTGTTGGAGATGATTCTGGTATGGGTTAAACTACCCCGGGTACGCTTGAGATCATCTATCTCAACTGCTGAAGTTCCCTAGCCATGTTTGGACTTATTCCCGCATCAACATTTATAGAGTTAGTATTGATAGTATTGTTGTTTAAGAAGTTACTAGAATCAAGGTTTCTAGGAGTATTGAAAGGCTCATTGAGATCATTGATCATAGATTCTCGATTGTTCATAGTTGTTCCCCAGGGTGACGCAACAGTAGTAGGAGTTGTGTTCCCCTGATGATTTTCTGAGGATCCCGTATTGTCGAAATTCAAGATTCTTGGTTATACAACTGTGGGCATCGTTTCCTATGATCTCTGAAATTTCGCCTTCACCCTCTCCACTTCTCCAAGTAGTGTTTTATTCTTATCTTGCTGTTGAGTCATTTGTTGCGTCATTTTCCTCATCATAGCGAAGAGTTCAGTAGTAGTGACCGGAACAGTCAGATCCTATAGTCCTGAAGATCCCAACCTTCCATGGTTAGTGACCGGAGGGGTGTTTTTCTTGGAAGTGTCATGCACTTTCCTTTAACCAGGGGGTCCACTCGGAGGAGGTGGTAGGTTTTTGGTTGGAATGGAAGGAGCGGAGGATGAAGAAAGATTCGGTTGTGTAGACATGATTTTTCAAGTGTTTTGAACACCACGACCCCACGGTGGGCGCCAAATTGTTTTGGTAAAAAAAATTACACAAGTATAAATCAACAAAACTGAATGAGAGGCTGTGATGTTCAAATTGTGCAATGGAAAAGTGTAAAGAGAATGACACAATTGTTTACAAGCAAAACCCTTGATCCTTGCTAGGATCTCTGACACAAAACCTTGGGAGGTGATAATGATCACCTGCCTGGATGATTTCATTAATATAAAATGATCATTATAGAGAGTATTTCAGTAAGAACAAGTGAAAAAGTTTGTAGAGTAAGCTAAGAGTCAGTAGTGTGTATCGTATGTGAGATACATGTGTCAATTTATAGTCTAAACTAGCTAACAAGATGTCTGATATTCCCGGGATCCTCTATGACCAGCTTTGTGAACGTTGTTGGACTTGGTATTTCGGGTCTTTAGCATAGTTGAGACGACTCTGTTAAGAATAAGTCTTCTCTTGAATATTTCTGCACATGTGTTAATTAAAAATAAAATATGACCGTTATAAATGTTAGTAAATAACAAGAGTAAATTACTAAAATCGTCCCTATGGTTTGGCCAAAATTGCATGTTTGGTCCCTAACTTTTTTTTTGCACTCGGATCGTCCCTATAGTTTGATTTTGTTGCATTTTTCGTCCCTATGGTTTGGTAAAAATTGCACGTTTGGTCCCTACCTATATGTATGTAAGGGACGAAAAACGCAACAAAATCAAACCATAGGGACGATCCAAGTGCAAAAAAAAAAGTTAGGGACCAAACGTGCAATTTTAACCAAACCATAGGGACGATTTCAGAATTTACTCAAATAATAATAACGGTAATATTTGGGATCCTGAGATAGTTGAGGATCCTGAATATCTGATGAGTTTTGAAGATCCTGACCCTAATATATATATATATATATATATATATATATATATATATATATATATATATATATAGGAGTAGGATCAAATGAGAACACATAAAAGGTTGAGAACGTAAGAACAGATCTAGATCATTTAAATATTTAAATCTAAGGTTATTATTAAAGGGGTGATTTATGAAAAATTCTAAAATTGTTGGCATTAAAGTGTAACATTTAAATGTTTAGAATGGCATAATAGGAATTGCAACTTTACCTATTTCCTATAATTTCTCACTCTCTCACCTCTTTCCTTTCATTTCTCGTTTTTATATTCCCCCTATCTAGGGTTTCATAATAATGCCGCCTCCTTCTTAAAAACCTTCTTCTCACATTTCACAATCGACTCCACTCTTCTTGTACACGCCTCCGAAGATCGGTTCTGCTGCTCGCTACTTCGTGGGTGGTCCCATTGATTTCTACTTAGCGGCGCAACCTCGCCTTCACTTCGGCGTAACAACGCAGTGATGACTCAGGTAATCGGTTCCACTGTTTGCTAATTCATCGATGATCATTGAAGGTTTTTGTGAAAACATTGAATGGGACTCACTTCGAAATCGAAGTAAAATCCGAGGACACGGTTCGTCTCGTTTCAATTCTGCTTCTTTTGTTTCTTTTTTTTTTTTAACGAATCGTGATGTTTCTATGTGTAATCGATTGGAAGCTAGGGTTTTATGCGTTGTTTGATCTGAAGTTTTACTCGATAATGATTGTAGTATGATTTTTGCTTCTTGGATTATGAAATTGATTCCTTAGGGTTTAAGTTGCGGTATTCCCTATTAGTAATTAGATTGTGTTTTTTTTCGCTCATTTCAATTGATCAGTTTTAGTGAAAATATTAAATAATCATAATTGAAATACTCCAAACCATCTAACTCTGTGTGCTTTTGTTTTATTCATTTACCAGGGAGTTATATGAATTGTGAATCGCTGTGAATTATTAGAATTGATATGTGAAATTGTTGGATGAATCATGTTTCATGCTTTCATGATTGTTTGTTTGTTTTCAAGAATAGTAAATTACTGTTAAAACTAGAATGGGAAGTATGTGGTTGAAGCTGCCACCTTGTTAGAGAAATAAGTTGCTCTTATATTCAGTATAGTCTATGAACTCATTGAATTGATCTAGTTATTATCCACAAAGTGATTACTTATTTACTTGAGAAAACAACGACAAACAGAGTAAATGGTATTTGACTTTTTTCAGGTTTAATAATTTAACTAGATTATGACCCGCGTTAAACGCGGAGAATATAAATTAAATACACATCACATTAATAGATGGTATTGTTTTAGGTGAAATTTTAATAAAAAAATGTTAGTTAGATTCATTTTGAATTTTTAAACCAAACTTATTAAATAAACGTATTTAATATTTATATTAGAACAATTTGGTGTTTTAATACAATAATTTTTAACATAAATGATCCACGTGATATTTTTTTTATCACAACATGTTGCGACTCATTGACTAAAACATGTTGTGTAATAGCTTTATGAATTGACTTCGTTCGATATACAAACCCCCATGGAGGCTCATATGACACTGTTCATATTGGTCATGTAAAACCAAAAGCAACAATAAGTTATTATATGTACCAGCAACGTTAAATTCTGTAAAGAAATTTGATAAACATTACAATTAAAGTGCATTGTCATAGCCATAAACATTAAACTCAGACATTGTAATTTGGTTAATTTCTAAAGTATCTTTTCCTTATAAGAATAAATTATGATTTTTCAGGCTACACCTAATCAGATATACATATCTTCCGATCAAAGAAATTATTACAAAAAAAGCTTTGTTATGAACAAAAATACAATATTAGTTTCATAATTGGCCAAAGGTTATCACTAATAAATACTAATGAACTTTCACAAATCTTGCATTTTGGTCACTGCATCTAACTAACAAATGAATTTTAGTTTAGAGGATTGATTCAATAAGTACATCCATGACTTCTTGTAGCTGAATTTGGGGGAATGTTAAGACCTATTAAGATATGTGGGAGTGGTCTATGAGACTACAGTTGGTTCTGGTGGGCAATACAAATTCAAAATGTTAGCACGTATCTTTCCACTAGTAGATTGATTTAATTTTTTATGACATTTCAACAAGAATATAGTAATAACAGGTAATAAAAACATAGTAAATGCATGAAATTAGAGAAGAAGAAAAAGGAGACAGAGTAAAGAAAAAACTTGGAAAAAAGAAATGGAGAAGAAGACCATTGAAGAAGAGCATTGTAAATCGTACGACTCCATCCAAAATCATAAGAATAAAAAATTCAATATATATATATATATATATATATATATATATATATATATATATATAGAGAGAGAGAGAGAGAGAGAGAGAGAGAGAGATTTTCGGCTATTCATCTGGAAAAAAAGATTTCGGTTATATTGATTCAAAATTTCAAATTAATTAACTTGCTTATTTTATGAGTTTTAAAATTCAAATCGTTATCTCAAATTGATTCATTTTATGTGGGATATATTGGGAAATAAATTATGAATAATATTGACGTTAATTTTGACTCACAAATATTTTGCTAATTTAATGGGATTAGACTAGATTTTGTGGGTTAATAAACGAATTATTGATATACTTATTTAATGAGTTTTTACAAAAAAAAAAAAAAAAAAAAAAAAAAAAAAAAAAAAAAAAAAACCGGTTTGAATTTTGAAGCCAAAAGCTATAAATAAGGGAGTTAAATTAGAAACAATATTAATTAGATCTCGTATATAAATAAAATGATATGCTTCAATTGATAACATAATTGCTGAATTTTAAAGATTCTATAATTAAATGTAACTGTGTTTGATTTTTATTTAGGGAAGATGATGTCAACAATTTGATCTAAGGGTAGAAAACATATGATTGAAATACAATCAAGGGTCATGAATGCTTCATTGGTGAATTAAGGGTTCTCTTCTAATAATATTTAGATATGAATGAAACTAATATACTTAAAGTAGATTGATTAATTTTTTCCATGACCTCTCAACATGAATACAGTAATAACATGTAATAAGAAGAGAGAGTAAATGCAAGAAATTAGAGAATGAGAAGGAGAACAAAGTAAAGAAAGAACCTAGAAAAAAGAATTGAAGAAGAAAATTGCTAAAGAAGAACACTGTAAATTGTATGACTCAATCCAAAATCGTAAGAATAGCAACTTCAATGTAATCGTATACATAAGGTGTTTTTGAATAATCAAATCATTATCTTCTAAAAAAATGGGTTCCTAAGATATCATCTTGGAGATTTCCGGTTATTAATCTAGAAAAAAAAATCAGTTATATTGATTCAAATTTACAAATTAATTGATTTGCTTATTTTATGAGTTTTAAAATTCAAATCATTATCTCAAATCGTTTATTTTATGTGAGATATTCTGTGAGATAAATTATGAATGATAGTGACTTGAATTTTGACTATCAAATATTTTGAAGATTTAATTGAATTAGATTAGATTTTATAGGTTAATAACCAAACTAATGATTTGCTTATTTAAAGAGTTATTTAAAAAACGAATTTAAATTTTGAAGCCAAAAGCTATAAATAAGGGAGTTAAATTAGAAACAATATTAATTATAGAAATTGATATCTTCTATATAAATAGAATGATATGTTTCAATTGATAACATAATTGTTGATTTAAAGATTATATAATTAAATGTAATTGTATTTGAATTCTATTTGGAAAATATGATGTCATCAATTTTATTTAATGGTAGAAAACATACGATTGAAATACAATCAATGACCCTGATTGCTTCATTGGTGAATTAAGGGTTCTCTTTTAATAATATTTAGAGATGTTGGAAATCAATCAGTTGAATGTTTCACATAGCTATATAAAGCAATTTTAGGTTAATACAATCTATGTATAAGGCAATCATTTAAACTGTGGACTTCTCGTAACCGATTTTATATTTTGTTTATATCTATCTTTCTCTTAATCAACTTGAGCTTTGTATAAACATATAGTGATTGTTGATTCAGGTTGCTGATGTGAAGAAAAATATAGTATTCAGGTTATGATTAATCATTCATTATTAGAAGTATTAAATTTATTTATTATGCTTAATCATACATGATTACAAGTATTAAGTTTATATATTTGCTATTCTAACTTGCATTTATGTTTTAATTTTCGTAGGTTTTGTAACAACAAAAGAGCTTAAGTTTATATAAAGGCAATCCGTTTCAAGTCAAAAGATTGAACGCAAGAGCAATACATTTTAAGTCAAAAGCTTGGACGCGAAAAAAAGGGACCGTGAAAATCGTTGGTGTGTTTCTGATTGTAACATGACACTGGTTTAGATGGTCATCTCCAGATGTTATAACGATATTTTTTTCTATTTTACCATTGTACTTTCCATTTATAATTACAACTGCACTGTCTACATTAAGGTTTATTTATTTATGATTATGATTATATTAGACTCTTTTCAAATCATGAACAATATTTATGTCTATAATGGCACACATTTGGTTAATTTAAAGTTAATTCTTATCATTATAACTTAATTCATTTATTCATTTACGATTACAACGTATTCATATTTGATTACAAAATATGTTTTATTTTTGTATGATTACAAATATTCGGTTGAAATGATTAATTCATCAGACTTTTTGAAATACTGGTAAATTTAAAAAAAAAATTTAATCATGATAAAATCAATCTTTTGATATATCGGTAAAAAAATTTAAAAAAAAAAACGTTTTTTAATCATGGTAAAAAGTTTTTTTTTTCGTAATCTATTTGATTAAAAATAGATTAAATTCATTTTTGGTATCTGAGTAAAATATCAATGAGTTAGACAACATCCTATAATTGTAGGAATTAATTAATTATCTATATTTAATTATATTGTAAAATTCCTTTTACGCCCCTATGGAATTATTGGTCTACAATTGTTCTCGCGTTCTCAATCTTTTAGGTGTTCTCATTTGATATATATATATATATATATATATATATATATATATATATATATATATATATATATATATATATATATATATATATATATATATATATATATATATATATATATATATATATATATATATATATAAACTTATGATGTCTAACATGTCCGATTTGAGACTTTGGAAGTCCTACGCAAAAACTAAATTAAGGCCCTTTACCTTTTTTTTTTTTTTTTTTATAAAATATTATTAATATATCCAATTGAACTAATAATTTTACTGGTGTTGTGTGTCTCAAAACTACAATCGTGTCACATGTCATATACTTAGTTTGACGTTATAACTAAATACTTTCAATTTGGGTTAGATTTTGTTTTCATAGTGTAAATATTTATATATCGGTGTCTGATTCTAACTAATACTGATAATGTATTTACATAATTTTTATTTTTAATAATACAAATGAGATTTGTAAATGTAGTTATAGTTTAATTAACATAATATTATTATTATTATTATTATTATTATTATTATTATTATTATTATCTTCTAACGTTTTTAGTAATATAATATTAAAAAAATTCTCAATTGGATGTCCTTTATAATTGGAGGCCTCATGCGACCGTATGCTCGCATCACCTTAAGGCCGCCACTGATGTTTAACCCGCTATTACTTCCTAGACTCTTTTGGATTTAATATATTATTTTGATATATGCTTGGGTTATTAGCAATGTATAATGACTTTGGAGACAATGAAACTGAGGATATTTAAAAGACTTTTATGATATTTTAAGTAGCTCTACCTTTTTAAAAAATATATATTTAAACGTTTACCCATTTGTCTTTTTTGCTAATTGCAATTTCTCATATGCTCTATCATTACATTAGTAATTAATTCTAGTACCGACTAAACACATAACCTATGGGTTACATTATATTGAAGTTATACTTCGTTTTGTACAATATGATACGATGTAATAAATTCCATTTTCTAAAATCTTCTAAAATAATTGTTACACCAACAAAACCAAGCTAAAGTTTTATTCCACAAATGCTAATTGACTCTTTAGAAAATAGAAACTACATATTATGTGTATACTACAAATTTAACTGATTGATGTAAACAATATTCTTTACACACAAACACATGATACAACATGGGTGACAAAAGCAGCAAAAACAAAACCACTACTTTAATTTAATTTATGTATAATATTTATTTTATTGTGGCATGATGAACCATTTGACCTTAAGCCCATTGTATTTCTTCCAAATTGGGCTTTATTTTTTTTAAGTGCTATAAAATGGACCTTAGAACTTAGAAAAACAAATTAAAACGAGCTGTAAGTAAATGAACCGGAGTTAATTACTTTGTTAATTACTTTATAGGAAATCTCTCTAAAATTTCTGATATTTTATCTTAATTTACGAAAAAATTAAAAACTAAAATTTGTTTACGAAAATATATGAATTACTCGTAAAAATAACGATTTGACTCATTTTTTCCAGTTTCCCAATTTAATGACTGATCTGATTCCATTAAAATCCTATAATTTTACCATAATTTACGAATAAATTTCAAACTAAAATGAAGAGATATTTTGGCCATTTTCTCCCTGTAACATACATTTTACCGGTTACATTGCTGACGTGGACGCCTAATCATAAAATTAGTTGATGAGATAGATATGTTGGGGTATATAATGTTATGTTTACCATAAACCTAAATATCCTCATGTATTGTATATTTTTGGGAATATAAAATGCATCCAAGAAAGACTGCAATAATTACATAAACTAGCAACAACTTCGTTATTTTTTAAGTTTATAAGAAATTTTAAATTATCTATCTAATCTTATGCAACCCAACATATTCATCTCATCAACTCATTTTCCGCCCTTTTTTCTCAGAAACACACATTTAAACGGTTTCATTACTAACCTGGATACATAGTTATATATGAGCCGATGAGATGGATATCAAGTTTTACAGTAAACGTATCATTATATAACTCATTGTATCCATCTTATCAACTCATTTAATGACTAGATTGTCTAATTTAACAATGAAACCAGTAAAATGTATGTTACATAGAGAAAATGGTTAAATCATCACTTAATTTTGGTTTGAGACTTATGCGTAAATTATGGTAAAATAATAAGACTTTAATTGAACCTTATCAACATTTAAACCGGGAAAAAAAAGGTCAAAATGTCATTTTTATTTGTAATTTATGTTTTTTTCGTAAACAAATTTTAGTTTTAGATTTTTTCGTAAATTGTAAAATATTATGACTATTTTGGAGATTTCTCTTACTTCAAATAAGTAGCCTCTCTAACTTTCTCTAAATGGTAACTTGTAACAATAACTTTAGATTATAGTTCTAGAAATATCTTCTAAATAAAGATGGTTTAACATATTACATAATTAACAAATCATTCTCATACAAAAGTACACCTTTAAATTTTCATTTGACAAATGTTACTAGTTATACAAAATGGCGAACAATAAGAAAATCATGAGACAATATTTATATTATCACATTATAATAGATTGACAAAATAGTATGATGATATGAGTCGAGATTCGGGTGTAACACTTATACTTTTCGATAAGTATATTCATGGTCTTGTATTGTGTTGTTGTAAAGTATTTTCCACTATATTCTTTTAATGATTTAAACATTTAGTGCATTAGACTTTTGTATATACGATACTAGAAGTAGAAAATGTATATCATCATGAAAGGTTCAAGGTTAAGTTCATTGCTAGTTGTACCAATTATGTGAGAATTGTTGAGACTTGGGTCTAATGCAAAGATGAAAGCACCAACTTGCAAATAATCGAAGTTGTACAATTTTAAATAATATAATTTAACCAAAGAACATATAGTCGTTGGCGAAGTGCTTATTAGCCAATAGGTTAAAGGTTCAAATCCCTTGTAGGATAAAGATATATGTTTAGGAGTACATTAGGGGAGGTGTATGTCGGTCATTAAAAAACATGAGATCATTTAATAATGAAATTATGGTCCCATGATGCAACCAAGCCCTCGAGGGAGAGGGTTATAGGAGGAATGAAGGAGAGTTTGGAGTTTTCTTATTTGAGTTGATTAATCCAAGACCTTTTGATCCAAAGGAATACTAGGGTCAGTCGTAATCTGGGTGTGTATCCTGGGATTATGCTCTGATGCTGAAGTTAGGGTGTGTACTTAAGAGAGTGTATAAGAATGGTAGAGAGAATTTGGAAGCAACTTTTTGTTTACTATACCTCCTTTTGATAAGTTAGTTATCATGCTTGTAGGGGCGGGTGTGAAAGTGTAACATCCTAAAATCCCAATAAAATTTATCATTTTTAATTAGAGAGAAATCATTGTTTTCAGTCCACCCAAATGATAAGAACCAAATAACAAATACAAATGTTCCAAAATCAGTGTATCATAATATCTCCAAAACATGTCACCCAAGGATGTGTACAATCACGCCTTTGCTTTTCCCCGATCATCTGAAGTACCCGAAACATAGAACTTAAACTATAAGCTAAAGCTTTGTGAGTTCCCCAAAATACCACCACATAAACATATAATACCATGTATACTTGGCCCACAACCATCATGTTGGATTACCCTTGAGCCTACAACATGAGTCTGGCTTGCCTTTCTGGCCTACGGCTCATGTATGGATTGCTCCTGAGCCCACAACATAAGTATGGCTTTCCTTTCTGGCCCACAACTTATGTTTGGCTTGGATCCGAGTTTGTTGGTTTCTACATAGAGCAGTATTGCCTCAACCCAACCGCACTATGTCGACATATGCAACAGATCAACATATACCCACAAACTGATAATCATACAGATATAATAGATCACTACAACATAGCAACATCCTATATACCAAGATATAAACCAAATGGGCCAACATTGATGCCTTTGACCCATGAGTACAGTAAGAAAACTCACCTCACAGTCCGAAAAGATAGTAGAAAAGAATGATGCTCCAAATGTCAACTTTACAGGCCACCTATATAGTAAACAATGACCTAGACTCAATTCACAACTTAAAGTACCCAAAATGACCTTAAGTCCAACTTGGTCAAAAGTCAAAAAGTCAACAGAGTCAACTTAGATTGAGTATGCCAATAGTACTCAACCACTATGCCCAGCGTAGTGCACCATTGGCCATATTACGGGGTCTCAACAAGGTACGAGCAATGTACCATCAGGTACGCCCATCATACTCGGTCGACATCCTTTTTCTCTATTAACTGCTTAATCTATTAAGACACCCCATCCAAAATTCGGATCTAGCTCCAAATAACATTCTAAGTCATAAAGTTTCCAACTTTAATACAAAACCAAAGCCTCATATCTCACACATGAAGAAAGGAAAAGGGACAAGTATCACATTTTTATGGTTCTAAGCACCTGAAAATGCCCGAAGGATAGCCCTTATGCATTAGAGTAATCCATACTCATGAACACCAAGATCTTAGGACTAAAAACATAAAAACCTAAGAACTAGCAAGATCCAAAGCAAATATGCATCAAGATCCGAACTTTATACCTCCAAAGGATGCTTGAGGTTGAGATACTTCTAGATCCAATATGCCTTGAGCTTCCAAGATGATTTCCTTCCTTCTTCTTCCTTCAAAAACACCTAAAATGCACTCTCAAGCTAAAAAAGGTTCTAACAAAGGATTAGGGTTTGTAAGGGACCAGTTGTGAGATGGAGGCTAATGAATAAAGAGGTCTCAATTAATATAATGACGCTTAAATAGGGCTCAAAACCTAAAAATTAGGGTATGACCCTCAGACACGTATGCCCAGCGTACTCACAAAGTGGCGCGTTTTCACTTAAGTGACAATGGGAACAATTTTGCAACAAATTTCATTTTTAAGGGCATAAAAGGAAAATACTTTCATCAAGGTGTTACAATTCTCCCACAGTTGAATCAAACTTCATCTTCGAAGTCTGGTGTTGCGAATAACTCAGGGTAATGCTCTCGCATCTCTACCTTGGGTTCCTAAGTCCATTCGTAACCCTTCCGATGCTGCCACTAGACCTTGACCAAAGATACCACCTTGTTGCGCAAGGCCTTCGTCTTCCTATCCAAAATTGTCACTGGCCTTTCAATATAGTTTAGGCAATCATCAACCTGAATATCATCCAAATGAACAAATGCTGAGTCATCAACCACACACTTCCTCAGCTGAGAAACATGGAAGGTGTTGTGAATCTTATTGATATCCTAAGGAAAATCCAACCAATAGGCTACCCTGGCTACTACTCGAAACGATCCAATATATGGGGGTCCCAACTTTCCCCTATTTCTAAAGCGTATTACACCCTTCCAGGGTACTACCTTCAGTAAGACCATATTGCCGGCCTGGAACTCCAGCTCAGATTATCTTCTGTCAGAATAACACTTCTGCCGACTATGGGTTGTCTGTATTATCTGCCTGATCTACTGAATAAGCTCTATCATTTGTAGAACTACCTCGTTCCTTCCCATGACCATATAACTGACCTCTCCCCAAAAGACGGGGGAACAAAACTTCCTCTCATACAGAAGCCCAAACGGTGGTGCACCGATACTGCAGTGGTAGTTGTTGCTATAAGAAAAATTAGCTAGGGGAAGGTAGGAATCCCAACTCCCACCAAAATCTATAACATAGGCTCTCAACATATCCTCGAGCGTTTGGATAGTCCTCTCGCTCTGGCGGTCAGTCTGCGGATGATAAGCAGTGCTAAAATGCAACCTCATACCCAATTCCTCGTGGAACCTATTCCAAAATCGAGTAGTTAACCGAAAATCTCGATCTGATACAAAAGAAACCAGAACACCATGTTGGGCGATGACCTCACATACATAAACATCAACCAATTTCTTGACCAAGGAGCTCTCTCATATAGCTAAAAAGTGGGCACTCTTGATCAGATGGTGCAATATAACCCATATCGCATCAAATCCTTTAGCCGTCCGAGGTAACTTGGTGATGAAATCCATGGTGATATGTTCCTATTTCCACATGGGAACCTCTAATGGTTGAAGCTTGCTATGCAACCACTTGTGCTCGGCCTTGACCATCCAACATGTCAAGCACCTCTCAACATACCAGGCTATCTCCCTCTTCATACATGGCCACCAATAACTAAGTCTCAAATCCCGATGCATATTGGTGGATCCAGAGTGTATCGAAAATCTAGACTTATGTGCCTCGTCCAACATAGTCTGCTTGATCCCATCAAAATATGGTAACCAAACCCGACCACACTGGTTTAATAACCCACGGACATCGGAAGAAAACCTGTCAAACTTACCCTTGATTCCCTCCTGCTTTCAATGGTCCTTCTTTTACACCCTTGGCCGGAGCCTCCCTAATCAAATCTATAAGTGGCGAATCAATGGAAATCCTCATACATAAGCTCCCAACTGAAGAACTAGCTAACTTGCGGCTCAAGGTATTAGCGACCACATTCTCTTTCCCCGGGTGATAAATAATCTCGCAGTCATAATCCTTGACCACGTCAATCCATCTACGCTGTCTCATATTCAGATTCTGCTGATCCATGACATACCTCAAACTCTTGTGGTCAGTGTAAATGGTACACTGGACCCCATATACATAAGGCCGTAAAATTTTGATGGTAAACACCACCGCCCCGGCACCAAATCATGCGTCGGATATCGAACCTCATGCGACTTCAGCTGCCTAGAATCATATGTAATAACCCTCCCTCGCTGCATAAGTACTGCCCCAAACCGGTGATAGAAATGTCACAATATACAATGAAATCCTGAACACCATCAGGGAGGGTCAACATTGGGGCATCACATAACTTCAGTTTCAGTGTCTCAAAGGTAGCCTGATGCTTAGGCCCCCATCGAAAATCCATGCCCTTCCTCGTTTTGTGAGTGAGGGGTACAACAAACTTGTACAAATCCTAAATAAATCTCCGATAATAGTCTGCTAAACCCAGAAAACTCCTTATCTTTGAGGGAGACTTCGGGACCTCCCACTACATAACAGCCTCAATCTTGGTCGGGTTGACCAAAATATTGTTCTGGTTAACAAGGTGTCCCAAGAACTGGACCTCCCATAACCAAAACTCACACTTCTAGAACCTGGCATACAACCTTTCCCGCCTCAAAACTCCCATAAGCTCTCGAAGGTGCTCCTCGTGCTGCTCCCTAGTCTTGGAATAAACCAGGATATCATCAATAAAAAAATGAATGATCGATTGAGCATCGACCTGTATACTTGATTCATCAAATCAATAAATGTTGCATGCGCATTGGTGAGCCCAAACGACATCACCATTGTAACATCCCAATGTTGAGGTAATTTCGATTTTAACCTTATGTATGAAGAAATATTTTATTTGGGTCCCTGTTCATGAGAAAGAGTGTAAAATGGCTCATAGTGGCATTTTGGTAAATTTGGGTCGAGACTTAGTATGTTGGGCGTACACTTTGTACGGAAGGCGTACACACAAATAGTTTAGTACGTAGGGTGTACACCGCTTATGCAGGGCATACGTGCAAGGGTTTGTGTCACAACTAGGAATTCTATACCATGTAACAACAACAATGATAACAATTGTGAACCAAAAATGTGAAAGCATGTATGATGCTTATTCAATAATAACAAAACTTCCATCAAACACTTTATACAAGCACTGTAAATAGTCAACAAAGAATTAGAAACCCTAGAAATCCCGGTTTAAGTCCATTTTGGACTAGGACTTCCCTATTAGGCCTAACGGGCCAATATGTTTCCAATTTGATTATTTTGGGCTTAGAACTCTTATATGGGCTCTAGTTAGACCCACTTTCATTTATTTTAACATTTTCGGCCATAATGGACCTAGAATGAAATACAATGCCCTAATGGACCTTATTAGGCCATAACTAACCTAATTAGCCCTAATGGGTCATAAAAATCATTCCTTGATTTATTTTGGGCCGTGAACCCTCTCCCAAGACCAATTGGGCCAAAAATCACCTAATTGGGCCATAAAATGGACTTAAGCACAAAAAGGCCCAATTTCTTTTCTTCTTCTCCTCTTCTCAGCCCAGCAACACAAATGAGGGGGGGGGGGAGAGTTTACTTTCCACTTGCCACCTCCTTATTATATTTTGGTCTTCCATGCACTATCACATACTTCCATGCACACCATCACTTCACTTATCTCTCTCTTCTTCTCTCTCTTTTTCTTCTTCGGCCGAGAACCACAAAGGGAAAGACACACACACACACACATATTTCACTCAAACACTCTCAATGAAACACTCCTTATTCTTCATCAAAATTTTCGAGAATTAAAAGCATTCCAAGGAGGTTATTCCACAAAAATCATCATCTTAGGTAAGTTCATGCTTGGATCCATGGTCTAGATTATTTGTTTTATCAAAAATCTCTTCTTAACTCATTTAAACTCATGATCACCATCTTAGAAACCTCTAAGTTTGAGATCTTCTAAGAGGCTTGCTAGGACCAAATTTTCATCATTTCTTCCTTCTAAATCAAAAACAACAAGCAAAGGTGAGTTCATACCCCTATTTTTCGGTTTTTACAAGTTTTATGGGGGAGAATACAAGTAAAATGTGTAGATCTATGTGTATGTGTGTGCTATGTATGATTTTATGCATGTATGTGTGATTGTAAGTGTTTATGTGGTAAATATGCAACAAAAAGAGAAGAAATCTCGAGATCTATGACATAAGAAGGAAAAAAAACATGATCTAAGGTATAACACACTAAACAAGTCAAGAAAAATACCCTCTAAGATTTAGAATAGATATATTGTAACATAAAACAAATTTTGGGGCTTAAATTGTCAAATAAACAAAAGTTGGGTGAAAAGTTGCCATTCACGGTTTTCTTGAGGGTCAAAAAAGTCAAAACAGTTAAAATAAATGTTTTTGTGAAAATTATGATCTTCAAAGGACTTGAAATGAAAATAATAGCTCAATGGGCCAATTTTTGGGCTTTTTGGCCCATTAAGCCCAAAGTTGCGAAAAATCTTATTTTCAAAGGGCCAAAATGAAAAATTTCTCAAAATAGGGGATAAAAAGGTAAACAAAATTATTTCAAGGGTTAAAATGCGTTTCTTTACTAAAAAGGACCAAAAATGTAAAGTTTTTGGATTTTGGGCCAAAATTGTAAAAGTTGCAAAAGTTTGGGCTTTGACTGAAAAATACTTTTTTGGATGGGCTGAAACTGTCAAAGAATAAATTTTGGGGCTAAAAATATCAATTGAGTAAGTCTATAGGTCAAATGTGTCAAGAAAATGATTTAAGGACTTAAAATGTCTTTTTTTATAAAAGGGACTAAAATTGTCATCTTTATTAAAGAAGGGCTGAAATGGGCCAAACCAACATTTTGAATCAATCCTTTTACTATCAAGATGTTTGAGTCAAAAAAATACAAACTACAACTCTTGAAGATGAATATATGTATAATTCCAAGAATCGTTAATAACAACCGAGCGGTCTCGTGCCAATCCAAAATAACAATTGTCCAATCAAACCTTCCAACAATTATACAATTCCTAAAAACAAGTAAACAATCCAAACTTTGGGCTTGAAAGTCCAATCATGCTTGTTGGGCCTTTGTGACCCATTAACATGATTTTGGGCCCAATGAATAATAATAAATGTTATTGGGCCTTCTACGACCCAATTTCATATTTAAGGGACCCTCAATGGCTTTTAAGCGCTATTGGGCCTTAGTGGCCCATTAGTACTACCAGTAAGGTCCAAGTAAACAAATACAGGTCGATAATCAATAATAATCAAAGTCAATTGTATTTAGTGAGTAATAACAGGTGGCACCAACATGTGTCGGTCGTAGTCTGTAGTTATAATCAAAGTCTCCTGGAGGGAGAACGAGAGTTTGTGTATAGATCTATACGGGGGTGACTCCCCCACACCTCAGTTGTTCGCTACAGTTAGACTTGGCCAGTCTAGGGTGATAAAATCTTAAAATCAATTCCGGCGTTCACCAGAGTGCCAAGACAGACGAACTAGTCATTATCATGCATGGTTATAACGACTCACATAAATAAATCCAATATAAATCAAGTAATCAAGGTAAGTCAAAATCATTCACGTGATGGGATAACAATTCGAACCGTTATATGATATTTTTATTTTCGGAAAACATCGGGTTTTTCGGGGAAATTCAACATTTTTCACTTGTACTTTTAATACAAAGTTTTTCAATTATACACGTTTTGAAATCATCATGCATATATATACGGATCTTCACACTTTTTATAAACAATGGTCTTTCAAAAAATATCGGATTTTATGGGTTGTTTTCGTTCAAACTACACAAAACATTTTCATATCAAACCTCTTATGAACTCACCAACATTCCATATGTTGACCGTTTTCAAAATAACTTGTATTCTCAGGTAACAGGTAAGCTGAGGAGTAGTACCAAGTATATTAGTGTGTTTTGCTTTTGAAAACTGTTAAAACAATTTATGTTATGGATTTGTAATGTTAAAAAAAATGTACTTGATGTGAACAATTTCAATTGTAATATATTGATGCATGGTGATGTTTATTTTATTATTCATGTATATTCATTGTGATGATACTCAATTTAAGTCACGCGAGCCCTCAGACGTTTCCGTCGTCTGGTTCGGGGGTGTGACATTTTGGGCCCTATTTAAGCAAACTTATGACCCCAAGACCTTCATCCTAAAAAACCTCCACTTGAAAATCGTCCTTCTAGGAAACACTAAGTGAGAAGAGTTCATTTTGAGCTCATTTGTGTGCTTTGGTGGTGTTCATGAAGAAGAAGAAGTTTGTAGAATGACTTTGGAGCTTAGGAGAAGCTTGGATCTAGGATTCTCCACTTGCTCGCAACCTCCAGGAGGTAAAAAGCTTCTAGATTGATCATCTTATTTTGTAGATCTAGCTATTTCTTCTTTTAGGGCATTTTTGGTCTCAAATATGGTGATTCTTGAGCATGACATGCTCTTAACCAAATAAGTCGTCCTTTCAGACCTAATGAGGGGTCTTGAGTCATAAAAACGAGGTCTTGATGCTTAGTTCTTCACCATGCATGCTCTAGAATGGTCTTTAGGTGTTAAGAAGTTAGATTGGTTGTTATTAAGCACTTCGTAGGCATGCAAAGTCATAGAGTTGGAAACTTTATGACTCTCAATGATAATTTAGCCTTGGATCTGCATTTGGATGTAATAAGTCAAAGTAATAAGCACTTAATAGGTTAATAAGGTTAACTATTCCGTACACTAGGCGTACCAAATGGTATGTTACGTATATGTAGATTTGGCCCCGACATCTTGGACTACGAGTACGCTCCGCATACGAGCCTTGAGTTTACTCGACTGGGTTGACTTAGTTGACTTGTTGATTTTGACCATTTTTTACCAAGGGTATTTTGGGAAAAATGTTATTAAGTTAATTGTAAATGTTCTGATATTTAGGAGTTGGGTCAAGTCGGTTATCAGAGCAGGGATTTATTTAGACTACATTCAAACTGTGAGGTGAGTTTTCCTCACTGTACCCATAGGTCGGAGGCACCAATGCAGCCCCACTAGATTGTTTATCCTGGTTAGGATAGTATTATTCTAGTTTGTGGTTGATTAGTAGAATCTGCATGATTATATGTATTTTCTGGTTCTGTGTTTATGTTTATCTATTACATATGTTGACATATTGTGTTAGGTTGAGGTTATGCTGCTTCGTACGGTAGCCAACAAACCCGGGATCATTCCAAATATGAGCGGAGGGACTGATTCACATACCAGACTCATACTGAGGGCTTAGGAGAAATCCATATATTAGTTGAGGGCCCGAATGGCATGCCAGACTCATATTATGGGCTCATGGGTAATCCAGACTTATGCTGAGGACCTTGTAGGGGTATTCCTTGCGGACCCTGTATATGTTGTTATATGTATTCGTGTGTTGGTACTTTGGGGGAACTCACTAAGATTTGGCTTACAGTTTTTAGTTTATGGTTTTAGGTACTTCAGAGGATCATGGGAAGGCAAATGCGTGATTGTACACAGTTTCTGTTTACGTCACTAGATCTTGGGGAAAAATCGAAATTGAAACAATACTTTTGAAAGACTATTTTTATAAAAAATGATGATGAATAGTTGATTTTGAACATTTTAAATTTTGTGATTTTTGGAGTGTTACAACCACAAACTTGTAATGACCATAACGAGTCTGAAACACTGTCTTCTCCATATCATCCCCTCTAACTCTCATTTGATGATACCCTGACCTCAAAACACTCTTAGAGAACAAAGATGCACACTACAGCTGATCGAAAAGATCATTAATCCGTGGAAGTGGGTAATGGTTCTTCACTGTTAACTTGTTCAACTCCCGATAATCAATACACATGTGGTGAGACTCATCCTTCTTCTTCACAAACAAGATCGGTGCTCCCCAAGGCGAACTGCTCAGTCTAATAAAATGCTTGCCCAACAGCTCTTGAAGCTGAGAGGACAACTCATGCATCTTTGGTGGTGCTAACCTATATGAAGCCTTAGCAACCGGGGCCACAACGGGGAACCAAATCAACCCTGAACTCAAACTGCCTCTCAAGAGGCACACCTGGTAACTCCTCCGGAAACATGTCTGGCAACTCCCTGAATTCGGGCACATCCGAAATTGAAACCTCCTTCCCAACCCAAGTGTTAACCACATATGCGAGGTAACCTATACACCCATGCTACAAATACTAACGAACCCTGGCAGCTGAACAAAAAGCTGATCCAACCCTGGTACCCTCTCCATAAATAATGAGTGCTCCCTCACTTGGGGTTCGAACTATCACTCGTTGAACCTCACAGTCACTTGGGGTTATATGTTTATCATGTATACATCCCCCATGAGAATAGGGATCAGATCAATCGGGTAAGACACCTCGAAAATCTCTAAAACGCAACCCATAAAAATGCCTGATGCAAAAACCCCATGCTCGTTGGTGATGGAAACTCATAACGCACACTCTAACTCTCCAAAGGACATATCAAAACTCCTACAGAAGGACTGAGACACAAAGGACCGACTCGCACTCGAGTCAAAAAGTAGAAGAGCAGGCAAGGAATTCACTAAGAAGGTACCAAGAAGAATCATAAACATAAGCATACCGTAAAATAATCAGACAAAATAACACTACAACAAAATGAAGCTAATGTAACCCCGCTAAAAAGTTGCATTAGGCCTTTACAAAGTTGCATAATGCCTAAAGCAACCTTTTACCAAAGGTTGCATTAGGTAAAGTTGCATTAGATCTAAAGCAACTTTTTTCATAAAAAGTGTAACCCTTTCTGAAATAGTTGCAAATCTTTTTTTTTATGCAACTTTTTTTAGTGTAACTTTTTTATGTTCATATGCAACTTTTTTACACTTAGATGCAACTCTTTTTAACTATTTTAGTTATGAAAATGCAACTTTTTCTATAATCACTTGCAACCTTTATTATGTTTCTAGTAAACAATAGCAACCTTTCTCTCAACCTCTGTTACGTACTTAATTGCATAGAATGTAACCATGTTTACAATCAAATGCAACTTTATTTTTGTGACTTTTTTAACATCAATGTGACAACTTTTTTCCTAGTCATGTAGACGCTACATATGTTTACTATATTGCTACAAATACTCAATACTACTAAAACTTCACCATAACAATAACAAGAAAAATATCTTATACAAATTTATGGTCTAATTTGACATGTCTGAATTCAAAATAATAACGATTGTCTCATTTGACATGTCTAAATTCAAAATAACAACCATAAATCAAATACAAAACAAAGTTGTCAACTATAATCACAAAAAAAAGGTATTAAAAACATCCTAGATGTCTACTAAATATAGATGATAAATCATTTTAGCAACTATCGACATTCTGGAGGTTGTTCCACAAACTTCTACGTCATAGGTTCAAGGTTTTTCTGTTGTTTTTTAATATTTATTCGCATAACTTCTAATTCGGCCTGTTTTTGTCATGGTCCTCTTGAATCTCTTTTTGCATTTCTTTCAATGCCATTTGCTTTGAATTATTCCATAAGTCCCGCCGGAATCATGTATGATGCATCACCACCACCCACTTTTTTATCAATCTATTAGCAACGTCTCTACCATAAGGTCGATGGTATCCATCATGAGCTTTATTCATCACAATCATATAAGGATCTACAACACCACTTCCATCTTCTAGAGGTTTGTAGATCTTCATTTGTTCCTACAAGATTATTCAAAAATTAATTAATAGGATAATATTACTAAAAAAATATACCATTAAAAAGTTGTTTATATTGTAAAAAAATTGCATTTCAATGTAGAATTTTTTTATTGTGTAAAAGACAACCACTTGATGTCCAAAAATTTGCTATCAAAAGGTTGTTTTTAATGTAAAAAATAAAAAAATGAATAAATAAATAAACAAAACTTTGTATTTTATCATCTAAAAAATTGCATTTTGACATCTAAAAACCTACATTTTAATGTCTAAAAAACTACATTTTAACATATAAAAAACTGCAATTTAATGTCAAAAAGGTAGTTTACTATCAAAAAGAGAAACATATTATGAAACTAAAATTCAAACTTAGAATTTCCTTTGTCGTGTCATCATATGTATCAACATGTACAACCCATATGTCATTTTATATGTAACTTTAGACATTTGACTTAGAATGGGGAATTCTTTGTTTGGATCTTCATTTTTCAATTCTTATGGTAACATAGACATCAACAAGAAAGTATAAAACCGTAGGAAAATAAAAACACAATTCCCAAGCAAAATGAAAACATTACCATCTCGTCACAAATTCTAGCAAAAATTTTTAGACCAGCCATATGCATATTTTTTAGAGACTTGCGTATTTCCTTTACCGGTGAAAAACGTTTCTACATATACATCAATATATATAACTCAACTGACCTAATACACCAATTAATTTTATATTTTAGCAGTGCACTAAAATTGTAGTCGTGTACTTTTTTATCGTACAAGGAGTATGATACTATAATGAGCATAAGTTGGTCTACTTTGCTTTTCTAGGTATTTAAAAATAATCGTATAAGTACACTGTTATTTCTTGTGTTTTAGCTATTTATTACTAGAGTTTTTTAACATGTGATTCAAATGACTCAAAGTTATTCCATTTTGCACACAATTAGTCTTGAATAAAGGTATTATTAAGACATATTTTGAGTACTTAATGAAAAGTCCAAAAAGATGACACATCAAGGTTGTAAATACGATGTTTTTACTCACTCATTAATCCAACACACATATCTTCTTCTACCATTTGAGAGCTCAATAGGCTACACATTAAGACATATGGAATGAAATTTAACCAAGACAAAAATGTCTTAATAGGGCTATTGAGTCATGAATTAAGCAATTAATTAAGAGGTTCAAGAATGGTTTAATATAGATAAAAACTATGCGAATAAAAAATACATGAATTCATAGTATAAGTATACTCTTGCATTCGAACCTCATTAACCCAATAACAAAACACACATGCTGTTGGAATAGGGATAAATAGCCCTGTCGAAAATACCCGATAACCGAATTACCCGCCCGATTTTTTCGGGTATCGGGTAAATCGGATATCGGGTAAATTTTTCCGGGTAATCGGGTTACCTGATTTTTTTTTTCGGGTCGGGTAAAGGGTACATTTTTTGGGTTTCGGGTATACCCGAATTACTCAAATTATTTTAAAAATTCATTTTTTTTTATAAATCTTGTACTATATAGCAGATATTTGATCACGTTTAAACTAATATCATTATTATAAAACATAAATATATTTATTATGACAATACGACACTAACAATATTAAAAGTAATTTTTATATATCATCACGTTCTTTAAAACTTAATTGTTTTCTATATTATAGTTTTTATTACAACTAACAAACTCATTATCTTGACGAAACTTTAGAACATAGCAAAACTTATGCCTACATTTATCTTAAATATTTTAAACTTTTAAATTAAGATCTTTAGGTATTTGTTTTTTTAACATCTTATTAGATTATATTAAGTCGTTAAAAAATACTTGATATCTCATGTATTATTGAGTAGAAAATCTCAATGTTCAAAGCTTGAGTAACTTCGTTTATGTCTCGTTTGTTTATATAAACAAGACTAATAAAGCACGACGTATTTATTTCATTAAATTTATTTTTAGGTGAAATTCAAAAAAAAAATCATATATTTCGGGTAATACCCGAATTACCCAAACCCGACCCGATACCCGAATTACCCAAACCCGAATTACCCGAATTTACTTTGGGTAGGGTAACGGGTAATTTTTCTAACATGAAAAACCCGAATTACCCGACCCAAATTACCCGAAACCTGAAAAAATTACTCGTTCAACACCCCTAGGGATAAACATAGCCACACAACAAGGTGGTCGTGTGATGGCAGAATCCGGCAACCATGGCTGCCGGTGACGCCGATGACTGAAATTGAACAAATAAAGAAGAAAAACACCACACAAGCTAGGAAAACTTACCAATAATATCGAATGACATGAATACACCACCAAATCGCTGCCTTTGGAGGCTTTGACGAAACCCTAGACGAACAAAGAGTTGCCAAAATTGCCACCCTCGCCAAAAAAAACGCCACAGCCGACACCCTTCACCCTCACCCAGTCGATTCTCTCTCCCTCTCTAACGTACGCATAAGCAGAAACCCTCAAAAAAATGATGCGTTCATTTTTTTAGGGCTAGAGTAGGCGTATGTAACCCATGAAAAAGGAGCAATAGAGATCGAGAGTTTCTCCTGGCGCTTGAATTCATAAACGTTATTTCTGTTTTAGCCCCTATATTAGACATATCAACACATTAGACCCCCTTTTCTAAAAACATTTCATGCAATACTCTCAAGAAAGACTAATTGGCCCCTAGACATTATTATTTTAAATGATTTACTTTATTTTCCCACAAAAACCATTTTATTAAATAATATATTCTTTTAAATATTGATTAATTCCTTTAGACATTATTTAAAATCACTTTTATTTAATTTATTTTGATTTATAACCTTAAAACCGAAACTATTTACAAAAAAATAAATATTCAAATAACGAAAACTTATGCTACCGACGGATGAAAATCTCGGTTGTTACAAAATGTGCACAATTACAATTTTATTGAAAAACAAAAATTTTGATAGCATAAAGATGAAAATAAAAATTTCTAATATATTTGGAGGGAAATTAAAAAAATATTGAGTGAACTAAAATTAACAATGTAACTTTTGTAATAAAAGTTGCAATTTTTAATAAGATTTGCAACTTCTTTTAAAAAGTTGCAATTTTCAATAAAATTTGTAACTTTTTTAAAACAAGTTACAATTTTCAATAAAATCTGCAACCTTTTAAAAGCAAAGTTGCAAATTTTAATAAAATTTGTAGCTTTTTTAAACAAAGTTGCATTGAATCTTCTAGTGCAACCTTTTTGTTCATCGAGACTTTCTTTATAATCAAATGCAACATTTATGAAAAGGTTGCATTAGACCCATTTTGTATTAGTGTAATAAATGAAAACATAACAATAATGACGTACGACACCGCCCTGGCCTCCTATATTGTGAGCTGGAATGCACGACCTCGAGCCCTCAGGGGCTCCGTCCTGCCTGGTGTCTATCTGTGATCCTAAAAGCAACCGGTGTTGGAGTCTGCACTGTTCTCATTACGAGCAAGGGGCAGTTGGCCTTCACATGGCGAACCTGAGCACAATGATAGCAAATCCTGGTGCTTGGTACTGTGAAGATAATCCCTAGCAATATGGCCCTCCCTACCACATTTGTGGCACCTTGAAGAAGACAACCAAACACCCTCCTGAACCTTTCCGACATTGCTAGAAGTGCGCACCTTCTGACATCCTGATCGTGAATCAACAGGCTTGAACCGCTTTGCTGCAGGTTGGGACTGAACTGGAGCCTGACGCTGCTCCATCGTCTAGGTATCTATCTCAATCTCTTGCCTCCTCGCGGCATCCTAAAGCTCAGCGAGGGTACTGTATCACTGGGTAGACACAAACTCCCAAATCTGCGTCGTGAGCATGCTCAAGTATCGTGACATCTGAACCTGCTCCGATGAAGCATACTCAGGATAGAATAGAGCCCTCTCAGTAAACATCTTGGTGATCTCCATCACTGTCTATGTCGTCTGCCTCAAAGAGAGATCCTCCTTAACCAACCTCTCTCTCTCTCTCTCTCTCTCTCTCCACCAAGGGAACATACATAGTGAAGAACATCTTAAAGAACTGATTCGAAGTCACTGCAGCCTTCTCTGCAGGAGAATAAGTACCAGTTGCTAGCCTCCACCAATCCTTCACTCCTAACCGAAGAAGGTTCAGGGCGCACTTTCCCTTCTGGTCGTCTGGGCACGGACATGTGAAGAAATAGCCCTCCACATCAGACAACCACTTCATCGCCACAATCGGGTCCTTGAGCCCGCCAAACTTTGAGGGCTTCATGTTGCTGAAGTCCTAATACAGGAATGTTATCCCCCCTTCCCGTGAACCCCTGCAATAGCTACAACGGTGTATCGCTCATCAAACAGCTCAATCATAGCAGTCTTGATAGACCTAAAAACACTGGGGATGGTACCCCAGACAACAATAGCTACCTCAGTAGCGATCAACTCATGTATGTCATGGTGCACCAGCTCCAGAGCCAGATCCTCTCGTGACCACCATATGGAAAATAAACCAAAATATATTAGAAATGCCCTAAATCATACTATTACAATCATCACAGGAGAGACTAAACCCTCGGGGTTTATTACTTCCTTGCTATGTATATAGGTCCTGTGATTTCAATAGTACGGGCCCATACTACCTTCCACACCTACCTATATTTGTCTCAATGGATCATCACAAACTATCCAAAAGAGACCCACAACTAGGATACGCATACATCCTATACTTACTCTCTCGAGAGTGGCTAATCACTCCTCATCTGGCCGGTTGTTCACATACTCAATCATGAAACTTCCACAAACCCTACAACCGCTCGTGTATGCTAATCATACATAACTCTAGATTCTATATACAGTCGAATACTTGATTCTACCCTAAGCCCACAACCAAACAAGGAACATGAAATAAGGCTAAACCAAACATTCTCAGACTATAGAATCTTAGTTATGTACAACTATAACACACACACACACACTAAGAAACTATAGTAATGATATCAATTGCATCTAACATACAAGAAATTCTCCAAAGCTATCAAGCATCCTACATCAGGCAATTCTAGCATGCAATTCCTGAAGATCCATAGCCTCCCACTAGCATGCAGTTCTATCATAAACATCGTAACAAATAACAGTGTTGGTATCTTGGGGTATACTTTCTTGCTCCGGATGATCATACACATCTCATCCTTTTTGGCCATCCTTGAAAATATTTTGAAAACTCTTTTAAAATTTATTTTGAAAACTTTTGCAGATCCATAGTTTGAGTCTGGATTCACACGAATGCTCATCCAATTCTCTCAAGCTAGGGCTCTAATACCAACTTGTAACATCCAAAAATCCCAAAAAAAAAAATTCATTTTTAATTAACTAGTAATCATTGTTTTCAATCAACCCAAATCATAAGAACCCAAGATCAAATACAAATGTTCCAAAATCAGTGTATCATAATATCTCCAAAACATGTCACCGAGGAATGTGTATGATCATGCCTTTGTGTTTCCCCGATCATCTGAAGTACCTGAACATAAAACTTAAACTATAAGCCAAATCTTAGTGAATTCCCCAAAATACCACCACACAAACATATAATAGCATGCATATTGGGCCCACATCCATCGGGCTGGATTACCCTTGAGCCCACAACATGAGTATGGCTTGCCTTTCTGGCCCACAGCTCATTGTCTGGATTGCTCCCAAGCCCACAACATAATTCTAGCGTGCCTTTTTGGCCCAAAACTTATGTCTGTCTTGCTCCCAAGTTTGTTGGCTTCCACACATAGCAATATTGCCTCAACCTAACTGCACTATGTCAACATATGCAATAGATGAACATATAATCAACAAACAGATAATCATACAGATCAAACAGATCATTACAACATAGCAAAAACCTATATACAACGATACCGAACCGAATGGGCCTGCATTGGTGCCTTCGACCCACGAGTATAGTGAGAAAACTCACCCCATAGTCCGAAAAGATAGCAGAAAGAATGTTGCTACAAATGTTAACTCTACAGGTCACCTGAAGGGTAAACGGAACCTAGACTCAATTCATATCTCAAAGTACCCAAAATCCCCTTAAGTCCAACATGGTCAAAATTATAGTCAAAGGTCAAAAGTCAACGGAGTCAACCTAGACAGAGTACGCCCAACGTAGTGCACCCTTGGCCAAATTACGAGGTCTCAACAAGGTATGCGCAACGTACCATTAGGTACGCCCAATGTACTCGGCTGACATCCTTTTTCTCTATTAAGTGGTTAATCTATTAAGACACAACGTGTAACATCTTGTTTCAGGTCGTTTCATAATTCGGGGCCGTAACCCAAAGATCAAGTATCATAAGGGTTTAGGCTTTGGGGAAGAGCGGTTTAGGCATACTTGGATGTGGGTGATGTAGATATGTGATCCAATAGTTCGGTTTGTGCTTTGGAGTCAAAGGGTAAAATGGGAAAGTAGTGTTTCAGACTTCTTTTATGAATTATGGATTTTAGTTCGATGTGTTTTAAGTAAAAAGTAATTAGATTGGGTTGTAGAGGTCGTCAATACCTTTGAAGCGAAGAAGTTATGACTGTTTGAAGTTTTGACGGTTTTGGGTTAAGCTAAGTACGTTAGGCATACAGAAGGGAGTACGATGGGTGTACTAAGGCATCCTGAGTAAGCTGAGCGTACCAGGAGTACGTAGGGTGTACACGATCAGTGCCCAAACCTTATTTTCGTCGTTTGAGCCCTATTTAAGCTCCTTAACTTCCCTAAAACCATTCCATTCTCAGCATCCACCTCTCCAATACCCTCCCATGAAACCCTAACCCTAGTTTGAGACTTGTGAGCTAAAAGAAGGTGTTTTTGAGTGCTTTGGTGTATGCATGGTGCACCTTGGAGAAGAAGGATGTAATGTCCCATAAATAATGATACAAAAATTTTCATTTTCAAATTAATAAATCGTTAATACATAACATTTCCATAAAACCAAGGGAAACAAGATTTATCATGTAACACCCATAAAATTCGAGCCAATTTAAAACTTTTTAAATCATTTAGAACCATTCAATTATTATTATTTGTTTTCAAAATAATTTAAACATCAGAGTTCCTAGAAATCATAAGCATCAATCGAGGAAGTGTACGGTCACGCCTTCACCTTCCCGCAGCCATCTGCTGAACCTGAAATAATAAAAAAAACTGTAATCCCGAAAGCTTAGTGAGTTCCCCCAAAATACCCAGACCCACAATAATACACACATAATCATAAACAACATTCTATGGGTCCAGTCAACCATCGGGTTGGAATACCCCAGGCCCTCAGCCATCCGGTTGGAATGCCAACATACTATGGGTCCAATCATCCTCGGGATGGAATACCCCATGCCCACAACCAACAGGTTGGAATGCCCACACACTATGAGTCCAGTCATCCTCAGGATGGAATACTCACAACCCATAACCAATAGGTTGGAATGCCCAGGCCTATTGGCTTTCGCACAAAGTAGATAAGCCTCTACTACTAAACAAACATGTGCACATATAACAGATAATCACATAACAGTCTATAGACAACAACTGATCTAACGGATCATACCACATACCTTATAATATTATCCTACCCTCTAGGATACCGAACTAATAGGTCATACCACATATCACACAATATCATCCTATCCTCTAGGATATCGATCTAACAGATCATACTAGCATAACATAACCAAATAACAATTCAAAGGGCCATCCTTGGTGCCTTAGACCCGTGGGTATAGTGAGGATAAATCACCTTGGAATGTGGACCGAAACACGAAATCACGCTCCCAAAACACTACCCTAAACTCCAACACCTATAACCATCAATGATCAAATTCATAAATACCCGCTTACCAATTATCCTCCAAAAGTCAAATTGGTCAACCCTTGGTCAAAGCCAAAGTTAACGGTCAAGGTCAATAGTCCATGTTGACCTCAACCCGTCGAGTACCCTTAGCTACTCGCCGAGTTCCTAGCATAACTCGCCAACTCATAAGGTTTGCGGTCGTAAACTCCTTGGCCGACTCGTCGAGTCTCCCTTGAAACTCGCCTAGTTCATACATGTCCAAAGTTTGGGGAAAACCCTAGCCGACTCACCGAGTCACTAGTCTAACACACCGAACCCAAGGCAATCTTCATCAAACTCGCCAAGTCACTCTACTGACTCGCCGATTCCCTTCGGTCCTTCATCCATACAGATGCTTTTTAAGCCAGGCCAAGGCTCCATACTACAAGTCCAACTTCCCAAGGCATGCTTATCACGTAAAGTTGCAAACTTTACGTGCATGAAAGGCTCTAATGACTCATAATTCCAAATCCACACATTAAATGGGGTCTAACTCAAATGGAAGGTTGCATACATGACAAGGCTAGAAACTTTATGAACCTAGATCCCAAGGAGGGTTCAGATCTGAAGTTGCAACTTCAGATCTAGCTCATTCCCAACAATAGCTTCATAACCAAGCCAAAAAGCCCTAAACTTCATCCAAAGAGATCTAGAAAGGAATGAGGCCAAGATCATGAATTGATACCTAAAATGGAGCTAACTGAGATAGATTTTTCAGATCCATACGAGTCCCTTGCTGCTAGCTACTTGACCTTGAAGCTCCCTTCACAAGTTCCACCTTCCAAAGCACAAAACACACTCAAATGAAGCTCTCACACGAAATAGGGTTTGCTGGACTCTCTAGAGCATGTAAGGGAATAAGGGAGGCTAATTGTACCTTAAATAGGGTGCAAAACCCCTGGAAATTAGGGTTTCACCCTCCAGCTCCAACTCGTCGAGTCCCTTCTTGGACTCGGCGAGTAGGTCACTTAAACACGTGGACCAACCCGCTGCTACTCGGCGAGTCAGGCAACCAACTCGTCGAGTAGACCTTGAAATCATGAGAAATTAAAACCACAAATTGATACTCGGGAATTGGGGCGTTACATATCAAAACACCATCAAATCAGAGTAAATCACAGAATGTGGAAACACGTGGCGTGTGCCCTGCAATCATCCCGAGCTCTTCCATTTGAATATCGGTGCACCTGAAACATAAACTGCAAACCCTAAGCACAAAGCTTAGTGAGTTTCCCTAAGATATCACATACCACACATACATAAATCATATACTGGTCCCTCGCTCTCCATCGGGCCTTGCCCGGTCTCGAGTCCCACTCGGCCTCAGGCTCCGCCCGGCATCGAGCCCCGCTCATATTACAGATCTGTCAATAACCAGATCGCGCCTGACATTGCCCCACGCCCAATACACACATAAAAATATAACCATATAATCATATAAAAATATAACCTTACTAGCCCATGAAATAATCACAAAGACTATAGCATACCATATGGTCATTGAGCCCTGCCCGACATCGGGCCTTGCCCGATAAGCATAAAAATAGGTACTAATAGCTAGCATACAATATACTCATCAGACCCCGCCTAGCATTAGGCCTTTCCCGGTAAATATACTATCTCATAACACATGAAAGAGTTACGTAGACATCTAGCATCCTAACATAAAAACCATGGGCCGACATTGGTGCCTTCGAACCACTAAACCCAGTGAGGAGACTCACATCACACTGCCGAAACATACAGAAAATCTCTGGCTATTGGCTAACACATCCCTGAACTATCAATACCAAAGCAACACCTAATTAAGAATTGGTTTCTGATTTATAGCCATAAATCCATACTAGGGGTAAAAATACCATTTTACCCCTAGCCTAGTTTGGTCCAAGACTAAGGCCCAAACTCATAATCTGAAAGGCCTAAAAGCCAAATAAATCAACCAAGGACTAAATAAGGCCTGATTTTCCAAATTGGGCCCAAACCCTTACATGGGCCTGAAATTAAATCCCAACCAATTTTCCTAGCCCAAAGCACTGAGTACGCGGGGCGTCTCAGCTGTACGCTAAGCGTACACGCTATTTGTCTTGTACGTTGCGCGTACAGACTTGTATGCCTAACGTACTCATCCATTAAGTCAAAATCAACATTAAGCTCTTAACGGTTAAGTCTAGAAGTCCAAACCATATATCCGAGCCCAAACAAGTGTCTAGAACCATAAAGTCACTACCTTGGTGTCTTTGCATGCCCCAAAAGAACCCAACTTCAAGATATAACATTATACTTTCACCAAATGGACACAATCTAACACATGGGGGATTCCAAACCCTAAAGGAGGTAACTTTATGAATCTAGATCCTCAGAAACACCAAGAATGGCAACTCATAGCTCCTGGAGTGGTGCCAATCAACTAGATCTCATTCTTGGGGCCAAAGAGGAACCAAAACTCATACAAAATAGATCTAAGCCAACAATGAACAAGTTCATAGCTTTTTACCTCAAACAAGCTGGAAATAAAGTAGAGAATCAAGATCCATAAGATCTTCCAAGATCCACAACCTTGCACCAAATTCCATCTTCTTGAAAATGACCCAAAAACACCAAGATGCACATAATGAGCTCAAAAACACCACAACGGAGGCTAAGGAACGATTTATAGGGTTTTGGGGACCTGGAGGCTGGTAAAGAGGCCAGCCCTAAAGACTTAATGTGCTTATATAGGGTACAACATCAAAAATTATGGTTTTCCTTTACCCCTCGTACACCCTGTATACTCCTCGTATGCCCAACATATAAGGTCTCGCACCCCCAATCCAACCCTTGCAGTACGCTAAGCGTACACTACATTACGCCTCGCATACCACCCTTTTCATCAGTACGCCCCACGTAGTCCCTAGGTATGCCCCGCGTACTAGGGTTTCCTCTTAAACCCTTAAGCACTCCAAAGGCCATAACTTCTTCGTTATAAATCCGATTTAGATGATCCTTATATCCATGAAGAGGTGACAAGAAGATGTACACTTTAATCAACCCATACCCGCCTTACAATATCTCGAACATACATCCAATTTCCATACAAGCTCGAGTTGACCTATTACCAAAATACCCTTTTACTCTAAAACACAAACCGGACACCCGAATTATCCAAATTACATCATCCACCTCCAAAGGAGCCTAATTCTCAATTCTTCAAGGGTCTTACGTGTTCTAATACCCATTCCATGACTACCACCTCGAAATGGGAAACTATTCTATACAGGGCGTTACAACTCTCCCCCACTTAAATTAGATTTCATCCTCAAAATCATTCCATACCTTCTCCGGCCCGCCCAATAACCTGAGCTACACTGCCACAACCCCGAGCATACCACAACCTTCCTAAGGCAACCGAACCCAACCCTAATAGGGCTCTCCAACCTGAAGATAAATGAATCCTTTCTCCACCTGAAAATAAACCCTAGCAAAGCAACCACGTCTACTCAACCTGGAATATGAAGTCTTGAGATGGTCTGACTCCCTGAAAGACCCCCATACCGAACCATTGTTAAATCCATTCCACTTATCTGCCAGTTGACTACTCAACTTGTGATAACTTGAGGTTCCCACTAGAAAACAGAATCACAGACCAATTATTGCAGTAGAACACTTATACTTAATAAAAGGCTCAGATAATCCTTCGAGTAGGAGACTCATCCTTGCAACGGTTAGACTCAAACAAGAGCTGCACAACATGGTAAAATTATTTACTTTGAGATTATCTAATCTAAAATGCAAGTGACCTAACATCTCCTCCGAATAACAAGGTACTCTACACACAAGTTGTGACAACCCGAAATTTCCATCTGTACGAACAATATCTATTCAATAGAAGTCAGTCCAATTTCAGTGATTTTCAGACAATTTCAAACAAGTTTGTGTACATTAGGGTTTACACTTCAGGAAATATCAGGAGAGTGGATGCTCCTGGGATTGTGAAATTTGAACATTTCAAGTTTCATAATGTTACAATCCAACATCCGGAATAAAAATATTTTCTGTCAAAATATTTCAGGACTATAAATAGTTTTCTGAATTAAATTAATTCATTATTCACAATTCCAACTAGAGAAAAGCCATGTTCTCTCTGACGGATCTTCGGGTTTTTATCCCAGATTGTGAGTAACTTTTTCTAGTAGTGTTAGAATACATATTAGATGCTTATAACATGATTTAGATGGCTAAATCATGAGATTTAGGAGTTTACTCCCCAAGGTGTTCTTGGGCGGTAAACTCCCGAAACGAAGCCAAAACTGACATTGGTGCTAGGATAAGGCCTTAGAACATTATGTATGCATGTTAGGGACAAGAAAACACACACAAAACCACCCAAGATTGGGAGTTTACGGCCCAGAACTCTCTTAGGCCGTAAACTCCATTTCCTAGCCCTAAATGGTGATTTGAGGACTTAAGGACTTTAAGGCTTGCATCTAGGTTATTCTCCCAAGTAGCTTAAGGTCTTAAACACTTCAAATGACACAAATGAAAGTGAGTTTACGGACCAGAACTCTCCTAAGCCGTAAACTCCATGTAAATGTTCACAAAGGGTGTTTTCATGACACCTAAGGGCCTAGACCTTTACAAGAAAATGTACCCACTAAATGGAAGGACCAAACCACACCAAAATCACTTAAACAAGTGAGTTTACAGCCAAGACATGGTTCTTGGGCCGTAAACTCCTAAAAAGGGCACTAAGTGGTGCCTAATGCCTTCACATGCTAGGATTAAAAGTCTAGAACACATCCCACTAGTACAAGAGGCTTGAAAGCAACCAAGGAATCACCCCAAGGGAGTTTACGGCCGTAAACTCCAAGGGGAAATGTCCTTGAGGCCGTAAACTCCTATTTGGAGTACTTCTAGGCCTTAAACCCTTCCAAGAACATAGCCACTAGGTTAGAATAATTCTAGAAAGCATTTTGGACTTCAAAACACACCAAACACACATGTTTGGGAGTTTACGGCCGTAAACTCAAGAGTTTACAACCGTAAACTCCATGTGTGATGGTTTAAGGAGAGTAAACTCTCATATAGGGTCCTTTGGAAACCCTAAACACAAGTACCCTGTCCCACAATTGCTTAGATGAAGTCCTTACGGCTTAAAACACTTATATAAAGTGTTATCTATGTCTAGAATGTATTAAACATTATCAATTAGTCTTTGGTGTCTAATTGAGTGCATATATGTGTGATTATATGTTCATTAGGATCGTAGTGTGTGCACAAGTCCTCGCTTGACACCTAGCAATCCGATACCATTCAGATCATTCCAATCACCAACTACAGGTGAGTTCATACCCCTAATCAATGTTTTAAATGATTTTAAATGCTTTAATGGGGGGGGGGGGAATACAAGTAGAAACAAACATGTTATTAAATCATTGATATGTATTTTATAACGGTGTTTGTCAGTTAACAGATGTCACATGCTACAAAATGTGATGCATGAAATGGTTTTACATCTTAAAAGCACATTGTTACCAAATGTTTTATCTTTGAAATGTTTATTCAAATGACATCAAGTCATTGTTAATTATTGTTCAAAACCCATAAGATGTCTTACAAAACCATTTTTCATTCTAGAACTAAACTATGCATATACACTTATATTCTTATATATGTATTGATGTTATAGTTTGCATCTTTCATTTAGTTTTCCATACTCTTGAGTAGTAAGAGTGGGTAAACTTACATGAGCAACTAGTTATATTATAGTAGATTATCATAGGGATAATGTGAAGATATCAAACATTACTTCTATTACAAGGAGTCACACAAGAGTCAGTTCATTCATGAGTCTATACTAGTACCTTATCTGATACATGAGTACTTACAAATGTTTTCCTGATACATGAATATGTTTACATATACTTACTTGTTACATGGATACACATACATGAATACCCTACAAGAACACTTTTACATAGGTGCATTATCCTGTATTCGTTTACCTGGATGCTTGTACTTAGGACTATGAGTACGATTTATTAGTACTTCTGTGTAACACTTCCTGCATATCCCACTGTACCTTGGGATATCTAGACAGGACTCTATCCCACTGTACAGAACATTCGGGTCTTGGTAGAAGACTACACTTCATACGTACAGAACATTCGGGTTTTGGTAGAAGACTACATTTCATACTTATAGAAAATAAGGGTTTTTCTAGGGATTTCATACCTACCTCAACACTTTCATTTAACGATTTACATGGCCTTCATATCAGATTTCCACAAACAAGGCAATGACACTTATATACTTATGAATTCACCAGCTTTAAAGCTGATACTCGCTTTCAAAATAACTTGTATTCTCAGGTCATCAGTAGACAGGTACGGAGGCCAGGTTTTGAGAAGACGGAGCAGACAAGTCTCGTCTTTTATTTTGATTGTATATTTTTGGTGTCTTACTACAATAAAAGAATACACATGTATTAAAACTTTACTTATAATGCAATGGATGATGTTGTTGCTTGTTTATTATATTACACTGTTGTGATACTGTACATGACGTCCTCCACCCCTGAACGTTTCCGCCGTTCGTGGTTTTGGGGTGTGACACAAGTTCCAAATCAATAATAATATCAGGACTTATCTTGATGCCCTTCACAAATAGAACCAATCCAAGACACAATCAAAAAAGATTGATCTATCATTTGATGCCCTCGGCATATAGATATCCCAATTCTTATCCCACTAAAAAGAAAATCCTGCACATAAACACTCGTGATACCCAACTTGAGATCTCACCCAAAAACCAACCTGATACTCAACTCATAACCCGAGATCCATGAATTTGCACCTTCATTTCACCTAAAACCTTTTGATTCACGACAACTCCTCACTATATCGAGATATAAAGGTTATCAAACCATCGCTGAGACTACCGGTCTCGCACCTGGTCCAACCACCAGGTTCCCAAGAGTCCAAATAAAAAGGCTACCCAGCTTATAAACTCCTCTGTATTACACACTGACCACCCACTTAATCCTGCAAATCAAGATCCAAAACCTTGACCCAACGGTCTCTACCAGGTCCCACCTATATTTCCATAATCACACGGGCCTCGCCCATAAGTCTCAACCAACTATACCACAGAGCAGCCTCACCCACGAGTCCCACCCATCAAGAGCTACACATGCCCGACTCCGCTTCGGACTCAAATAGTCCTCAACCTAAAACTGAGAATTACTCCTTGACAATCCTAAATGGCATGCCCAAGGCACGAATTGATTCCCCTTTTACACTCATAACCACCTCCAACGATAGTTTACCTCGAACTGGTGAATGTTACAATCCCATCGCAGTCTTACAACACTTATAACTATCCATGGTTACCACCCATGGCCTAACCACACCCTAACCATCACAATCCCACACATCCTGAGCCGAAACCTGCATCCAATTAGATGTTCGGATCATACTTCGAACTCCGAAGCCCTCAACCTGGACTCAACTCCAAGCCTATTATGCATAATAATGGAGACGCCGGCCAACAGTTGGAAGTTTCTTGAACTCCCACTTATACAACCTCAATCCAAACAACCACTTGGGTCGTTTCTCCTTTTGCATAGGATGTGAAACTTGCCCTAGTTCCACACCCTTCCTAACTCTTGGAAATCCTAATCGATTCTCCCCCACTTGGGTTTGACGAAACTCCCTCACCTCTTAAATCTGATGGATTCCCGGCCCATCAACTTCATATAGCATGAACCGCCTATTGCCTGCACTAATCAATACTAGCGTTCTATTGCCATCCAAACTCAATGATCGCCTAATTGCTGAAATAATAAAGAATACTCTTGAAATCTTAACCAATCTGATAATCCAAATCACCTCCCACATATAATACCAATTCCTTGAGTTCTTATGCTGGCGACTAAAACCCATAACACTTACCCTAAACTGATGAATCTTCACCCAAACTTCCATTCTCAAAGAATCATAGAATTCTAACTGTCTACAACCCATGCAGATATAAAACTCCCCAGACATTTCCCATAACCAAACAACTCATGCAACTGACACCACCATCTTCCTGCTATCGCTCCTCTCTTAGCAATGGTAGTGCTTGAACCCAAAAGTTCTTCCATAGGTAACTACCGATCATATCAGAACAGATGATAAAACCACTGAACTCTGAATACATTAGAGAACTAACCCGCTAACCCTGACCAAAGATCCTTCAAGCAATACCCCTAAATTGATCTCGACAAAGACCCGGATCAACAACTGAACACGTTAAAACTCGCTCAACAAGATACAAACCTCTACAGATTCATTGAAGACTCTCGACATGCAGAATGGCATAACAATCCTTGATAATATAACTCAGACAATAGCAGAAAATTCAACCTGAGATATTGCTTACCCAAACCCAAGCAAAATTCCAACGAATACAAATTTCCGACAATAACCTAGAAGAAAACAGAAGATGACATGCCCGTAAAGCATCTTAAGTAATCCTGACCTCCTCCTCCTGAGTTACCCCGACCATCCTGGGGACATGGTGCAAACTCACCTCCAATCCCAAATGACAAGAACTAACTATAGGATCCTTCTTCCTGAATGATTCTAGAGATCAACAAGCTTTAGGCCCAACTGCCCTACTACAACCTCGGCCCGAAAGGCCCCGAGATGACCATCCTAGAGCTCAAAAATCCCTTCCTTAGCTAAACCACATACCACCGGGGTACATTCCAAAATAGTACGAGTAACCTCCGATGAGATGAACTCCCGTATCCGCACATCAATCGACTCAGTACCTGCTCTTGAGACGGGACCAGATACTAGACCCCATTCCTGAGTGCTCAACACCATACTGAAAACAACATGAAAAAGATCCGAATATGACCAAGAATCCTCATCCCATAGGCTTCGCAGATTCTTCAAGACTTTCCTCGATTCGAGTATGGATCCTGTACTTTCTGTAGTATGGGCCCAATACTACCTTCCACACCTATCCATACATTCCTTAAGAATCCTCCCGAATCCTCTAATTCACCTTCTCAAATCCATACACCAAACACACACTACCCAGCACAACAAAACCCATTGAAGCAATCCCTAGGCTTTCCTAGGTTCTTGATCTCACCCTGCCATCAGCTGATCAAGAACTCCTCATAATGTCAGTTAGCTACCTCATGAACACAATCAAATGCAACAAAAGCTTAGATAATCCTTCGAGTAACAGACTTATCCCTACATCGGTTAGACTCAAACAAGAGCTGCATAATAGGGTCAAATACGTCACTCTGAGATTATCCAACCTTTGCCACATATGACTTGACATATTCACTTAATAAGTAACTCACATCACTTATGAATTCCACAAAGCACAAACCCAACAACATTCGTGCAGTAACACTCCAATCCACAGAATAATCACAGCCAGCCAATCCCACATACTACAACCCATACTAGGAGCTCCCACTCTTGCTACTGATTGCCTTACGCATACAAGTCATACCCAATCTAGCGTCCCATGCTTCCTAGGCTACCAGGCATCATATATCAGGCCAACCTATCACTGGCTAATCAGAACTAGCATGCAAGTCTACAAGCTCAAACAATAGGCATACAAGGCATCTCTCCTAGCATTCAATCATGCAAACACTGAGCAGATCCTTAGACCTAACTAGCATGCGACTCACAAATTCATAAATCAAATCATACCAGATAACATGTATGGGTATTTTGGGAGAAACTTACTTGAGATTGGTGGATTACATGCATCACACCCTTTCTTCTATTAGAAAATTTATTTTTCCCTTTTTAAATCATTCTTCTTTCATTTTTGAAAAACTTTACCAAATCCTTAGTTTGAGTTCAGACAAACTCAGAGTATGTCCGAATCCCTCAAACCAAGGCACTGATACCAACCTGTAACGTCCTAAAAATAATGACATAAAAATCTTCATTTATAAATTAATAAGTCGTTAATACATAACATTTCTATTATGCATCTTATTTCTTAATATTATAGTTCAATACATATCGATTGAAGGCAAACGGGCAACAAGCTGCGCCGCTAGCCCTTTCTGGATGGCAAAACCAATTCTTTTGAAAACAACATTTGTGGATCTAGGAGATATGACATTAGAATGCATGACCCATTGGACTCTATTAAGGAGCTCCACTGCCTCTGGTGCGATAAAACCAAATGTATCGAATGAAAAGGAACAAACACATGTTGATTTTCTCTACATGCATTCTCGTGCTTTACCACTTTGCACGCATCGGCTTTCAAAGCGGCATGCCCAGCTGTGAAACCCCCACTCCCCAAACCAACGAGAGGAGAGACCCCAGTAAGATCCACGCACGCATGCTTCCCTCCTATCCATCCAAAGACCAAAATGTCATCCGGTCTAAGTGTGGACCTGCCATCCTACGGGTCCGTCAAAAAGTTCACTGGTGCTTCTTTCTTCACAGAAATACCAGCACGCCGACAAGCATCAAAGAGAACATCCCGAACCACATCATGTCTATACTTGAAACCAGGGAGCTCTCTACAATGAACCGCGTGTTCCCCAAAGGTATCCAAACATGCCTTGCGACAAATTGGGCATATCTCGTCAATTGGGAATATGGGAATCACGAGGCGGTAACGAAGGATAGTTCGGTACTCCACAGGAGACATATGCTGGCCAAGACCATCAATAGGGATAGTTAGCAGAAAATCTTGAGCATGAGGCGCCCGCAGACACTCAAAGACTGTTTTCTGTCTGACAGTCATGTCGAAGTCGACTTCCATATCTTGGGTGATTTCTATATAACCAAGGGAATAAAGATTTATCAAAACACCATCAAATCATAGTAAATCACAGAATGCACAAACACGTGGTGTATGCCCTGTAATCATCCCGAGCTCTTCCATTTGAAAACCAAAGCACCTGAAACATAAACTGCAAACCGTAAGCACAAAGCTTAGTGATTTACCCCAAGATACCACATATCACACATACATAAATCACATACTAGGCCCCCGCCCTCCATCGGGCCTCACCCGATCTCGAGTCCCACTCGGCCTTGGGCTCCGCCCGACATCGAGCCCCGCTCGGATTATAAATCTGTCAATCACCAGGTCGCGCCTAACATTGGGTGCCGCTCGATACACACATAATAATATAACCATATAATTATATAAACATATAACATTAGTAGCCCATGAAATAATCACAAAGACTATAACATACCATACGGTCATCGAGCCCCGCCTGACATCGGGCCTTACCTGGTAATCATAAAAAAGGTACTAATAACTAGCATACAATATACTCATCAGATCCCACCTGGCATCGGGCCTTGCCTGGTAAACATACCATCTCATAACACATGCAAGACTTATGCAAACATCTAGCATCCTAACATAAAAACCATGGGCCGGCATTGGTGCCTTCGACCCGCTAAACCCAGTGATGAGACTCACCTCACACTGCCAAATAAATCAACCAAGGCCCAAATATGGCCCAAATTTCCAAATTAGGCCCAAACACCTTACATATGCCTTACCCCAAAGCCCAACCAATTTTCCCAGCCCAAAACACTTGCGCTCATATGGCCCATTAGGAACTCAAACACCCAAGTCCAAAAGAAAACAAAACTTAAAGCCTAAATGCAAAATCCCACCTGACTGAGTTGGCATGGCGTACTCAGTTGTACGCTAAGTGTACATGCTATTTGGCTTGTAAGTTGTGTGTATAGACTTGTACGCCCAACATACTCATCCATTAAACGAAAATCGACATTAAGCTCTTAACGCTGAAGTCCAAAAGTCCAAACCACAGATCTGAGTCCAAACAAGTGTATAGAACCATAAAGTCACTGACTTGGTGACTTTGCATGCCCAAAAACACCCAACTTCAAGATATAGCATTATACTTTCACTAAATGGACACAATCTCAAACATAGGCGATTCCAAACCCTAAAGCAGGCAACTTTATGAATCTAGAACCTCAAAAACACCAAGAGTGGCAACTCACAGCTCCTGGAGTGGTGCCAACCCACTAGATCTCATTCTTGGGGCCAAAGAGGAACCAAAATTCATACAAAATAGATCTAAGCCAACAATGAAAAAGTTCATTGCTTTTTTACCTCAAACAAGATGGAAATGAAGTAGTGAAGGATCCATAAGCTCTTCCATGATCCATAAGCTCTTCCATGATCCACAGCCTTGCACCAAACTCCATCTTCTTGAAAATGACCTAAAAACACCAAGATGCACATAATGAGCTCAAAAACACCACCATAGAGGCTAAGGAACGTTTTCTAGGGTTTTGGGAACTTGGAGGCTGGTAAAGAGGCCAACCCTAAAGACTTAATGTGCTTATATAGGGTACAACTTAAAAAAAATAGGGTTTTCGTTTACCCCTCGTACCCCCCGCGTACTCCTCGTACACCCAGCGTACGAGGTCTCACACCCCCGATCCAACCATCGCAGTATGCTAAACGTACACTACATTACGCCTCGTGTACCACCCTTCTCATCAGTACGCCCTGCGTACTACTTAGGTACGCCCCACGTACTAGGGTTCCTTCTTAAACCCTTAAGCACTCCGAAGGCCATAACTTCTTCGTTATAAACCCGATTCAGATGATCCTTATATCCATGAAAAGGTAACAAGAAGCTCTACACTTTTAATCAACACATATATGCCTTATAATATCCTAAACAAACATCCAATTTCCATTAAATCTCGAGCTGACATATTACCAAAATACCTTTTGGCTCCAAAACACAAACTGGACACCCAGATTATCCAAATTACATCATCCACCCCCCAAATGAGCACAATTCTCAATTATTCAAGGGTCCTAAGTCTGCTAATACCCAATCCCTAATCACCACCCTGAAATGGTAACGATTCAAAACAAGGCATTACAAAGGAACTTCTTCGTGAAGTGTTGCTTGAATTGGAGCTTATAGATCTGGACTTTGTTCACCTTGATCTATCTTCTAAAGGTATAAAGTTTGAATCTTGATGAGGAATTTGTTATATCTAGATAGTTTTGGATGTTATGAGCTTTTGTTCCTTTTAGTGCATAAAGTTTAGATCTTGAAAGTTTGTGACCTTTTTATGGATAAAGTTGGAAACTTTATCCGTCTAAACGTCATTGTGATTCAGATCTAAAGGTTAGAGACTTGGACTTAATGGATTAAGTTAAAAAAGATGCACTTTTTGGTCCCTTTGATACTTAAAGTCTAGATCTTGGTGGTTTGAACCATTCTAATGGATAAAGTTGTAAATTTTATCCATTATGGAGCTATTCGGATCCAAAAAAATGTGATCTTGATCCTTCTATTCCTTCAATGAAAGCGTCATGATGTCTTAATGGATTAATAAGTTAAGGTCCTGGCTTTTGGACCTTTTCTAGACATGGAAAGTCATAAAGGTGGAAACTTTATGACTTAGAATGGTGTTATGGGACTAGATCTAAGTGTTGGATGAAAGGGCTTAAGAGATTAAGCACTTAATGGAAAAGTGCCTTTTAGCCGAGTACGTTAGGCCTACCTTTGGGTATGCTGCATGTACTCGTGAGGAGTCCTATCCTTGGATGGTGAGTATGTCATGCGTACGAGCTGAGTACGTTGGGCGTACATAGCCTAAAGTTTGACTTGTTGAGTTCGACTTCCGTTCACCGTTGACTTTTTGACTAACTTTGACCTTGGGTCAAACTTGAGGGTTTTGGGCTATTAAATAAGATTTTATCTAGTTCTGGTATTAGTGGATTTTCGGGTTCAAGTAGTGTAGAAAAGGGATCGTGTCGTAGTGTTTAAGGGTTCTTCGATTCAGGTGAGTCTTCTCCTGGTGGTTGTGAGTTGAAGGCACCAATGCCGGCTCACTAAATTATGTATGTAGGATGCTAGCTGTCATTGTGACTCTTGCATGTTTGTATAAGCTTGTGTGGTAGAATAGTTGTATATGTGATGACCAGCTGGGTCTAGCTGTTTTTATTGTGTTATGTTGTTTATATGTGACTGAAACTTTTGATAATCTCTAGGGTTGCTGATAACCACCAGGCGTGCTGTTAGCCCACTAGGACTGTTGATAGTCCCCAAGGTTGCTGATAACCTGTAACGACCCAAAATTATGAAGTAAAAATTCATTTTTAAGTCAACCAAAACATTAACTATATTTTAAGTCAACATTCAAGATTCTTTTTCTAAATATTCAAAAGTACTTTGTAAGAAAATAGTTATCAGAATACAACCTGAAAATCATTATAATGTGGAAACAAGGGTGGATGTCCCGTGATCAAGTCGGGCCCATCCCATTGGAACCAAAAGTACCTAACACCATAACCATAAAAACCGTAATCACAAAGCTTTGTGAGATCTCTAAAATACCACATACCATACATATCAAACACATAATGAGCCTCACCCAACATCGGGCCCCACTTGATATACAGATCTGTCAATCTACGGGTCCTACCCAATGATTGTAACAGGCCCCGCCCTAACTCATATAACGGGTCGCGCCCATTGAGTATAACGGGCCTCGAATTAAATCGCATAACGAACCCTACCCAACATACAAACATGAAAGTATAGCAGGTAATAGCATACATAATAACCTTTGGGTCCTGCCCACTAAGCATATGAACACATACACATGCAAGAGTCACATAAACATCTAGCACTCTAACATAATAAACCCTGGGTCGGTATTGGTGCCTTCGACCCGCTAAACAAGGAGAGGAAGACTCACCTCAAGCTGCTGAATATCTCAGATAAAAGTTCAGACTGCGGATCCGGAAAATCCTTGTGCGCTAGCACTAACAAATAATACCAAAATAACAATTGGTCCACAAACCATAGCTAGGATCCAAGTCTGATTGTTCAACAATCAGGGTAAAAGTCCATTTGACCCTTTCCTTACTTGGCCCAAAATCTGAGGCCCATTAATAGCATCAAAAGCCCATTATGGCCTCACTTCCTAATTGGCCCAAAACCCATCTTGGGCCTAGTCCAAAGAGGCCCAAATTCCTAAAAGATACCTAAAGCTCCAAATGGGCCCAAGCACCAAAAAGGCCCACATACAGAAAACTAGGGCCCAACGAGGCCCACAAGGTCAAAAACCACATCTCACATCGTGACCAGCCTTGGTCATGTCTTGAGAGCTCACTCAATCAGATCCCAACTCACCACGACTTAACCTAGCCAACTCAGACAAAGGAAAGTCAATGGGGTTGCCCTCACATCGTGAGAAGCCTTTATCACATCGTGAGCCCCAAGTAGATGACCACAAACAGGACCAAACGCTTCTCACGTCGTGAGAACAATCTGAGGCTAAAAACCCAACTTTTAAGTCCTTAATCCATTAATCCTTCAATCCTACTTCTTTTAGAAGCTAACAAGGACTCCAAAGGCCAATAAAAACGATTACTTGATGGACATGCATGCCCCAAGCATGTCCTAAACCCATATTAGTTCAAAATGACAATAAATGGCCCCAAACTCAAACAAGATTCATAAATTTTAACCACACTACAAATCCATAAGACTAAATCTTAGAGAATGACTCATTGATCCATAAATTTGCCAACTTTATCGATCCCAAGCATGCAATCCCACATAAACATGCAAAGAGGAGCTTAGAACTTAGATCTATCAATTTGAGCTCATAAAGGTTGGATCTTGGACACTTAGAATGGTCCAAAATGTACATAAGATGATGATGATAAAGCATCATTGTTGAACCAACACTCTAGAACCGCTTCTTCTTCTGGCCACCAAAACACTAAAATGGATCCAAAATCACCAAGATGGATTAGGGTTAGAATTTTTCTAAGTTAGCGGAAGGTGGAGGCTGAGAAATGAACCTAAAACCGAGTTATGGGGGCTTAAATACATGGGAAACCCTAAAACTTTGTGGGCTTGGGCTGTAATGATCCTCATGTTGTGAGCCCTTATTGCTCACGTTGTGAGCTCAGTCCCGGATGGAATCTTCATGCGACCCTCTTCACGTCGTGAGCCTTCATGCCTCACGTCGTGAGGACCTCTTTTCTCCAAAATCCAACCTTTTGACCCTCTAAAACCCTAATTCAATTCATCCAAAAAATAGATGGTTTACACGTTTCATGTTTTCTTATATTAAAGGAGGGACACGTATATATTGCATCGCATCAATGGGAGACTTGTATACTTGATAACTTTTAATAATATGTTGATAAATGTTTTAAGATCTTGCGGTTGTGAATTAAATAAATACTTAAAGGTTTAATTGAAAATTTTTGGTTGAAATTTGGGGAGTTACATGACGTCCAAAGCTCAGATCTAGCTCCAGATAACATTCAAAGTCATAAAGCTTCCAACTTTATGACTTTCCAAGGCTAGAAAGGGTCCAACAACTAAACCCTAACTTAATACACAAACCAAAGCCTCATATCTCATGCATAAGGAAAGTAAAGGGACCAAGATCACATTTTTCTGGTTCTAAGCACATGCAAACGCCTGGAAGGACAACCCTTATGGGTTAAAGTAATCCATACTCAAGAACACCAAGATCTTGGGACTAAAAACGTAAATACCTAAGAACTAGGAAGATCTAAAGCAAATATACATTAAGATCCAAACTTTATACCTTTAAAGGATGATTGAGGGTGAGATACTTCTGGATCAAAGATGCCTTGAGCTTCCAAGATGATTTCATTCCTTCCTTCTTCCTTCAAGAACACAAAAAATGCACTCTCAAGCTCAAAAAGGTTCACACAAAGGATTAGGGTTTGTTAGGGACAAGTTGTGAGATGGAGGTTGATGAATGAAGGGGTCTCAATGAGATAATGATGCTTAAATTAGGGTTTGACCCTCAGCCACGTATGCCAAGCGTACAAAGGAGTATGTGTAGCGTACTCACAAAGTGGCAAATTTTCACTTAAGTGACAAGGAGACCAATTTTGCAACAAATTTCATTTTTAAGGGAAGAAAAGAAAAATACTTGGATCAAGGTGTTACAGAAAGTGTATGTCTCAACATATGAGTTGTGTGGTATTTTCATGACATACTTTTGCAGGTGTTTGTCTGGATTAGATTTGTGGGAGGTGCACGATTTGGTGACGAAGTTGTCGGCATCAAATATGTAGTGGAATGTTTTGTCACCTTCACCTTTTTGCAGACTCGGATGCGTTATGTGGTTGTCCAACCCGAATTTGAAGTTTTATATATTGAAAATGAGGGTCTAATAGGATAGCCTAATTTGAAACATGTATAATCCTTTTGGCTTACATCAATCATCAAACACACACACACACACAGGGAGATATATATATATATATATATATATATATATATATATATAGAGAGAGAGAGAGAGAGAGAGAGTGAGAGAGAGAGAGAGACTATTTATTATATAATAATAGATGGTACCTAAAAGGCCATTTGAAGTCATGCATAACTTAAACTTCTCTATAGTCACCACATAAGTAAACATGTCTACCGAATTCTTTGTACCAATGATTTTCTTCAAATTTGGAGTCACATCACTTATCAATTCCATGAGAAAGTGCTACCTCATCCAAATGTGTTCTATGCTACTATGAAACATTGGATTCTTTGACAAGTGGACTACAGTCTGGTTGTCACAATACAATACATAATCTTACTGTTGCATCCTAATTTCTTATAGGAAGTTATTTAACTATATAGACTCTTTACATGCTTCCGCAATCAGAATTTACTCTACTTATATGGTTGAAAGAGCAACACTCTTTTCTAGACATAAAAACCAATTGAGGATGTAGCTTAGATTGTAAATACATAATCGGTTGTTCTCTATCATGAGCCCATACAACCGCCAAACAATATCAGCAAAATCTTCAAGACTAACTCTTTTCTTCTATAACATAAGGCAAGCTTGGAATTACCTTCTAAGTAACATAATAGCCACTTGACTCATTCCTAATGCTTTCTCCATATATTTGGCATAAATCGACTCATAACTCCCTCTGTAGTAGCAAAACCATAATTTCACAACCAACTTATCAAATTTTAAAATTTTCATTTTTAAATTACCAAAAACCATAGTTTCACAACCAACTTATCAAACACAGGATCATCCCAAAGCAATAAGTATCATAATTATCAGAGTATCTAAAAGCATGTACCAGTAGTAAATTCCCCAACGCATGTGTATAATCAGAACTTTGCCTTCCGATGGTCCTGCGAAGTACCTGCCACATATAAATAAAAAACTATAAGCACAAAGCTTAGTGAGTTCCCCAAGATACCACATATAACATAGCATAAATAATCACCTATGGGTTATCTACAACCCTGGGATTATCAGCAGTCCCGGTGAGCTAACAGCATGCTCAAAGAGTTATCAGCAACCCTTATTGGCTATCAACAACCTTAGTTATGTATGATTATCATATTGTAACATAACATAGCAGCTAGACCTAACTGGTCATCATAATACAGCTACCCTACCATACATGTAAGAGTAAGTGAGGAGACTTACCTGATACTGATGAGACGAAAAACCTAGCACCCAAACTGCCAGATCTAGGCTCCGCCTAGTCAACAAAATAATTAACCTTAATTAAAAATTAAGGTCCAAAACCACTCACGAATCCTAAATACACTACCAAACATACTAAGAGCAAAAGGACCATTTTTCCCTTCCTTTGGTCCAAAACCCTAAACTTTGACCAAAGGTCAAAGTCGGCAAAAGTCAACATCCACGAGTACGCTGGGCGTACAACTGAATCACCTTGCATCCGGGGAAACTCAGACTACGTTGCGCGTAATTAGGAGTACGCATGACGTACTCCAAAAATCACCAAATCCACTATTTGACGTCTTAATCCGTTAAGACAACCATTCCAACTACAAATCTGACTAATTTAAAGCCTCTTAATCCATAAAGTTGTGGGCTTTAAACCATTGCAAGGCTAGGAGAGGCTTAAAACATCATTTCACCCATTCTAGTCTACTTTACTCATGTATGAGTCAAAAGGGAAGATCAAGCAAGCATTTTTATCAATCTAGATGTCTTAATATGCATGAAAGGACAGCTTAAACCCTTTGGAGAGCCCCAAACTCAAAAGATCCAAACTTGGGGACTTTTAGCTCATAAATCTTAAACTAAAGAGATCTAGAAGAACATTATAAGCTTTATACCTGAAAATGATGCACAAAGGTGGGAAGTTTATGGATCCTAAGCTTGCTAACACCTTCTTCTTCTTCTTCTTCTTCAACTACAAGAGCCAAGAACATTCAAAACTTGCAATAACACACACACAAACCACACACACGAGATTAGGGTTTATGGGAGGGTTAGAGGTTGATAAGGGTGGTTAGAAATGAAGCCATAATGTTCCTTATATAGGGATCCACTCAATATTATGGTTTTGCACCTGAGCTTAGTATGCCCAGCGTACTAGTTGACCCCTTCGTGTTCATGCATACGCCACGCGTACAATTCTTTGTCGACTTTTCTCTATTAGGGACCAACTTTGACACTTTAGAAAAAGATTCAAAGAATGGTAAACGTACCTTATTTCGGGATGTTACAAATATGTTACCTATTGTACACCATCATACATCAAACTACCACCTGCTGAGCCTTATGGAGCCTTATCCATCTCTTCATTTCTTGTTCTGTCTTTGAGGACTGTTTCTTTGAGAGTCTCAACTAACCTCCTAAAGGTGTACTTCTAGTTTTCACATATGTCATGCTAAATTTCTCTAAAACCTTTGTAATGTACTTTTCTTGAGAAAGTTTCAAAGTAACAACAACTCTGTCTTTGGTTATGCTCATGTTTAATATCTACTTGGCAACCCCTAGGCCCTTCATGTCGAACTCTCTAGATAACTATTTCTTCAGCCTATTGATCTCCCATTGACTCCTTGCTAGCTCTTTTGGGAGCCAGATCCCATGTTTAGTTTGTCTGGCGGCTACAAGGTCAAAGGCGAACTAATCTCCACAATTTAATAGTTTTGTATGCATGTAATATATTTGTAACACAATTAATTTTTGTAAAAAAAAAAGATTATACAAGCTTTAATAAATATCCACAAATTTAAATCTTATTTTCTAAGATTTTGAACAACATGTAGATACAACTTTACACATGGCGAGACCTAAAATGTTGCCTTTCAAAGGTGAACTTCAGATATTTGACATTCAAAATTCTCTAAAAAAATTTAGGAATTTTACAAATTTGACTTTCGTACTCTGCAAAATACAAAAAAATCATAGGTTTTCAATTGAAAAACATTTATTATTAAGTTGTTTATGATTAACAAAAAAAAAAAAACTTCAAATACTATTTTCATAGCAAAATAGAGTTTGTGATAGAGTTTTAAAGGGATAATGTCATAAAAAACCTTAAGTTTGGCAGAAAATGTCGGTTTTACCCTTCGGCAGATTTTTGGTTCGTTTATACCGCAAACTTGTCATTTTTTTGTCGGTTTTGCCCTTGTTACCTGCAATAGCAGGTTTTCAGGTTAATATGAATTATTTTTTGTGAAAAAACCCTTAAGTTTATAAATATTTTGCAAAAAAAAAAACCCTTAAGATTATAAACATATAAAATATAAATATATATTCAAATTTTGATAAAACTATAGTTTTCTACTAAAACATATTTTTAGCTTTATATACGATAACTTTTATATTGGTTTGATATAAACTTTTTATATTTAAATATTAAAAAAAAGTTACCTAGTTTTATCAAAATTTGAATATATTTCTTAATTAATACTTCAACTTTTCAAAACAAAATTAAAAAACATATGTTAGTTAATAATTATGCTAAAATAGTTAATATGAATAATATGGCATCAAATACATTCAATTAATTTTTTAAAAGATAAATAAAAATATTTTATATGTTTAAAAAGTTTGTATTTCAGAAATACTAACGTATCATATTTTTTATATGCTTAAATACATAATCATATTATCATATTTTTTTATAAAAATATCATAAACATTTTAAACATCAAAAATAAATATAAACATTTTAAACATATAAAATATAAATATATTTGTCTAATTTATTATATAAATATATTTATTTTTATAAAAAATATGATAGTTTATTATTTTTGAAATACAAAATTTTTAAACATATAAAATATTTTTAATTTTCTTTTAAAAAAATTAATTGAATGTAACTAATATCATATTATTATTAACTAACAGACATTTTTTAATGTTGCTTTGAAAAGTTTAAGTATTAATTAATAAATATATTTAAATTTTGATTAAACTAAGTAACTTTTTTAAAATTTAAATATAAAAACTTTATATCGAACAAATATAAAATTACCGTACATAAACCTAAAAATATGTTTCAGATTATTTAGTTTTATCAAATTTAGAATATATATTTATATTTTATATGTTTATAATCATAAGGGTTTTTTCGCAAAATATTTGTAAAATTAAAGGTTTTTTTCGCAAAAAAATAATTCATAGTAACCTGGAAAGCTGCTATTGCAGGTAACCAGGGCAAAACCGACAAAAAAAATGACAAGTTTGTGGTATAAACGAACTAAAAATCTGTCAAAGGGTAAAACCGATATTTTCTGCTAAACTTAAGGTTTTTTTATGATATTATCCCGAGTTTTAAAAAAGATTTCTCACATATTTTCAGATATATCTACGAAAAACTCAAGACCATCCGAAACCCTCTTCGTTTTTCCCTTAACCAGACTTGCTAATTTTACAATGGTTAAACATTCTCTTCTACCGTGCTAATTTTAAATGTGTCCTTTGCAAAATTAGTCACTATTTTGCTAAACTGTCATTTTGTTTTTTTTTTAAATGGTAAATACGAATAGCTCGAAAGTCCCCCTAAATAAGATTAGCTTGAAACTCCAATCATTTGAATCATGTTTTTTTAATAGTTGAAGAATAAAGGAAGCAACTTAAAAGTCCCACGTATTAATAATCATTACCCAAGTTTCCACTCCAGTTGTAGTTTATTCTTTATATATTCATATTCCAAATTTGATGACACAGCTTATAAAGTTTTTTGGGTAAAGAATTTTTTTGAAAAGTTTTCGTTTATTGTCACATATATATAAATCGAGAAAAATATTTGTCTTATAAAAATTAATAAGATCCGCAACAAATCCATTATAAAGAATCAAACACAAGTTCTCTCACTTTCTAAAAAGGATGGATGATCCTATAACTGTTGCTACTCATATTTCATTTCATTAATTAAGATAATTGTTAAGTAGTTGGATTGAGTTTTAAAGTGTGCATATATTTTCTAGTAAAGCCATGTGGATCTATCATATAACCTTTTGACTTACATATAGCAAGTCAATTATTTTATTTTGAAATAACATGACACTTATGATTGATTGAATAAACGTTTACAGTCTTCTACTAACATGTGTATAAAATATACATAAGAGACGACATTCTGAAGTACCGATCAAATTTAAATACGTTATTATAAAATAAAATATATTTCTTGAATTATTCACACTATGATTATCTGGATAATTGAGGACCGAAACCCGGCGTGATTTTTGGGTCATGGCTTTATTTCATTTAACAATTTATTACTATTAAGAAAAATAAATTCCACAACACATACATTTGTTTCTTCAAATATTTTGTGTATCTTCGATTATTTTTTATAAAACAAATGAAATATTTTCTCAAATTCATTAAATTGTTAGGGTTAGTAACATTAGACAACCAACTTTTAGAGATGTTCGACGTTCGTATTAATTATATTAATTTTTTTATAAAAAATATCCCTAAACTTTAAAAGGCCCCCTCATTCAAGAAACATTTAGAAAATGAACATAATACCCGGAGGCCAATGTATATATCACATAGATGGGTCACTTGACCCATCTTTTTTTTTCTTTTATATATTTTATAGGAAGTGTATATAAATAAAAAAAATTATGATCTATCTTAATTATTTTTAGTAAACTATCTTAATCTTTTGGCAAAAATAAATAAATAAATAAAAATAAACGTATAAATTAAGATTTTTAAAGCCTATATTTTATATTTCAATAGTTTAAATAATTGATCTATTAAAGGTATAATAGCTAAATACAAATATAATTTTGAATTAAAATTGAAAAAAAAATCGTTTAACATCGATTCCTTCTCATAAATTGAAAAAAAGTGTTTTGAAAGTATTTATAGTGGTATAGTTGTAAAAAATATATCAAGATATAAGACCTCAATGAGTACAATTGTAAAAACTTTAAAAAAAAATTGTTTATACGAACACGACCAAGACCCGCAACTAGTTATTATTATTATTTTTTTTCATTTTCTCTTGGTTTTATTTAAATAGTGAACAATGTGGTGTTATGTTCTAAACTCGCCATTGATAATACCCCTTAAAGTTCAGATATTTTCCAACCACTGAAAACATTATCCCTACTACTAAAATTATTACATCAGGATTTACACTATAAGATCGTCATTAATCACTTAGATATTTAGTAGGGCATTGTTAGGTTGTACTTTTTCACATGTTTACTTATATCATTGCTTTGAATTTTAATATAAATTTAAATGCATTTTGCATATTCTGACATCATCAAGGATCTATCTATTTTTCACCATTTTTTGTGGATGATTCAGGGTGATTTAAAGATTAGAACATTCTTAGGATGTTCGAGGGAAGCTCTCGGTGAAGTTTCGAGATTTTCGGAGCTAAATTGAAGAAATTGGAAAATCGGAAATTGGATATTTTGCAACTTATTACACGGACCACGATTTAGCAAGGCATGCGTTATGCGAGCGCACTTTGGAAGCTTTTCAGCACATCGGGTCCATTACTCGGTCGTGTAATGGCAAGGCTTACGTTACACGGGTCGTGTAACGAGGTCTGGCTGTTTTTTGACTTACAACTTCCGATTAAAGAGATTTTCCAGGATTATTCAAAGGGATTTTTGACCATAGACTACCAGGGCCGATTTTTGGGAGATCATATCACCACTTGGCACTTTGGAAACACTTTGATTTTCATTTTGTAAGTTTGTTTGAAGATCAAAACTTGTTGAATTTGTATTTTGATTTAGCCATGTGTGGCTAACTTTTTCTATTATTTCCAGTTCTGGATTCTTATGTGTTTGTTGTTTAGATTGTGATTTGCACTATATTTCATGTTTCTATCTAGTAATCTTTGGTTTGATCTTCATTAAAATGTTTGATTTGTACTCAATTTCACCTGATCAATGGAATTAAGGTTCTTATTATTCTAGTTAATCAAATTGTAAAATTTGAATATGTTTTCTGATTTGATGTTGGTAATAAGCACTTAATTGGTTTCAAGTAGATTAAAATTAGTATAATCAAAGATTAAATGTTCTTACACTCTCGAACATATGAAGAATGTTGAACATTGTTGGTAATTGTTACATGAACTCAAAGCTTTCTAGTGATTTAATTTAAGAGTTTGTTTGTGTAAAATCAACTAGATGAAATTTTACTTAAAAATCATGTTTTGAGTAAAATATCTTTGTTAACTTGGATATTAGTGCTTATTAATATCTTGATTACCAATCTAGATTGAAACATGAATTATAATCATATTATGTCTTTCAATATAACACATGAATAAGAATCATAATCAGAAATATCTTTTAATTTATAAATTTCAGTCTTTAATTTATTTTTGTATGAAGTTCAATTTGAAGTTAACAAAACCTTTTTTTTATTAACAATTGATATTGTAATGTGTAAGAACATGACCAAATAAGAAGTCGCGTATCTCAGTGGTTGAACCCTGCTTGTTTTATGCTACCTCTTAGTATATTATAGCAACAAATTGTGTTTAATCGTTCCCTTTATTTGTTGGTTTCACAAACCAAATATGCATCTAAATTTCTCTGCCTCAATCGTCAATCTGCAACTAGTAAAATAAACGTAAACTTGAAGTTAGTGGGCTGGGTTTTGCTATGCCAGACGCGGCTACTGTTGGGGTAGGGTCAGATATTGATTAAGTTATATAGTATATATAAAATACTTTCTGAACTTAATAGAACTAGTATGCTGATAATATTTCCACGTCTAAAGGAGGAGGGAGTCATTCCCTCCTAACCAACTCAACCCATTTCCACATTAATTTTTTTTTTCTTCATCTTTTTCAACCCACAACATATGAAAATTCTATATTTTTCAACACACGCAACCCACTCAATTAAAAAAAATACAAAACAACCAAGATACAGGTCTTAAAACACATGGCATAAGAGAAATGAGAGAGAGAGAGAGAGAGAGAGAGAGAAAGGATGAAGCGGGTTAGTGAAACCAATTAAACAATCCATCACTCCTAACCCAATGAAGAGGGGGTGGTATTTTGGAGGTATCAGCATAGTTCTATTGCTAATTAAGACTTGTATCTTAGTTTTTTTGTATTTTTATAATTGAGTGGTTTGAAAAAGACAGAGTTTCTGTATGTGGTGAATTGTGAAAAATGAAGAAAAAAAAATAATGAAAAATTAATGTGGTAATGGGTTGAATGTGGTGGAAAAAGTGACCCCACCTCCCTATTACACCTTTACATACAAGATAAAGAAGAACTAGAAAGTAAAATATAGAAACTTTATTTGAAAGATTAAATAAGACCTTTGCAAGAGTGGGTTACTAAAAAACAAAATAAAAAAAGTTCTGGATTTTAGAAGACATTTTAAGGGGTTTGTGTGCCAGGCTTGCACTCCAATTCTCCACAAGGTATCGTTATGGTATATATAAATAATAAGCAACCAAACTCCTCCTATCTGGGTTTCCTTCAAAGCCAACCGATTCTCACTTATTATATATATATATATATATATATATATATATATATATATATATATATATATATATATATATATATGAGTTGACATTTATTATGTAAATTTATAAACGATTATGGAGCGTCAAATTAAAAAAATTAACATTTTGATCGCATTCACGCAATTAGGAACCTTAGAAAAATTATATTAATTGTGTAGTAGTACACAAGTATAATAAAAGATTATATCCAAAATTGTTGTTCAAAATAACTGCTTAAAAATGTTAAATGAAAGGTATTATTGAAGAGTTCATAAATAAAAATAAAAGGAAGAAAAGAAAAAAGAAAGTGAAATAATTCCCTTTTTTATAGTAACTTCCAAGGTTGGAAAGGCAAAGTTAGATTGGTGGAGATACTCTCACGGTTACACTTCACGGAAGCGGCCCCCCTCTCGTTATCATCTTTCTCTCTCCCTCTCTCTCTATATATATATTACCAACCTTGGACGCCATCACTTCTCTTACTCCTCCTAAACATGGATGCTCATCAAAATGATTATAATCAGATCATGGAGGATTCAAGAAACATGGTCATTAGGGGGAAAAGAACCAAGCGTCCACGACCCTCATCCCCTCTTGCTCTAACCATGGCATCCACTTCATCCACCACCACAACCACTAGTGAAGGTGGTGATACAGAAAACCCTTATAACACCTTCTTCCACACGCCAACCAACTCGATCGAATTCACAAGAATCATTCAAGAAAACGACGACGAAGACATGGCAAACTGTTTGATTCTTCTCGCCCAGGGTCAATCTTCGCCACCACCACCACCACACAAAGCGGTGGTGGATACGTTATCCGGGTTTTATGTTTATGAATGCAAAACATGTAATCGTGGGTTCTCTTCGTTTCAAGCTCTCGGTGGCCATAGAGCCAGTCACAAGAAACCCCCTAAGCCTTGTTTAGAAGACAAGATTAGGCCAAATAACATGGTGAACCAAGTTGTGGATGTTCATCATAGCTCTACGACGCTATCTCTTAAAATTGGTTCCAGTCAGCAGACTCAATGTAACCGAAGTGGCTCGACAAAGGCATCTAAGGTTCATGAATGTTCGATATGTGGTGCTGAATTTGCTTCTGGTCAGGCACTAGGTGGTCATATGAGACGACATAGGTCCATGCCCATGGCTACATCCACTTGTGGCAATTCCGGTGGGTGTCAAGATTCCAAGAAACCGAAAACCCTACTGTCATTGGACTTGAATCTTCCTGCTCCAATTGAAGATGATCATCGGGAAACGAAATTCCCATTTCGATCCAAAGATCAAATGATCGTGTTCTCGAATTCTTCTCTTGTTCATTGTCATGTCTAACCACAACATGTTAACACATTATTTATTTTTTTCGGATTTATAGTGGATTGTTAATTGTGTATAATGATTCTTTAAAATTCATTTATTTTGTTCATATAATTGATATTCACCATGGTTGAATTCTTTGGAGTTATGTGGTTAATTACTTAACTATATACAAACCCATTTATTCTTTATTTTTGTGTCCTTTTTCGTACATCTATATCCAAACATACACGCGTTTCAAAGATATTTTGGCCCAGGACGAGTGGGAAAAATGGCCTCTAAAATACAAAATTTTCATTAATTTTTTATAATAACTCAATAATTTAAAGAAAATTAATTGTACTATCTTCTAAATATAACACTTTCCATAAAAAAAAAAATTAGGCCCCATTTAAAGATGGGCCCTGGACGGTCGCCCATATCGCCCACCCTTTGGGACGGGCCTGCAAACATATATTTAATTAGGATTAAACTAATTTAATATTGAAAAAACTTATTTAAAATTCAAAATACCATATGATAGGGGTTTTGTCATAAAAGCCCTCAATTTTACATGAAATTATCGATTATGCCCAAAGTCGAATTTTTAGTGCAATAATGCCTCAACAACCGGATAAATTGTTCAGTTGTGCCCCTTAACCGTATTTGACCCTCCAAGGCCAGTAACACCATAGTTGACTGACGTAAATGGGCTGAATCGGAGCTGACGTGGCTTGCCACATACTTGCCACGTCAACAATGCTTCTTTGGAGGAAAAAATGCAAAGAGTAAAGAAATTGGGGCAGCAGGGAGACTCTCACCACATCTGTGTCACCTAATTGATGAAGGAAGTCATTGGACACGTACATAAGGTTACCCATGTTCACTGAACACGAAGGCATCACAAATGGAAATATACGTTGTCTGAACTGTACAAAAGTAGAACCCGGGGGGGGGGGGGGTAGTTTCCAAACCATAATCCGATAATCAAGTTAGAATGTTTTCACGTCGAAGCAAACCCGATAGTCGTATACCAGAAATAAAAGCTCTTGTAGGTCAACTGTATCATTTATAGTATATTCCTTAAACATAAGATAGTGACAGAGTAAAATGTGATATTCCACATCCATCGGCATGTTCACATAATCACCAAAACATGATTGCTTAAACATGGCCAAACAAACTTGGCCGGTTTTGTAAACGAGCCATGATTTACCGCCCAATTTCAGGCATGCATGTTGTAGTCACAATCGCTTCGTATGTTCTGTCATGCAACTATCAAAAGAAGCATTAATCAAGCAATTTAGCATGTTCTAGTGGGCATTCCAGAATACACATTATTCTGGATCTATATTCCAGATCCCTATTCTGGATTACAATTCCGGAAAATTACAATCTGTATCCATATTCTAAAACTGTTCGTCACATTTCGAACCAGTTCTTCGTATTCCGGATGTGTTTTACGGATTATTGATTCGTTTTGGACTAGTCAGAATGAGTATATTTTTTATGTTTTTTTATGTGGAATTGTTCAATGGCAAAAATCTTGAATGTCATGATGAAGAACGTCGGAAGATGATAATAAGATCGAAGAGTGCAAAAGTAAATGACATAATTACCCTATGACCCTAGTAACACATGTTCGTTGTAGGCCCATGTAGTGTGAGTTTGCCATTTTCAAACCACATGTTAGTTTCAATTATGAAATAAAAAAAACAATCCATTAATTTTTTTTAAAGGGAAATAGAGTAAAATAACCACTTTTTGGTGTAATTAAAAAAAATAATCCATTTAAATAAAATTTTGAAAATTAACCATTTTCTCTAAATGGCCTCTTTAGAAGGGGGGGGGGGGGGGGGGAAGTGTTGGAATAGTGTCTAAGGCTGCAACTATATTAGGCAAGTATTTAACCCGGTTGTGCATGGTCCTTTTGGGTTGCCTTCACCATAGCAACTTGATAGGATGATTTATTAAGAGAGAGTAAATATTATAAAGAATAATATATTGTTATTTGATTAATATAAGTCATAGAATTAATTGTAATTAATTTGGTGACTTAAAAGAGATTAATTAAATAAAGGGGTATAAACTGTCAATTGTTTGAAAGTTAAGCTTTAGACTATAAATCCTTATAGATATACAAGGGACGGATTCTAGAAGCTAGGATAGCTTCAAAATCGTCCAAGGGGATTATCTAAGGAAAGGATTTGGATAGCCTTAAGAGAAGATTATCCAATTAGGGTTTAGACTGTAACCCTTAAGGAGTCTACAAGTATAAATAGACCCCATGGGTAAAGGAAATCGGAATCTCACCTAAAGTAAGAGAACTCTGACCGATTTCCTCCCCTCTCCTCTCTTTTAAATCATCTTCCTTGCTATTGGTGTTTGTAAGCCATTAGAGGAGTGACATTTGTGACTCTAGAAGCGCCAAGACAACAAGATCAACAAGGAATTCAAAGGTATGGTTCTAGATCTGTTTCAATGTTGTTATTTAACCTAATTAGTCATTAGAAGTCTTGGATTCAAAGCATGTTTAATTAGAAAGCCTAGATCCAAGCATTAGGGTTTTGCATGCGCACATAGGAAAGTTCTTATGGCTAAAACCCATCAGTGGTATCAGAGCCTGGCTTGGTTTTCTTTAAATTGTTGCTTGATTAACTGAAACAAACCTGCAAAATTCGATTTTTTGGTTTCTGAGTCATGGACTCGGCGAGTTCCAAAGTGGACTCGGCGAGTCCCTTTGTGCACTCGGCGAGTCCAGGCGTCAGGAATGGCCAGATTCGGGATTTTTTCATAATTATCTTATGGAAACTTTCCTTAAACTAATTAGATCAACCCTAATCCGATTTTTTGATATATATGACTATAATCTTGATCTAATTAAAGATATTTATCATCTAATAAAATACTTAATTTCCTTATATGATAATTAATTAATTATTTTAATTATTTTGGTAATTATCTTAAAAGAAATCTTGAATAAATCAAATATAGATAATTAGGATATTAATTGTTAATTGGAATTATTTGTTATTTGATCCTCCATGTTTTAAATGTTTAAAACTTGTCCTCAAGTTTTGAAATTTATATTTGTGATTAAAAGTTTTAATTTAGACAACTTAAATTTCAAACCCTAGATTTTAAAAGTTTAAAATACAACCTTATACTAATATGATATTACTAGAATAATATATATATATATATATATATATATATATATATATATATATATATATATATATATATATATGTATAACTAAATGCTAGTCTTACCATTAGTAGAACTCATTCACGAAGCCGATCTATAAGGTGGGTATAAGGTTGCGGCCTATAAAATGGCGCTTAATGGGTATACACTCACACCCACCGCTTGCTTGATTGGTGGAGGGTCGTTAGCCGAACGGGTAGGATAGGGCAACCTCATCCTCTCATTAAAAGTATAATAAGTAATACAAAGTAACTACACATTTTTAAAATTTCCCAATCTTAGTTACTTTAGGAAAAGTGAATTGATGCAATCCCATGAAATTACACTTTGCACCCTTGCTAAGAAGTTAGTGGAGCGTGTGTGGTTTACCGGTACACTAATCGGTTCTAAGCATAGGTGGCAAAGGGTGATTCATTGTTTATCATAGTTCGATGGAGCATGTGTGGTTTACCGGCACATCGAATAGGTGATCGTTACAATGAAGGCACCATGTGAATTTGCATGGTAATTCACACCCGCTTTGTGATCCTCGGTATCCCAGTCACAAACAAGAGGGGCATTTCGAGATTTAAACGTGCCATTGAATAGTTTCAATGAATCTCATCCGAACCTAGGAATTCTCAATACACTTAGCACTAATAGTTTAAGTTTTGTGATGGAGAATTAGTGAATCGTCATTCACTTACCTTCAATCTATTTACATGTTAGATTACAGCATCCCTTTTTCTAGTATGTAAATGTTATTGTTGGATCCTAGCCATAATTTTCTTATTGGGTGATAATTAGGGATTCTTATTCTAATCTATCTTTGTCCTTTCTATTTTTAGATGTCGAACGCTAACAACGCTGCTACTAGTTCTTTCACGTTGATGAGCCTTTGCCAAAAAGTCACCTTCGATGGAACGAACTTTAGCGAATGGATAAGATACATTCACACCATTGCTCGCTATGAGGATAAGGAGTATGTCCTCGATGAGAAGCTCGAGAAGATTAACCCTGAAATCGCTACTCTGGCTGAAATGACCGCTTTTGAAACTCATGAGCGCGATGCAACGAAGGTACATTGCATCATGATAGCCACTATGAACTCCGAATTCCAAAAGTCCTATGAGGACATGTACCCATACGAGATGCATCAAGACTTATTGGAGAGATACCACCAAAACGCGAGACAAGAGCGTTATGAGATTTTCACTAACATGATTTCCGCTAAGATGGGTCATGGAGAGTCTCTTACCGTGCACCTGCAAAAGATGCAAAGGTATGTCGATCGCCTTCGCAAGTTAAATGTTGACTTTGGTGAAGACTTGGCGATCGACATGGTGCTTCACTCTTTGCCTCCGATGTACAACCAATTTAGGATGACCTACCACATGAACAAAGAGGAGGTCACCCTAAGCAAACTCCAAGGTCTCTTGAGGGTCGCTGAGAGCAACTTCAAAGACAAGTCTGTTGCACCAACTCCCAATCCGCCTGCTGCTCCTATCTTGGCTATTGGTCAAGGAAAGGGAAAGAAGAGGAAGACCTCGTCCAAGAACCATCGCAAGGTTAAAGCCCGAGATGGTGCCTCTTCTAGAGGGACCAAAGTTGATCCCGCTAAGCCCTGCCCTAACCCGAAGGAGGCAGAGTGCCACCACTGCCACAAGATAGGACATTGGAAGAGAAGCTGCCCAGATTACCTGCAAGCAATCAAAGAAGGAAAGATCAAGCCATCTTTCGCAGGTATATACACAATCAAATCTAACGATTCTAATCATGCTATTTCTTGGGTTCTTGATACCGGTTGTGGTTATCACATTTGTTCTAATGTGCAGGGACTAAGAAGAAGTAGGGATGTGGAGCAAGGAAGGATCAATCTAATCATGGGGAACAGAAGATCGTCGCCTGTGACCAAGATTGGAGTGTATTCTTTAGTGCTTAGGAATAATTTAGTTTTAGATTTGAACAATTGTTTCTATTCGCCAGAAATAGCTAGAAACATCATTTCATTTCATGGTTTATATAGACAAGGATTTAGATTTTCTTTTAATAATGAGAATGGTTCTATTTTGGCTTATCTAAATGGTGTCTTTTACTTTGAAGCTATACCATGTAATGGAATATATGAAACTGTTATGATTGTTGATAACTTAGGAAATGATGTTTTGAATATTGATTCTTCCACTAGTATGGATAAAGCATCCTTGTGGCATTGTCGTCTTGGACATGTCAACAAGAAACGCATAGCCCAACTCCAAAAGGATGGAGTGTTGGAGTCATTTGACCTTAGGGAAGATGACACATGCGAGTCTTGTTTACTTGGAAAGATGACTAAGTCACCCTTCACGAGTACTTGTGAAAGGGGTGAGGGTCTATTGGACCTAATACATACCGATGTATGTGGACCCTTTAGATCAACCACGAAGGATGGGAACCGCTTCTATGTGACTTTTACCGATGATTATAGTAGATATGGGTATATGTATTTAATCAAGCAAAAGTCAGAAACCTTTGAAAAGTTCAAAGAGTTCAAGAATGAAGTGGAGAATCAATTGGGCAGGAAAATCAAGATGCTTCGATCCGATCGAGGAGGAGAGTACCTAAGTCTTGAATTCCACGATTATCTCAAGGAGTGTGGAATAGTTTCGCAATTGACGCCTCCTAGGACACCGCAGTTGAATGGTGTGGCAGAAAGGCGTAATCGAACCTTATTGGATATGGTTCGCTCTATGATGAGTCGTGCTTCACTACCTATCTCTTTTTGGGGGTATGCCTTAGAGACTGCCACCCATATCCTTAACCGAGTCCCTACTAAGAAGGTTGCCAAAACACCTCACGAGATGTGGACAGGGAAAGCTCCCTCGTTGGCACATATCAAGGTTTGGGGTTGCGAGGCTTTCATAAGACGAGATACTCACGACAAGCTTGAACCTCGAAGTGAGCGATGTATTTTCATCGGCTACCCGCAGACATCCTTTGGATATCTCTTCTATAGACCGAAGGACAACGTTGTCTTTGTTGCGAGGAGAGAAGTTTTCCGAGAGCGAGAACTCATAAGCCAAGGAGACATTGGGAGGCAAATCGAACTTGAAGAGATTCAAGAATCGATAGATGAAGGAACCTCTACCGCTGGCACTCAACCCGAGGAGGAAACTCCGGTTGAACCGATTGACGAGTCCTTACCTCTTAGACATTCCGAGAGAGTTAGAGTTCATCCCCAGTTTTATGGTTTTCATATTACTACCGAAGGGACACGTATATTAGTGATGGTACACTAGTAAATCTTGATGAACCTAATAGCTATAAGGAAGCCATGGCAGGCCCGGAGTCTGCGAAATGGAAAGAGGCAATGGATAGCAAGATCCAATCCATGTATGATAACCAAGTTTGGAATTTGGTTGATTATGTGCCCGGACGTAAGACCGTTGGGTGCAAATGGATCTTCAAGAAGAAGACCAACGTGGATGGTAAAGTACACACATATAAAGCGCGATTGGTTGCGAAGGGCTTTACTCAAACTCCCGGAGTTGACTATGATGAGACCTTCTCACCAGTTGCGAAGATTAAATCTATTAGAGTGATGCTAACGATTGCCGCATTTTATGATTATGAGATTTGGCAAATGGATGTCAAGACCGCTTTCCTTAACGGAAAGTTGGCTGAGGATGTTTACATGGCTCAGCCAGAGGGGTTTGTGGATTCGAAGCATCCAAATAGAGTGTGTAAGCTTGAGAAGTCCATTTATGGACTTAAGCAAGCGTCTCGCAGATGGAATCTTTGCTTCGATGAGAAATTCAAAGAGTTTGGATTTGTACGAAGCGAAGACGAATCTTGTGTATATGTCAAAGCCAGTGGGAGTATAGTAAGCTTCCTCGTTCTATATGTCGATGACATATTACTCATAGGAAATGACATCCCGACTCTGCAGGAGGTAAAGTCCTGGCTCGGGAAGTGCTTCGCTATGAAGGACCTCGGAGAGGCTTCTTACATTTTGGGAATAAGGATAGTAAGAGAAAGAAGTAAGAAACTAATTGGACTTAGTCAGAATACTTACTTAGAGAAGGTACTAAAACGATTTAGTATGGAAAACTCAAAGAAGGGAGAACTACCGATACAAAGTAATGCCAAGTTGAGTAAGACTCAAAGTCCGAGTACCGAAGCTGAAATAGCAGAAATGAGCTGAGTACCATACGCTTCCGCAGTTGGCTCAATCATGTACGCTATAACTTGTACTCGCCCTGATGTAGCCTTCGCTTTGAGCATGGTTAGCAGATATCAAGGGAACCCTGGCAAAGCACATTGGATTGCGGTGAAGAACATCCTTAAGTACCTTCGGAGGACGAAGGAATGGTTCTTAGTCCTCGGAGGGAGTGATGACTTGAAAGTGCGAGGGTATAGTGACGCCAGTTTTCAGACCGACAGGGACAACTACCGTTCGCAGTCGGGCTGGGTCTTTACCCTAAATGGAGGAGCAGTGACATGGAAGAGTTCCAAGCAGGAGAATGTAGCTGATTCAACGTGCGAATCAGAGTACATTGCAGCGAGCGAAGCGTCGAAGGAGGCAATATGGCTGAAGAACTTCATCGGTGATCTTGGAGTTGTACCTGCCATAAAGGAGCCCATGGAGATTTTCTGTGATAACGAAGGTGTGGTTGCCTTGACCAAGGAACCGAGGGATCATGGTAGATCAAGACATATCGACAGAAAATATCACTTCATTAGACATCGTGTAGAAGAAGGAAAACTCATAGTTAAGAGGATATCATCAGAAGATAACCCAACAGATCCGCTTACGAAGGGACTGAGTAGGGTTAAGCACTTGTAGCATGCTAGGAGTATTGGGCTGAAGGATGATATTAGCATAGATTAGATAGTATTAGAAACGTGTAATAGATAAATGTAATTAACATTTGATGATTAAATAAAGGAGTTTTAATTATGAGTAATGTTACTGTCTTATGTTAATCGTTTAACTATTGTTTCACTGTGCATGTTTTGACTTCCAGAATATTTGAGTTTATTAGGAATAATCGAATTGTTCAAATTGTCCACAATCGTTCATATGTTGGAAGTAGATATGAATGAAGATTGTCATGAATTGGTGTGTAGATTGTCTAAATGGTGTTAGACATAGCAAAGGGTTTCTGCAACGTTCATGAGTGCTTATGAACTAGTTTTGAGCATTGGAACAAACCCGCGCTTGCTGGAATCACTTTATGGAATATGATATAAAAGGTGATCGCAAGACGATAATATCATATAATCTTAAAACCTAGATATATAGTTTGTTATCTATTAATTGATTATACATTGATAATGCGAAAACGCATCAGTAACTCGGTGTTATAAAACGCATTGTTGTGTATAGTTGGTTAATGAATAAGTAAATGCATATAAGTCGAAGTTTATCTATAAATTTTATCAAAGAAGGTAAAAGCGATATCTCGGCCACTCGATGATTTGATTTGACTTATGTGCCGGGCCCGGTCAGAACTGAATTGATGTGTTCGATTAAGTTCTATGTGTAACACCGTAAATTTTCAAACAAATTTTTCATTTCAAAAAAATAGTATTTTCATTCAAAACAAGGCATAAACATTTCAAGTATCATGTCAAAATACAAATCATCTAAATGCCAAGATCGCAAAACATCTATCAGTGTGTACAGATCACGCCGGCGCCTTCCCACGGTCCTCGCTAGTACCTGAAACACATACATAACAACTGTAAGCATAAATGCTTAGTGAGTTCCCCAATATACAACTTACGCACATACGCCTTTCCAGGCCCTGACCTTCCGGTCCATGTGTCTCAGGGGACTTCCGTCCCTGTTGGGTAAACCTTCCGGTCCTACCCACGCCGACCTTCTGGTCCACAACACAACGCCTTCCGGCCCATAACATAATCGCCTTTCGGCCCATAACATAATCGCCTTCCGGCCCATAACATAATGCCTTCCGGCCCACATAACATACATAGCACGTATAACAATTAACTTATCACATATAACACATATATCTCATATCATATCCGACCTTCCGGTCACACAGTCAAACCCTTCCGGGTACAGTATAGTGAGAAGACTCACCTTGTGAATGTCGAAAGCTAGCAAATCCCGAAGTCACTCGTACCCGATCCGCCGAGCTACAATCTCCCTATAACATCATACATCTCTTATTAACACTTTTATCTTTTAAGTTTGGCTATCCCTAAGAGATCAAACATAGGTCAACTCTGGTCAACGGTCAACGGTCAACTTGACCTGACTCGGCGAGTGCTAGGGCGACTCGACGAGTCTAGACGTCCTCACCAATTCTCTAAGATTCCCTTTCTACTCGTCGAGTATCCTCCTTGACTCGACGAGTTTCTCCTAGAAGAATCGCGGGGCCACCCCGACTCAACTCGCCGAGTCTGAAGAACAACTCGACGAGTCCCAGTTAATCTTCAAGCTACTTGCCGAGTCTGTTCATCGGACTCGGCGAGTCCATGCCATGCAACCGCTCAAACTGCTTTCTAAGGTTAGAACTGCTCCGACCATTCATAGGTCTGGCCTTCCTAGACTGATTCATCACGTAAGGTCCTCATTTCGGTGCTCATAATACACCCCATGACTCATAATTTACATTTTGACCTAAGGCATAAGGATTCCAATCCAAAACCTCCATTGATTCCCGAAATGCTCAGGCATGGGACATTCTGGACTTCCAAAGATCCCAATACAAGGTTCCAATCGTTTGGGGGACTAAGGTAACACTCAATCTAGCCACAAAAGGGTTCAATAAACCCTAAATCCATATACACATCAACATAGAAGGATGCAACTCGAAATATTACCTGAATAACGTGATCTCTGTGTCCCCAATCCTCAGAGCGTGGCTTCCCTTGTTGTTCCCTTAACTAAGCCTCCTCTTCCTTGCAAAACAACACTTCCAAAATCAACAATGGTCTTCTACCTTGCTCCAGATGCTCACAATCGAATTAGGGTTTCTCTCAGAGGACTAGGGTGAACAATGACGGCCATAAGGTCCCTCATATACGTCCCAAACCTGAACGGTTAGGGTTTTCGCTAAACAACGCAGACTCGTCGAGTCCAGTCGCGAACCTGCGACCAGATCCGCGATCCTACTCGGCGAGTCTAGGCTCCAACTCGCCGAGTCCCCTCTTAAAACACCCAAAATCATAAATATAACGATACCTGAAATTCCAGGCTGTTACAACTCTCCCCCACTAGGACTAGACTTCGCCCTTGAAGTCTCACTCTGAAAATAGCTCCGGATGCTGCTCTCGCATCTCACGCTCCGGCTCCCAAGTCATTTCCGATCCCTTCCGGTGTTGCCACTAAACCAACACCAGAGGTACCTCCTTGTTCCTCAGAACCTTGATCTTCCGATCCCTGATGGCCACTGGTCTCTCGGCATAATTCAGGCTCGCATCCACCTGAATATCCTCTAATGGAACCACTGCCGACTCATCGGCTATACACTTCCTCAATTGCGACACATGAAAAGTGTCGTGGATCTGCCCCAACTCTGCTGGCAACTCCAAACGATAGGCTACCCGGCCTATCCTTGCAATCACACGAAATGGCCCAATATACCGGGGTCCCAACTTGCCCCTCTTCCTGAATCGAATCACTCCTTTCCAAGGAGAGACCTTCAGGAGAACGAAGTCGCCGACTTGAAACTCAAGCTCGGATCGGCGTCTGTCTGCATAACTCTTCTGTCTGCTCTGGGCGGTCAATAACCTCTGTCTAACCTGCTGAATCTGCTCTGTCGTTTGAAGCACGATCTCTGTACTGCCCATCACTCTCTGTCCCACCTCTCCCCAACAAATGGGGGTCCGACACCTCCTACCATACAACGGCTCAAAGGGTGGCATACCAATGCTCGAATGATGGTTGTTGTTGTAGGAAAACTCTGCCAAGGGTAAATACGCATCCCAGCTACCCCCGAAATCTAACACACATGCTCGAAGCATGTCCTCCAGCGTCTGAATCGTTCGCTCGCTCTGACCGTCTGTCTGGGGATGGTATGCGGTACTAAAATGCAATTTAGTACCCAGCTCCTCATGGAATTTCTTCCAGAATCTGGAAGTGAAGCGCACATCACGGTCTGAAACAATCGAAATCGGCACTCCATGCCGAGATACCACTTCTCTCACATATATCTCCGCCAACTTCTCCGCTGAAGAACTCTCACTGATGGCAAGGAAATGAGCGCTCTTCGTCAACCTATCCACAATCACCCAAATTGCATCGACTCCTCTGACAGTTCTCGGCAATTTGGTGATGAAATCCATAGTGATCTGTTCCCACTTCGACTCAGGAACCTCCAATGGCTGCAACTTGCCATGCGGTCTCTGGTGCTCGGCCTTAACCTTACGGCAGGTCAAGCACCTCTCTACGAACCATGCGACGTCTCTCTTCATACAGGGCCACCAATACTCTTTCCTCAAATCCAAATACATCTTCGTAGCCCCGGGATGGATCGAGAATTTCGATCGATGAGCCTCTTCCATCAAAGTAATATGCGTACCACCCACGAACGGTACCCAAATCCGACCCTGAAACGTCATAAGCCCTCGTCCATCCGTAACGAACTCTGAAACCAAACCGACAACCCGCTCTCTCTTCTGCATCTCTGGTCGCACAGCCTCGGCCTGCGCCCCACGAATAGCATCCAATACTGGAGCTATTACAGTCAATCTCAAACATACATCTCGCAGTGGAGTACTCTCCGCCCTGCGGCTCAATGCATCGGCTACCACATTAGCCTTGCCTGGGTGGTACAGGATCTCACAATCATAATCCTTGACCACATCCAACCACCTCCTCTGACGCATATTTAGGTTGGGTTGATCCATCAAATACTTCAAGCTCTTATGGTCCGTGTATATCGTACATCGAACCCCATACAAGTAATGACGACAGATCTTGAGAGCGAACTCTACTGCCCCCAACTCTAAATCATGCGTGGGATATCTCGCCTCATGAGGCTTCAGCTGCCTCGACGCATAAGCTATCACATGACCCCTCTGCATCAACACTGCACCCAACCCCGAAATTGATGCATCGCAATATACTACAAAATCCTCCATCCCTTCCGGGAGAGCTAATACTGGGGATTCGCACAACCTTTGGCGAAGTGTCTCAAAGGAGGTCTGCTGCTCGGGTCCCCATGAGAATGCAACCCCCTTTCGGGTCAATCTAGTGAGTGGCACTGCAATTTTGGAGAAGTCCTTAATGAATCTCCGATAATACCCTGCCAACCCAAGGAAACTCCTGATCTCAGAAGGTGACTTCGGCACCTCCCAACCAAGAACGGCGGAAACGTTCTGGGGCGGAGGACGTCATGTATAGTATCACAACACAATAAATGTAAATAAGCAAACAACATCATCCATTGCATTAAATATATAATTTTAATACAAGCGTGTTCTGTACAGTTATAAACACCAAAATAATGTAACACAAAATAATATGAAATGAGTCTTGAATGCACTCCATCTTCTCAAAAGCTGGCCTCGGTACCTGTCTACTGATGACCTGAGAATACAAGTTATTTTGAAAGAGTTTATCAGCATTAAGCTGGTGAGTTCATAAGTATTTTAGTGTCAATGTTTCTTGTAAAAACGTTTGAACCTGTCTCAATGTATAAGTTTGTGAAAATGTAAGTGAATGTTTGAAAGTGTTTGTAAAAGTATGAATCTCTCAGAAAAACCTATATTTTCTATTAAAGTAACCTTCTACCAAGGCTAAACTGTTTTGTAAACTTGTCTGTTGTAAAGTGTGTAATTTCCCAAATATAACTATCATTTGATAAAAATATAGTTTGTACATTAATGCTTAAGTGATGTTATCACTAAAATATGTAATGGGTAAATCATTGTAGTACTGTAGCTTTGTATAATAAGACTACTATGGTACTAAATACTACTACCTTAAACCGGATTTATATTAAGGTATAATGTGATAAATTGCACCATGCTATCGACTGGTAACAACGACATAATGAATGGTCGTAATAAAAGAAATGACGTTTGGCACCCGCAGACCTGCAGGTCCGGCTGTAGCTAGCAGCAAGGTGTAGGATAGTCAATCCAGTATAGATCTATACGCAAACTCACGCTCCCCCTCCAAGAGAATTCTGGCTACAACTCGGGTCATGACATTTAAGGCATGCTTCGACACAGTGGATCACAATTATTACGTAGTTATGTATATGTATTGTTTCTCGTTCTAGTATGACTGTATATGTACTTGTTTCTAGTATATCTGTATATGTATTGTTTCTAGTATATCTGTATATGTATTGTTTCTAGTATATCTGTATATGTACTTGTTTCTAGTATATCTGTATATGTACGATCCTGTGTTACCTAGACGGTAACAAACTAATTAGGTATTGATGAGTATGAATACGGAAGTACTTTTATGTCTATATATGTATATATGATATATAAGTAATATTGAAACGACCTTCGGATGGTCACCCGAAATCCCACCAGACCACATCTCAAGGCGCGAAAAGGAAATAGGGCGGATGGCCTTCCTAAGTCCTTTAAACATTATTTATACATCTATACATATATGGGCATGAAATTGAATATATAAAAGCATAAATAAGTTTTCATAAAACATTTGAAGCATAAATATGATTTCAAGAGGAGATCGACTTGATGTCGATCTATAAAACAATTTGAAGGCATAAGTTAATAAAACAGTTTAAGTATAAGAAGCATTTGTTTGAATCACAGTCTATAAGTAAGTTTGGATAGTAAAACAGTTTGTAAAACATTTCAAAATAAAGCAATTTGATAAACAGTTTGAACAGTGGTAAAAATCGTTGTTTTCCTAGTTATTAATCACATGTGATTAAATGCAATCACATGTGATTGAAGCAATAACTTATAAGTATTTGACTTGTATTCCCCCCCATAAAGTGTTTTAAAACATTTAAAATCATTTCAAAGGTTGATTCAAGGGGTATGAACTCACTTGTGGTGAGTCGTTTGAATTGCAGTGTCGGATACCGTGCTAGGTGGCAAACGGAGACTTGTTTACACGCACGAGCCTAGTTATCATATAATAAGCATATATATAACTAATTAGACAAATAATAACTTAAATAAATAAGTTAATACACTTAGAAAACATTTAAACACTTTTATGAGTGTTTAAGGTTCAAATGGTTGCATCTAAGTTGCTACGGGACAAGGCAAAAGGGTTTGAAACATCAAATGGCCTTGTATAGGAGTTCACCATCCAACAAACCCCACACCTTGGAGTTTAAGGCTGTAAACTCATGGGTTTATGGCCGTGAACTCCTCAAAGGGTGGTTTTGGGTGTTTTGTGGTGCTATCTTGATCCTAGAACACTCCTAGCTTTGTTGGAATAACACATGAAGTAGTTTAAGGCTCTAGAATACTCCATAGGGGAGTTTACGGCCTAAAGTCCATTCACCCTAGAGTTTACGGTCGTAAACTCCTATGGGGTGATGGCTTTTAATTGTTTTGAGGCTCTTAAACATCAAGGATGGCTTCCATGAATTTATGTAAGGCTAATGGGGACAAGAGGCACACTTTTGTGCCTTCACTTGGAGTTTACGGCCCAAGATATGTTCCTTGGCCGTAAACTCCTTTCAAGGAGTGATTTTTATGTGTTCTACTCTCCATTCTAGTCCCAAGTATTCAAGGTAAATTGTCTTAAGGCTTAAGGTGAGCTTGGAATGATTTTTACCCTACAAAAGGGGGTTTACGGCCCAAGAGGGGTTCTTGGCTGTAAACTCCTACTAACTTGTGATTTTGATGGGTTTTTGATGTTCTAAATAAGCACAAGTATTAGTGGGTAAAGTCCTTAAGCATTAGGGGGAAGTTTAGGGCACTTTAAGCCCTTGAAAAGGGGTTTACGGCCCAAGGAAGTTCCTTGGCCGTAAACTCCAAGAACTTGTGTTTCTTGGTTGCTATTTAGTCCCTAATGGTTATACACTAACCCCTAAACAAGTTGTCTAACAAGGAAATCGGGACTAGGAAGCCATAAAGTTCCATTTTGGAGTTTACTCCCCAAGAACGTTCTTGGGCGGTAAACTCCCGGATCTTGTAATCTAAGCATGTTATTGATGTTAATAAGCATCAAACAAGTATTGAAACACATATAGAAAAGTAGACTCACAATCTGGGATGAAAACCCGAAGATCCGTCAGAGAGAATATGACTTTTCTCTATTTGGAATTGTGAATAATGAATTAATTTAATTCAGAAAACTATTTATAGTCCTGGAATATTTTGGCATAAATTATTTTTATTCCTGATATTGGACTGTAACATTATGAAACTTGAAATGTCCAAATTTCACACAACCAGGAGCATCCACTCTCCTGATATCTCCTAAAACATAAACCCTAATGTACACAAACTTGTTCGGAAAAGTATGAAAATCACTGAAATTGAACTGGCTTCTATTGAATAGATAATGTTCGTACAAATGGAAATTTCGGGTTGTCACACTTCCGGGAGAGCTAATACTGGGGCTTCGCACAACCTTTGGCGAAGTGTCTCAAAGGAGGTCTGCTGCTCGGGTCCCCATGAGAATGCAACCCCCTTTCGAGTCAATCTAGTGAGTGGCACTGCAATTTTGGAGAAGTCCTTAATGAATCTCCGATAATACCCTGCCAACCCAAGGAAACTCCTGATCTCAGAAGGTGACTTCGGCACCTCCCAACTCATCACCGCCTCAACCTTGGCCGGATCGACCAATATCCCTTCCTGATTAACAACATGTCCTAGGAATTGGACCTCCCGCAACCAGAAGTCACATTTGGAGAACTTTGCATAAAGCTTCTCCGATCTCAATACCTCAAGGACCTCCCTCAAATGCTCCTCATGCTGCTCTCTAGATCTCGAATACACTAGAATATCGTCGATAAATACAATCACTGACCGATCCAACATCGGCCTGCATACTCTGTTCATGAGATCCATGAACACAACCGGGGCATTGGTGAGCCCGAAAGGCATCACCACAAACTCATAATGCCCATATCGCGTCCTAAACGCTGTCTTTTGAACGTCCTCATCCCGCACTCTCACCTGATGGTACCCTGACCTCAGATCGATCTTGGAAAACCAAGATGCTCCCTGCAACTGATCGAATAAATCATCGATCCTCGGTAACGGGTAACGGTTCTTGACCGTCAACTTGTTCAACTCCCGGTAATCAATGCACATCTGGTGTGAACCATCCTTCTTCTTGACGAACAGAATAGGCGCTCCCCACGACGAGCTGCTCGGCCGGATGAATCCTTTCCCCAGCAACTCCTGAAGCTGCGAGGACAACTCTTGCATCTCTGGAGGTGCAAGACGATAAGGCACCTTAGCGATAGGCGCGGCCCCTGGGACCAGATCGATACCAAATTCTACTTGCCTCACAGGAGGTACTCCCGGCAGCTCCTCGGGGAAAACATCTGGAAACTCACGCACCACTGGGACCTCCTCAACTGATCTCGGTCTCTCGGAAACCTCCCGCGTATCCATCACATACGCCACAAAACCCTTACAGCCCTGCTGTAGACACTGCCTCGCCCTAGCGGCCGAACAAAAAGCTGATCCCGAACGGGTACCCTCACCGTACACCGAAAGAACTCCCCCACTAGGGTCTCGTATAGTCACCAGCTGACGCTCACAGTCGATGACAGCGGGGAATCGGCTCAACCAGTCCATGCCCACAATGACACAGACATCACCCATCGCAATAGGAATCAGGTCAATCGGAAACTCAACCCCGAAAATCTTTAACACACATCCCCAGAGAACCTCCGTGGCACAAATCACTCTCTCGTCAGCTATAGAAACTCTCAGAGGCCGACTCAACGACTCACGACTAACGCTGATATGCTGACTAAAAGCTAAGGATACAAAGGACCTACTCGCACCCGAGTCAAATAACACTAAAGCAGGCACAGAGTTCACAAGGAAAGTACCTACGCATATCATAACATAAGCATAACATCTCGACATCAAAATAAATACATGAAATACAGCATACCTGCCACAACATCGGGCGCAGCGCGGACCTCCTCCGCAGTCAGCTGAAAGGCTCTCCCACGAGCCCTCGGGGCCTCGGCCTTCACCGGTCGAGTCGCAGTAGCTCTGGCAGTAGGTGCAGATCCCTGAAGAAGCTGGGGGCACTCGGCCTTCCGATGGCCTGTCTGGTTGCAATGAAAGCAAACCGTAAACCCCTTGGGGCACTCCCTAGCAATGTGCCCCTCCTTGCCACACTTGTAGCAAGCACCAGATCGACATGCCCCATCATGACCCTTGCCGCACTTTCCGCAAGTGCAGCCCTTCGGACCTCCCGTCCTCGAATCGGCGGACTTAGTCCGCTTGGCTGCCGGCTGAGACTGAGCCGGCCGCCGGTCCACCCGCTGAGACTCGGCCTCCTCCCTGGCCTGGGTCTCCAACTCAATCTCGCGCTTCCTGGCCTTCGCCTGAAGCTCAGCAAAGGTATGATAGGTGGAGTTTGACACAAACTCCCGGATATCCCTCCTCAAAACACCCAAGTACCGGCTCATCCGAGCCTGCTCTGTGGACACCAGCTCGGGGCAGAACATCGCCCTCTCGTGAAACTTCCGCGTGATCACCGCAACCGAATCAGTACCATGCTTGAGGGTCAAGAACTCCTGAACCAATCGTTCCCTCTCCACCGGGGAACGTACTTGTCTCTGAACATAGAGGTAAGCCCCTCCCATGTCACTGCTGAAATCTCTGCCAAAGTGAAGTTCGCCGTCACGAACTTCCACCAATCCTTCGCTCCCAGACGGAGCTGGTTCAAAGCGAACCGTACCCTCAGATGCTTCGGACATGAACAAGTGTAGAAGCACCCCTCAATATCAGCGATCCACCTCATCGCAGCAATCGGATCCTGCGTCCCATCAAACTCAGGTGGCTTCGTGTTGCTGAACTCCCGAAACAGCAACGAGTCACCCCCTTGTGGCCTGGCAGCGGCCACAGCTGCGGTAGCTGCAGCGGCTACAGCCTCAGTCAATGCGGCGTACCGCTCCTCAAAAGTCTCCATCAAGGTGGTCTTAATAGACCCAAACATCTCCGGAATCTCAGCCCGGATCGCTGCAGCCACCTCCTCGTGAATCATTTGACGAATCTCCTCGTCACTCACACCGCTCGTACTCGCTCCGTGGCGTGGTCTAACCATGCTGTCTCTGAAATACAACATAAAACTATCAGAGACTCCATCGAGTATAATTGCACTCGATAACGCAACCCTACTCAGTCTCCGATATCCAGGGATTCTTACTTGGGTCTCCCACTGACCCGGTGTCTTCGGTAGTACGGGCCCAATACTACCGACCACACCGCATCAGCATTCATCCCAAATCTTCCTCCCCAAACCCCAGATCAAGGTTGGAGAACTCGCTACTCGGTACCTGCTCGGCCGAGGGGGGAGTAGCGAGTACTCGGATTACTCGGGGAGTACTCGGATACGGTAAATCATGTAGAAAAATATTTTAAATGAAATTATACATGTCAAAGATCATAATTTAAAATACTAGTTAATGTAAATTCATTACAAAATAAGGTGAATACCAACAAAAGATACATTTTCAAATGTTAAATTGTTTCAAAAATAGACACCATTCTTTAATATTATATATTTAGATTAATCATTTAATCTTCCTCTTCCAATGTAGCTCCGATTTGTTCGTTGATGTTAACTCCATCCGATTCATATTCAACATCTTCATTTAGTTCTTCCTCATCCTCCGACACAAATTCTTCCTCATCAAGTTCTCTCAATCTAGAACTTCTACGATTTTGTAAAAACTCCTCGTCACCCATAGCTTCATCGGGCTCAACTTCATCCAACGATACATCATTTTCGACAATCCATTCTTGAGCCTCACTTGCATCTTTTGCTAAAAGTACTTCCATATCCTTAGTCTTCCTTTTCTTGTTATTTTCCATCAAATTTGCATTAAATTGAACAAAAACAAGATTGTTCAATTTAGACGTCTCTAATCTATTTCTTTTCTTTGTATGTACCTACAAAATTAAATAAGCAAAAAAAAGTTTGATAAATATACAAGTTTTGAATAAACTACTTAAAAATAAAAATTAAAATTTAGTAAACTACCAACCCCTTCAAAAGTGCTCCAATTTCTTTCACACCCCGAAGAACTAGTTGTTAAAGAAAGTATCCTTGTAGCAATCTTTCTCAATTGTGGAGTTGAGGCACCATAAGCTACCCACCAATTCGCTACAAGTTGAAAAAAAACATTGTTAAATTTATTATTTTTGAAATTTATAAAATAAATACAATTTAAAATATATTACCCGGATCAAATTTGTCGTTGTTCACCTCACATCCTTTAATTGCAATTTCTCGACTAAATTTTTCTTGTTTACCCATGTAAACCGGCAACTCAACCATCACAATATGGTTTTGCAAAGAATGATCTCCCGGATATATTGTATCGACAAAATCAACAATCGCATCGGTCACATCAATATCATTTTGGATCTCCGGATTCTTATAAAGATAATATGGATTTAAAAGGTAAGCCGTCAAATGTAGGGGTGTATCAAGCCTACCTTTCATCTTTTTCGAAATGATATCCATAATAGGCTCATACGCTTTTTTATTGTTTCCCAAAGCATTAATAATTTCTTGTTTCGCATTTTGAATCTCACCATATACAAAACCCATTGATGGTTTTCGATCCGCATCAACCATCCGAAGAACTTTGACCAAAGGGGCAAAAACCTTTAAACATAATGCTATACCGGTCCAAAATGTGGCATCTACCACCGTGTCATATGCGGCTTTCCCTTTAACGGTGTTGCTAAGTCTACATGATTCCCATTCATCGCTTGTAAACATTTGTTTTAGTTGGGCCTTTTTATCGGCCAAACTTTGCAAAGTAAGAAATGCGGAAGCAAATCTCGTGACTCCCGGTCGCACAATATCTCTTTTCTTGGTAAAGTGTCTCATCATGGCCAAATTTTTATGATGAGCATAAATAAACACCGTGAGTGTTTTTGCATGGTTGAGAATTTTCTTATACCTAGGTAGCCCACCAATACCTTTTAAAATAAATAAAACGTTAATAATATTATTCAAAATTAATAAAAAACACTAAATTATAAAATTAGCACAATTAAAATTAATACCTTCAAGCATAAGATTGAGGGTATGTGTTGCACAAGATGTCCAAAAAATAGTTGGTCTTTTTTCCTTTAACAACTTGGCCGCTCCCATATTATTTGATGCATTGTCGGTCACAATTTGTACCACATTCTCGGGGCCAACTTCTTTGATGCAACTTTCAACATACTCATGTATGTGTTCACTTGTGTGAGCTTCATCCGATGATTCTTTAGATGACAAAAAAACAGTCCCCATCTTTGAATTAACACATAAGTTCATGATGCTCCTTCTCTTTCTATCGGACCATGCGTCCGTCATTATTGAGCATCCATTAGATTTCCATTCATCTTTGTACGGTGTCAACAAATTTATTGTTCTTTCTACTTCTTTCTTTAAATATGTTTCTCCCATCTCATATCTAGTTGGAGGTGGTGCCCCACGTCCAAATTGGCCAACCGCCTCCAACATAATTTTGAAGCTATCCTTTTCAAAGGCATGAAAAGGAATGGCACATTCATAGGCCCATCTACAAATATATTCTTTCACACGAACCATGTGTTCCTTACGAATAGCATTTGACATATTTTCTTGTTTTCTCTTTCCCATGTTTGAAACATCTTGGGGGTTGATGGTGTTTGGAAACCGATCCATAGGCCCAAAAGAACGTTTAGCCTTCATAGAGCCAAATGAATCTTCCATCAAATCATCATCGATGGTAATGGTTTCATTCTCACTACTTCTAATATTCACTTGTGCTCTTAAAGACTCATTTTCATCTACCTTCCCCTTCTTTTTATTTCGGTTATCAAGAAGAGCATCTCTACATTTTATTTGGTCATTTTTTGTGGCCTTTGGGCATGAAGAAACATTTCCCTTAATTTGTGCAATATGTTGTTTTAGTCTATTGATCCCCCCCGCCCATCTCTTTATTACATAAAATGCATTTCACTCGCTCCAGTTTCTTGGGATTCACACACAATGCATATTCCCATCCAGGATCATTTGATTTGCGTTTAAGATTCTCTTGAGCTGCAGTTGATCCCGTAGACGGGGTTGTTGTGGTTGATGTCATTACTTCGGTTAGAAATATATCTAACACAAAGTGAGTTAGTGAGTCTAAAACACACGCATTGTTTCAGAAAACAAAATAATATCATATTGTCAAACAAAGTGATAAAACAAAATAACATACAATCATATTACATACACACCATAACAGTAAGTGATAAAACAGAATAATACCAATTACACATTTACACTGCTACACAGCAAGATAGATGAAATATTCTATTACACAGAAAGTGATACACAGAAAGTGATAAAACAAAATAATATACAACTAATATAAGTCTTGTACACAGAAAACAGGGAAAAAATACATACAAACTGAAACTGTGAAATACATACACACCATAACAGTAAAATACGAAATACACTGCCACTTGTAGAGAAATCACGAAATACACTAAAATACTAAATACATACACACCATAACAGTAATGATTTTCACGAAATAAGTACACTGATACACAAAAACCGACAATCTTAACTCTTAATGTAAAAATGAGAAACAGGGAGAGAGTTCTTGATGTAATACACTAATACACAGCAAGATAGATGAAATACATTAACAGTAGGAGTGTAGGACATTATAGGAGTTCTTGATGAAGAAATCTGAAATCCACATCGAGATAGAATAACACTGTAACAGTAGATATAGAAATCCAAAATCGGGTTCTTGAAGAAACAGGAAAAATGAGAAACATGGATAGATACACAAACTTAAATACAAAAAAAAATGAGTTCTTGAAGAAGAAATCAAATCATCAACACAGCGACATACAGTGAGAGTGGGAGAGAAAGAACCTCGATCGCGATTCACGATTTAGGTTGAAATCAATCACGACGCAGGAAGAGTGGAAGTCAGGAACACAACATCGATATTCATTGACTGGTATCGCTATTCGCTGGTAGCCTGGTGCCCTGGTATCATCACGATTCACGATTCGAAGAGAAAGACGAGAGAGGATCGGTCGTAGTTGTAGAAAAGATGGGGGGGGGGGGGAACCAATTTTGGAATGCCGCTTGTTTTTTGGGGTTTAGGGTTATTTTTCTTAAAGTCAAATATAAGTTTTATTGGGTTGTCAATTTTTGCCCTCGTTGACCGACTTTGAATTTATTGACTGAGTTTGACTTGTTGACCGAGTATCCCGAGTTGGAGCGAGGTTGACCGAGTTTTGACCGGGTTTGACCGAGTTTTGACCGACTTTTACTCAATCCGATTTTTTTGGCCGATTCGACACTTCTCGCCTCAGTAGATGCCCGATTCCAAGTACTCGGCCGAGTACTCGGCCGAGTAATCCGATTTTTGCAACACTGCCCCGGATAGTGAGTACTCTACCTCTGATATGCACTATCTATCTGCATGCTATCAAAGCATCTCATATCGGCAAACCTCCCTAGACTAAGGCATCACAAATCAGGCCACTCTAGTCCTATCATGAATACCTAGTCTTCTAGCATGCATAACAATTCATATCATAACTTATCTCATAACATAACATTGTAAGGTATTTTGGGGATTTTTACCGTTCAGGCGCTGACTGATCGTACACACTGCTTCTTTCTTGTTTACCACAAAATCAATTATAAAAGTTTATGCCTTTATTTTTAAAAGTTTTCCTCAAATCCTCGGTTTGAGTTCAGTTACGCCCGAAGGTGCACCCGAATCCCTCAAACCAAGGCTCTGATACCAATTTGTAACACCGTAAATTTTCAAACAAAATTTTCATTTCAAAAAAATAGTATTTTCATTCAAAACAAGGCATAAACATTTCAAGTATCATGTCAAAATACAAATCATCTAAATCCCAAGATCGCAAAACATCTATCAGTGTGTACAGATCACGTCGGCGCCTTCCCACGGTCCTCGCTAGTACCTGAAACACATACATAACAACTGTAAGCATAAATGCTTAGTGAGTTCCCCAATATACAACTTACGCACATACGCCTTTCCAGGCCCTGACCTTCCGGTCCATGTGTCTCAGGGGACTTCCGTCCCTGCTGGGTAAACCTTCCGGTCCTACCCACGCTGACCTTCCGGTCCACAACACAACGCCTTCCGGCCCATAACATAATCGCCTTCCGGCCCATAACATAATCGCCTTCCGGCCCATAACATAATGCCTTCCGGCCCACATAACATACATAGCACGTATAACAATTAACTTATCACATATAACACATATATCTCATATCATATCCGACCTTCCGGTCACACAGTCAAATCCTTCCGGGTACAGTATAGTGAGAAGACTCACCTCGTGAATGTCGAAAGCTAGCAAATCCCGAAGTCACTCGTACCCGATCCGCCGAGCTACAATCTCCCTATAACATCATACATCTCTTATTAACACTTTTATCTTCTAAGTTTGGCTATCCCTAAGAGATCAAACATAGGTCAACTCTGGTCAACGGTCAACGGTCAACTTGACCTGACTCAGCGAGTGCTAGGGCGACTCGGCGAGTCTAGACGTCCTCACCAATTCTCTAAGATTCCCTTTCTACTCGTCGAGTATCCTCCTTGACTCGACGAGTTTCTCCTGGAAGAATCGCGGGGCCACCCCGACTCAACTCGCCGAGTCTGAAGAACAACTCGACGAGTCCCAGTTAATCTTCAAGCTACTCGCCGAGTCTGTTCATCGGACTCGGCGAGTCCATGCCATGCAACCGCTCAAACTGCTTTCTAAGGTTAGAACTGCTCCGACCATTCATAGGTCTGGCCTTCCTAGACTGATTCATCACGTAAGGTCCTCATTTCGGTGCTCATAATACACCCCATGACTCATAATTTACATTTTGACCTAAGGCATAAGGATTCCAATCCAAAACCTCCATTGATTCCCGAAATGCTCAGGCATGGGACATTCTGGACTTCCAAAGATCCCAATACAGGGTTCCAATCGTTTGGGGGACTAAGGTAACACTCAATCTAGCCACAAAAGGGTTCAATAAACCCTAAATCCATATACACATCAACATAGAAGGATGCAACTCGAAATATTACCTGAATAACGTGCTCTCTGTGTCCCCAATCCTCAGAACGTGGCTTCCCTTGTTGTTCCCTTAACTAAGCCTCCTCTTCCTTGCAAAACAACACTTCCAAAATCAACAATGGTCTTCTACCTTGCTCCAGATGCTCACAATCGAATTAGGGTTTCTCTCAGAGGACTAGGGTGAACAATGACGGCCATAAGGTCCCTCATATACGTCCCAAACCTGAACGGTTAGGGTTTTCGCTAAACAGCGCAGACTCGCCGAGTCCATATCCGGACTCGTCGAGTCCAGTCGTGAACCCGCGACCAAATCCGCGATCCTACTCGGCGAGTCTAGGCTCCAACTCGCCGAGTCCCCTCTTAAAACACCCAAAATCATAAATATAACGATACCTGAAATTCCGGGCTGTTACACTATGTCAAATAAATCAGAGATCGAGAAACCTAAATGTTTGACTAACCATTCCATAGGATTGTCAGCATGATATCTAACAGAGGACTGTACGATCCCTTATCTAAAGGACAAGATTGATTAGATCAGAGTTTGACAGCGTCTTTGAGAGCTACGATTGCAAACCGAATTGTACTTGTGCATATAGTTACTAGACTTATCCAAATGGGAGACTGTTGGAATAGTGTCTAAGGCTGCAACTATATTAGGCAAGTATTTGACCCGGTTGTGCATGGTCCTTTTGGGTTGCCTTCACCATAGCAACTTGATAGGATGATTTATTAAGAGAGAGTAAATATTATAAAGAATAATATATTGTTATTTGATTAATATAAGTCATAGAATTAATTGGAATTAATTTTGTGACTTAAATAGATTAATTAAATAAAGGGGTATAAACTGTCAATTGTTTGAAAGTTAAGCTTTAGACTATAAATCCTTATAGATATACAAGGGACGGATTCTAGAAGCTAGGTTAGCTTCAAAATCGTCCAAGGGGATTATCTAAGGAAAGGATTTGGATAGCCTTAAGAGAAGATTATCCAATTAGGGTTTAGACTGTAACCCTTAAGGAGTCTACAAGTATAAATAGACCCCATGGGTAAAGGAAATCGGCATCTCACCTAAAGTAAGAGAACTCTGGCTGATTTCCTCCCCTCTCCTCTCTCCAAAATCATCTTCCTTGCTATTGGTGTTTGTAAGCCATTAGAGGAGTGACATTTGTGACTCTAGAAGCTCCAAGACAACAAGATCAACAAGGAATTCAAAGGTATGGTTCTAGATCTGTTTCAATGTTGTTATTTAACCTAATTAGTCATTAGAAGTCTTGGATTCAAAGCATGTTTAATTAGAAAGCCTAGATCCAAGCATTAGGGTTTTGCATGCGCACATAGGAAAGTTCTTATGGCTAAAACCCATCAGAAAGAGTTCGTATAGGGTTTACATCAACATTTTTGGGCTTATTCTATGTGCGCTTTTATTCAACATGTGGGTAAATGTAATCTCCAGTAAATTAAAAATAATAAGAAAAGTATTAATGTGGTCCACAAACACATGTGGTTAGCCACTCTCTACATGTTGTGGGCTTACATATCTACCACGTTGTTTGGGTTCTGGATTATACTTGCTCAGACTAGTCGTCGTTGGCATAGTGTAACATCCGGATTCCCAGGCATATTATTCTATTCCTTTATTTTTGGAGAATGTGAAGGGACTCGGCGAGTTGGTGCTTAGACTCGCCGAGTAAGGTCGCGGATTCTTATCCGGGTTCATGGCTGGACTCGGCGAGTGCATGAGTGGACTCGGCGAGTCCACGCTGTTTAATGAAACCCTAATTTCTAGGGTTTAGGACCTATTTAAAGGCCCTTAGGTCTGTCATTTGCGGCTACCAAACCCCAGAGAGAAACCCTAAAGGAGCTAGAGCGTTTGTGAGAGGATATGAGCCATTTCTTGATCTTTGTGGTTGATTCTTGCAAGAAGGAGGTGTTTCCAGCTTAGAGGAGGCCAAGGAGGTTGTGCATCTGTGGATTTCGAGCAAGAGACTTCATCTTTGAGGTATTATACCGCCCCTTTATCTGTTTTGTTGAAGGAATCCATAGATGTAGAGTTTTATGACCTTTATTGGGAGAAATTGTGAGGATATGGCCCCTATTCACTTTGAGACTTCAGATCTGGACCCATAGTGGTGTAAAGAGCTTATCTCAGCTTGCTTTATGTTGAGCTATGGAGATGTTGAGCTAAGGATGTTACTTTTGGGGCTAAATCACCAAGTGAAGCCTCCTAGATGTCCCATGAGTGTCAAGATTCGAGCTTTACGTGTTTATCAGGCTTGGGAAGGTCAGATCTATGGATCCAAGGAACAGATCTGACCTCAGGAGGCCATTTGAGTTTGTGCATGGCATGAACTCGCCAAGTCCAAGGGCAGACTCGGCGAGTAGGGTTAGGGTTTTCCGTAAATCACTCAGTGAATGGACTTGCCGAGTTGGGGGAATAACTCAGTGAGTCAGAGGGGAATTAGAGGACTAAAGTTCAAAGCGGAACTCGCCGAGTTGATCTTGAGACTCGGCGAGTTGAGTCGGGGTGGCCCCGCGATTCATGCCAGGTGTAACTAGTCGAGTAGGGAGAGACTCGACGTGCCAAGCGAGACTAGAGAGTTAGTGGACACGTATTGACTCGCCGAGTCGCCCAAGTGCACTCGACGAGTCGGGTCAAAGTTAACCGTTGACTTTTGTTGACTTTTAGGGTTTGGTCAACAATGGAGCCTTTGAGCCAAGAGAGGGGTAAAATGGTCTTTCACCCTTCTGAGGGTGCCAAGAGGGTTGAGTCTAGTCCCGAGAGTTATATTTATGAGGGTATTTACTTTATGTGTTTAGGCGGAGGCTAGATCGTATTCCTACCGAGGTAGAGATTCACCGAGACATCTGAGGTGAGTCTTCTCACTATACTTTACCTAGAGTGGTAACAGAGTTATGTGGTAGTATATTTTAGAGTTATGTGCCAATGTATTTGTATGCTATTTATGTGTTGAGATTTATTGTGATATGTAATATGCATGATTCAGAGTTTCAGAGTTAGGACCAGTGGGTCCATAGAGTTAGGACTTTTGGGTCCACAGTGTTAGGGCCAGAGGGCCCGCAGAGAGTTTGGACTGGAGGGTCCCACTGGGACACACTGACCAGAGGGTCAGCAGAGTTATTGCCTTGAGTGGCTAATATGTGTTAGAGTGGTATTTTGGGGAACTCACTAAGCATTTATGCTTACAGTGTTATGTGTTATGTGTCTCAGGTACCAGTGATGATCGCGGGAAGGCGCCGAGATGATCTGTACACACACCCGTGGAGTTTATTATGATTTGATCTTGGGATTTGTAATGAGATAATGTTGATACAATGTTTTTCTTGAAAGTGATTATGAATGAATTTAAATGGTTTTAAAAAGCAAAAAATTATCTTAATTTTACGGTGTTACACATAGCTTCCACCTTGTCGGCTTAGCCATACTACCTAGCAAATAGGAAGCATAATAAGGTCAAGAAAAAGAAGAAGCAACATGTTAGGATTTACAGAGATGCTGATCTTGAAAAAATGGATGGTGTTTCTTCATTCGCTTCATATTGAGACTTGGGTAAAGAAGGTGATCATGTCTACTAATTATGTTTATGTTTTTGTTTATGTATGATAACTTGATCCGGTGAATGTTTCCATGTTTATGCCATTTTAACGTTTTTGCTTTTGAGGATGATTATATTTTTGATGATTGTTTCTTTGTGGTTATTGATTTCGAACAAAATCCATTGAATTGTAGCATACCAATATTTTATATTATTCGGTATAACTAATCAATCAATAAACATTAAAATTGGATCATTTGTGCTATTTCTTCAGCGTGCTTCCAAAACAAACTAAACACAAAACTCAATAACAAGATTAATAATTTTTTATCAAGTTAACCAATATGTACAAATTTTCCTTTTACGTAGTGAAATAAGAGAACTTTAAAATTTAGCCACTAATAACCGACATCCATAGGTAAAAGGAGAGTTATTACTTGTAAAAAGTAAATGATATTCTTACGGTCTCTTTCTTCTATCATGTCGCTTTTGTATTGATCTTTATACTCAAAACTTTTTTATGACTTAGATTTACTTGTTGAACTATTCAAGTACTTTCGTATTTTCGCAATTCTGAATGATGTATTTTTGTATCCAGACTTATGGAATATTGTAATATATTATTTTATGTCTTGTAATGTTCAATATATATTTGTTGACTATGATCCAACAATGCGTCACAACCCTGGTGTTTCTATTGTCTGTCGGGGTGTGATAGAAATAAGATGTACCGTTTGAAAATTTCACATTAAACACCTCACAGATCGAGCTTAGACATCACTTCCGTAAATAGATCAATCAGTATAACGACTGATATTACTAATAAATCTTATTTGTAGGTTTAAAATAGCGTTTATGAACATAAATATAAGTTACATTTAAAGCGTATAAAGTATAACTCAACTTACAGGTTTTCTAGCGAAAAACCGAAAAATACACGGGCAGAACTTCGAAACCGAAAACTCTATTTCGCCGGGCTCTCTGATACTCCAGAGTTTTGCTACTAACACTTAAAAACTCATAACGTTGGGCCTTGGGTCGTGGGAAAGATTTAAGAAAATTTGGGAAAGAATTTGTCGTGAAAAGTGATAAAATTCGGACTATTTATAGCCAAAACCGGGGGCGCGTCGGGCATAGGCGCGCCACGTCTAGTGACATGGCCGCCTCTCCTGCTGCCATGTGTCATGACCGCACGATGCCACATTATAACTTTTACATACGAGCTTCGTTTTCGACGTTATTTATATCCTCGGTTTTGTATCGAGGAGTACTACAACTTCATTTACACTCCGTTGACTAATTCACATTGTATTTTTATTTTTACAATCTATAAGAAATACATTGTAAAAGAGCTTGCGAAATTCATAACTTCTTCATACAAACACCATTCTCGACGTTTTTTATTTGGCGGATTCGTACTTACGAGGACAACAACTTTCATTTAGATTGTTTTGTCTAACGAGCAACCAATCTCTGTTTCACCTTTTTATGACACATACATTGTATCGTGTCGAACGCAAAACTTCAAAAATCATAATTTTCTCTTACGAAATTAGATTTCAGCGTTCTTTATTTTTAGAAAACAACTAATTTTATAAAAAAAATACAATAAAAAATATCAAACCATTGATAATCATAAACAAATTAAAATATTTCCAAAACAAATATAAAAAAGAAAAAAGAAGCAGGTCCTAACTACCAGCCGCGCCACACGAGCTACTTACCCCCAGTCATCGATATTTATGAATGTTTCTCTGTTGGAAGGTTGAAAGATAAAAGGGTGAAAGGATGAATTGAAAGTAGAGGATTGATGTGGGATTTATAGGTTGATCGGAAGGGTTGGGTTTTGTTTTGTGGTAATGTGTGATTTTATTTGTATGATTTTACTCTAGTTTCAAGTGTTCAAGTGAAAGTATGCGTAAAGATTGGAGAAAAACAACTCACACACATGTATTACAAAAGAATAAAGAGGTAATAATCATTTACAATATATACCACAAACTACTGTTTTTGTTTATTCCTAATAGTATGACTAAACCTTAGTTAATAGTATGACTAAAACAGGAAGCATTCATAGGGAAACCTAAATAAAAACACTAGCCATTTGTATGAAAACCCAGGACACATTTGAGAATTCAAAGTTATATATACAAAGCACAATGAATTTCTTTCTTTCTTTCTTATTTTCCTCAAACAAAAGGATTGACATGAAAATAAACAGAAAAAGACTTTACACAAACTTCTATAATCACTCACAAAACTCAACCACTATCTTCAAAAACTAAAACAAACCAATCATTTACATCCAATATTTATGAGCAACATCCTTGAGTAGATGCAACATGGTTGTTCTCCGGTTTTTGCTTCAATATATTATTTCTCTTCACTATTGTAGACCCTTCTTCTAGAAGACTCGGAACCTCCATTATCTGTACATGTTATGAACAACAAGAAAGAAATTAGCATATCCATCGTATGCTAATGTTATGTAACAATGGTTTAATTATATATTTTGCACATTATAATATATAACCTTTAATGCAAGTTCTTCGAAGCATTGATTAACATTTTCACGAGTTCTTGCACTACATTCAAGAAACAAACATTTGAGCTCTTTTGCAAGATCAATGCCTTCTTCCCTGCTCACAAATCTTTCGGTGTCCTGCAATAGAGCATTTATTTTCAATAAATAATAATTATATAAATATATTATAAGAAAATATGTAATGTAACTTACTTTGTCAACTTTGTTTCCAACAAGCATCTTGACACAATCTTGATTAGTGGAGTAAAGGTCAACTTCTTTAGCCCATATTTCCGAAAGGTTTGTGAACGTTTCTCTTCTTGTAACATCATACACTATAAAACATGAGTTTACATTAGAATACATTGTAAAAGTGTAATAAAAATAATGATGTATTATTAAGATACAAAATATTTATGAATTAATTACCAAGAATAATCCCTTGGGCACCCCTGTAGTAAGAGCTTGTTAGTGTCCTGAATCTTTCTTGTCCAGCTACAATACCAAATTTACAACTTTACTTTATTAAAGCATGAAAGGATAAAATCAATGAGTAAGATAAAAAAAGACATGTTGTAGAGGAAGAGATTTTGTTTGAATAATATTAGCAATGTTTAATTACCTGTGTCCCATATTGTAAGTTTTAATCTTTTTCCTCCAACTGTAAGCTGCTTCATTTTGAAGTCAACACCTGTCCAATATGAGCACATACAAGAATAAGAAGATTTTCAGCAACATTTGAACTTCTAGTAGATAACTAAATTCTTAATACGCAATTCAAATAGAAAATATGAATGGGTACTGATTTATTTCAAAAAAAAAAAGTGGATATCTTATGCAAAAGTTGGTAAGAAATTGAAACTTAGACTTTCATAAATTGGTAAATATACCTATAACAACCTCTAAATAACAAATATCCAAGGATTAAGAGCACATAATAAGAAGAAAAAAAAACATGAATTCTAAATACAAAAAACCTATAAATCGAATTATAAAACATAAATCAACATCCAAATACGATTCAAACCAGCATGATATTTACAATTAAACTTCAAAAATTCAAAAATCAACTGAACAGAGAAATTACCAATGGTAGGTGCGAGATCTTCGAAGGCGTCGGAGATGAAACTGACGAGAAGACTACTTTTGCCGACACCAGAATCTCCGATCAATAAGATCTTAAATGAGAGATCGTACTGACCTGATGATGACCCCATTTTTACGATTTCAAAACAAACTTTCTCTCTCTCTATTTATCTTCGTGATGTTTTGAACAATAAGCAACAACAGATCGACTCGAAAATAGTGTACAAGTTGAGATTTGTTTGGATTAGTAGGAAAACCTAAAACGGAGAAATGGTATCCAATTCCTTCTCTTTACTTGAAGAATCAAGAAAGAAACTGCTTTTTTGATGTGAGAGAGAGAGAGAGAGATGATGTAGAGAGAGAAAGGGTAATGAAAAATCTTTATATGCCTGGAACTAAGATATGAATCCCATTTTTGCGCCAAACGCACTCCGACATACTCATTACATCACGTTTATTATTTTTTTAAAAACTAAAATTAACATCTTTAAAAATCTGGTTTTTGGTTACTGGACCCGGTCTTAATTAAAATCCGATCTTTAATCTCAAAGCGAGCCCCCACTAGACTTGATTATATATTGAGAAAAAAAAATTAAAATTAAAAAACCGTTATACTTTATATATTTTTATTGTTTAAATATTATATTTTAATTTGTTATCCAAATTGAAGTTTTGCTTGCTTCCATTGATTGATGCTTTTCACTTCTCCAACGGCAAGGAAGGTGGCAATGGTTTGGGGATAAAGAGGGCAATTTCTCGATCAAGTCTTCGAGGAGTTCAATGGCTAGTGGCTGACTTTGATATGTGTCTTACTAATTTGAGTTTTGTTTGGGTCTGATGGATCCCGTAAAAAATTAATTGTTTTGTTTGTTGATTACTTAAGAACAAGATTTCTCTTTCATTGAATTCTATTAGGTGAGGAGTGCAAGTTGCTTCGAATTTATGTTGTTTCTACAGAAATATCTGCAATACGGATACTGACTATGTCGAACATGTTTTTCTAATGTAATTTTGCTAAATTAATTTGAAATTGGTTGGTTTTGTGATCGTATATCCTTCTTCGTAGCCTGTTTAATGTAAGTGGTCTTCTCTTGTTGCTCAACTCTCATCTTCATAACAAAATGTGTTCCCTCCTAAGGCTTCCGTTGGTCTACACGGTTCTGTGGCTTGTATGGAAGGCCAACAGGGATACTGACTATGTCGGTCATGTTTTTTTAAGGTAATTTTGCTAAATTAAATTAGAATTGATTGGTTTCGTGATCACCTATCCTTCCTTGTAGTCTGTCTAATGTTAGTGATCTTCTCTTATTGTTCAACTCTCATCTTCGTAACAAAAGACGTTCCCTCCTTAGGCTCCAGGATCCTGATTTTCAAGGAAGTTAGATTGAGCCCCTTAAAGACGACATATGGCATTCAAAGCTTCACTTTTAATTGGGTTAAGAATATATCCAATTGTGAGAACTCCTAGGGTCCATATTACACGTTAAGCCACGAACTTTACATCCATGCATGCGTCTTCAAACCCAAAAGGTCCAAAAATGGAGTCTACAAGATGCATAGGGCTCTTATGGCAATAAAGTTGGCACCTTTATGCCATGAGAACCCTCCTAGGTTCAAGATCTGAAGTCATCACTCTCTATTACATTCTAAACTCGAAGGTGACTTAGAAATGCCCCAAAAATGGCAAGATTCAAGCCCTAAAGAGGATCTAACACATGGGAAGTCAAGGTTGAAGTTGTTTACCTTGGATGAGCTAGAAATGAATTAAAACCTATGGATCTACTTGCTTCTTCTGGAACCCCCAAGCTTCCATTCCTTTCTTCAAGCTTCAAACAACCAAAAACACACAAAATGGCTCAAGAACACTCCAAATGCTTTAGGGTTTCGAGTTAGGTATTTTCTGGACTGTGAGAGGCGATGGAGGCTGAAATAGGACAAGTTAAGGCGTTTAAATAGGATGCAAATCCTAAATATTAGGGTTTCCTCCAGGCATCCCTACTCATCGAGTCGGGCTCCCGACTCGTCGAGTAGGTCACTTAAAACCCGCGTCCATAATCCAGTCTACTCGACGAGTTGGGCCTCCAACTCGTCGAGTCCCGGTGTAAAAATGCAATTACTTATACTTAAAATATGTACCGGAAACCGGGTGTTACATTGTTTGTGAAGGAAGATCATCGAAGAGTTGGATTTGATCTGAATGCCTAGGATCTAACATTTTCTCTTCATTGTACACCATTTGGAGGTATAAAGCTCTAACCTTTACTCATGTTTCTCTATATCTTGGTTAAGCTTAGATTTTTATCCCTTTTGTCCTAAAACCTAGGTCTTTTTGAGTATATGGTACTCCAAAGCCTTTAAGATCTCCTTTAAGAAATTTTAGAGTATTCTAAGACTTAAAATGCAAGCTTGGATCTTGGTTTGTCCCCATGCAAAAATAGTGGTGTAGCAAATGATTGAATAAGTTAGGTTTTTATTGTTGGGCTCCTTGTAGCCATGCAAAGGCATAACGTTTGCAACTTTATGGCCTTATAGGTTTTAGTAAGCTCAGATCTAAAGTTTGGACATAAGGTCTTAAGGCATTAAGACCTTAATGGGAATTTTATAATAAGGTGCGTATAGTAGGTGTAAAATCCAATACATTACGCATAGTACACCTCGCCCCGGCCCCGTTTTCGTATCGGACGTGTACGCAGGGCGTAAAAGATGGTACGCGGGGTGTATGACCTAGCTTTAGCATTTGGGTCATTCCTTTGGATCTTGGACCATTAGATGTTGGACTTTCTAGGTTGGGCCAAATGGGAAGGGCAAAATGACCTTTTTGCCCTAATTAGAATAATGGAATTATTAGACCATTTATTATGGGATAAAAAACTTGGATTATTGATTAGGGTTATTTTTGGGTTATAATTAGTGTGAGGAGCCGTGTTCGCAACAAATCGAGTGTGCGGCTCGATTATCTTCTTTTGGAGGTGAGTCTCTTTACTAGATCTATGGTTCGAAGACACCAATGTCAACCCATTACTTTGTTTTGTAGGAATACTAGTTGTCTCTGTGATACTTACATGAAAGACCAAGATCTGGCCCCTGACAATTATATGAAAGACCAAGATCTGGCCCTTGGCACTTGTATGTAAGACTGGGATTTGGCCCTCGGTATTGCAAGGAAATACCATGGGGTAGCCCATGACACTTATATATAAGATCGGGATTTGGCCCTCGTAATTGCAAGGAAAGACCATGGGCGTAGCCCATGGCACTTTTATGTTTTGGTATGTGGTACTTTGGGAAACTTATTAAGCTTTTGTGCTTACAGTTTATGTTTATGGTTTCAGGTACTTCCAATTCGAAAGGAAAGGGCCCGACATGATGGCACAACATCTTCCCTTCATGATTTCCACATTATGAATAATTATACTCTGATGCTTTGAATATTTTAATTTGGTGTTGATTTTGAACAATTGATGAATGATTTGATAAATTTTAAAATGAAAACATTTTGTTACTCTTTTTAGGACGTTACAAGTTGGTATTAGAGTCTTGATTTGAGGGATTCGGGCACACTTTCGGGTGTGTCAGAACTCAAACTGAGGAAATGATAATATTTTTAAAGAAAATGAAATTTAACTTCTAAAAATATTTTTACTAAGAAAAGAGGGTGTGATGTGTGCAATCAATCGAGCTCAAGTAAGTGGTTCCCAAGATTACCCATACGTATGTGTTATGAGTAGTATCCTTATATGAGAATTACCCATACATATATGTTATTAACATGTAATTCACATATAAGTTGTTGGATAAGGTATCTAAGTCCATAACTATATTTGGTATGTGCTTGACCCGATTTAGCATGGTCCATTTGGGTTGCATGACATCGGAACAATTTGGATAGACTTTTGTGAGAAGAGGATATTTATGATTTATTAATATATTATAAGTTCTAATATATTAATATGAAATCATATTATTTAATTAGTATTGATCAAGAATTAGTTTGGAATTAATTTTGTGACACGGGTAGGACGGCACCCCAAAATGGCCGCATGGGTAGGACGGCACCCCAGAATGGCCGTACGGGTAGGTTGGCACCCCAGAATGGCCGTACCGAGTAGGTCGGGCACCCAAGAATTGCCCGACAGTATGTATGTTATGTGATTGTATGGTATGTGGTATGATGGGGGAACTCACTAAGCTTCGTGCTTACAGTTTATAGTTTTGGTTTCAGGTACCTCTTCAGCGAAGGGGAAGAAGCTGGCACGGTAGCGGCACATCATATACACACATTGTTTTCCGCACTATGAGTTATTCTGGGAATTGTACTCTGACATTATTATGTTTTACGATTTGGTTTTCAGACTCGAGACATGTTTATATATGATCAGTTGATATTTTGTTACAAATGTTTTGCAAATCACTTAATTAAAAATGAAATTTTTGGACGTGAAAATTGGGTCGTTACAAGTTAGTATCAGAGCCCTGATTTGAAGGATTCGGACACACCTTCGGGGGTGTCTGGACTCAAATCAAGGGATTAAAAGATTTTATAAGAAAATGGTTTCCTAAAGAATATGACAGAAGAGTTTTTGAGAAAGAACAAGTGTGTGATGTGCGCAACTGGCCGAGCTCAAGTAAGTATTCCCCAAAGTACCCATACAATGTTATACTATGTTTATCAGATTCAGTAGAACAACATGCTAGAATAGGACTAAGGATCTAGGAATGATGCCTTATGTGTCAGCTCTATGTGCTTTAGCTTATGTGAATTGAATGATAGTATTGAGTAGACAACAGTAGGATAGCCTGTTTAGGTTATGCATGATAGTAGGAGCTTAGCAGTGTATGCTAGTGTAGCTTCTCATTATGAGAACAAATTTGCTTGAGTAGTTTTCCTGCGTCCGAATTCCGCTTGCTTTGTGCTTTTAGGGACTCTGAGTGATCGGAGTTAGCCATTAGGTGAATACGTCACGTCACATGTGATCAGGGTTGAATAATCTCATAGTGCTGGATCTGGCCCTATTACGCAGCTCTTGTTTGAGTCTAACCGTTGTAGGGACGAGTCTGTTACTCAAAGGATTATCTGAGCCTCATTACATGTGATGGTATTCAGGTAATGGCTAATTGGCGTTACAAGGAGGCTTTCAGCAGCTGAGGACCGGTTTGGGTGGAGTCATAGATTTTCCCTAGGGTAAGCCTAGAATGGGAATAGCAGAGAATCAGCAGTGGTGAAAGGGACTTAGTGGAGTCAAGGCGGACCTTGAGGAAGGTATGGATAGATGTGGAAGGTAGTATGGGCTTGTACTACTGAAAGCAGAGGATCCGTACCCGAATTAAGGAAGGCTGAGACAAGACCAGGGAACTTGTAGTGAATGTGATCCCTCTAGAGGTATCGGTATCACTAATGGTTGGTATTATGTCTTGCAGAATGGTGGTACTATGGTAGAAACCAGTAGTTGGCAGTTCAGGAGAGGGATCGGGTTCGGGATCAGGTTCCAAGCCAATAGATGAGAGGCTACGCGAGTTCATCGCATTAGAGATCACCAGAGGCATCCTTGAGTCGACCCCCATCATCTTCGAGTCGATCAAGGAAGGGTAGTTGAGTTGATGGAGGATCGCCTTAGGGCGTTCAGGAGTGATGTGGCGTCTGGCCAGTCAGGATCCCACACACTATCCTTTAAGGACTTCATGGGCGGTGGTGTGCCGGATTTCCATGGGGCGAAGGACCCCATTGCTGCCAGACGATGGATTACAGACATTGAGTCCACACAGTTGACCAACTTCTGCCCCAAGGGGTCAAAGGTGAGATATGCAGCAGGGTGTTTGGGAGACAGAGCTAGAGACTGGTGGGAGTCTGTTGGTGACTCATTAGGAGCTTTGGCTGTGGAGGCTATGACCTGGTCGGACTTTGTGACCAGATTCAAGGCGGATTTTGCGCCAGCTGTAGAGCTTCAGCAACTAGCTAGAGAGTTTTTGAACATGAGGCAGACTACAGAGACTGTGGCGGAGATCACCGCCAAGTTCCGGGAGAGGGCATTGCTGGTGCCCCAGTATGCAGGAGATGAGGATATGAGAAAGAGCCGCTATCATGACACGCTGCGAGCCGACATTCCGGAGCATGTTAGTTTTTCCGCTTGCCCTACCCTGGATTCCATGATTGCCAGGGCTAGGGAGAGAGAGATTGATTTGGAGCATGTCCGGAAGAGGAAGACTGAGGAGGGTTAGACGATTGGGGCTTCGGGGAAGAAGCCCAAGGGATCAGATGGCAGGCCGAAAGGCCAGTCAGGACCGAGCCGTTGCAGGAAATGCGGCAGGCCACATGAGGGGGCGTGTAGATTGGGATCGTCGGGCTGCTACAAGTGCGGCAAGGCGGGGCACTTCAGCAGGGACTGTACTTCCCCTGCACCGGTTATTCAGACGTCTGACTTGCTATGTTTCCACTACAACCAGAAGGGCCACAAGAAGGCCAATTGCCCCCAGTTGACAGCAGCATCAGCGCCAGTGAAGGCGCCAGCTCCAGCGATCCTGCGGATTACTGATGGCCGGCAGGGCAAGGCAGAGGCTCCAGTGGTGAGTAGCCGGACATTCCAGTTGACTACCGAGGAGGCACGCGTTGCATCCGATGTGGTGACGGGTATGACTTCTTATTTATGTTGTTATGATATGTTGCTGTGATTTTGATATGTTATGTATGTGCTCTGTTTAGGATCGTTCCATGTGAATGGTATTCCAGTTCAGATATTGTTTGATTCGGGTGCTACTTTGTGACATCCCCAAAATCTCGGCCAGAAAAGACCGATTTTCATTTATGCTTTTAAAATATTTTCAGAGTAAATCCTTTTGATTTGAAAGAGTTGCGGAATTTGTTCCCAAAAACAAAACATGATAAAACAATGTTTACCAAAGCATTTCATAAAAGAAATGTATTTTTCATTATATAATCAAAACTCGGGGTGTCATGTTCCGATACAGACCAATAAGCATAAACGAATACATTACAAGTCATTCAACAAATATAAACATATACAGACTTGTAAACAAAACAACTGATGGTTCATCCATCTCATGCCCTCGCGCCACTTCCTGTAATACAATTAAAACTGAGTGGGTCAGGCTTGGGAGCCTGGTGAGCATATAGGGTTTTCAACCCACAATAAATAATCATATTTAATTTTCACCAACCAACAATAACCTAATTACCCATTCCCGTTATTCTCACTTTATGTCCCTAAAACAACTAACACAAGGGACCTAGTCTAAAAATATTTCATCGGGGCGACAACACATGCTTCGGGGGTACCTCAACAATATAAGTCAAATAAGGAAACCATGAGGGGGATGGAGTACAGCGAATGAACACCCGAGTTCATTAACACCTACAGGTGGCGAACCTGCTAATGTTTCCACAAGACTGTCTAGAATAGCCAGTGGTCGTCATCTAAACTCCGCTAGATGACTCAATCAAACAACAACGAGGCCTCTCATCTGTTTATTACACACCAACTATCTACCCATGTTCTACCCAACATATTAGTAGATAAAAATATACATTTGTATACATAGTTTAAAAACCTGTATAGCATGCTTTAATTAACACATAATCCACATAACAGATGAGGCACACACACACATAGCACATATCTCATAGAGAATAAATCGTATCTATGAGATAGAAGAGAGTGAATACACATTCACACATATAAACAACAATATACTATACACATAGCACGTATTTTATAGAAAATACTTAACATTTATGTGTTAGAAGAAAGTAACTACACACTCACACTTATAAACAACAATATACTTAATACACTCGAACCAAACTTGTATTATTATCGTGTTTATGAAAGTTAGTATACACTCACACTTATAAACAACAATATACTTAATACACTCGAACCAAACTTGTATTATTATCGTGTTTATGAAAGTTAGTATACACTCACTTGATCAGAAGATGATCGGACAACACTACGACTTGCAGAAGTAGTAATCCTCAGCAGATCTGAAAGATCTTCACAAAAATCGAACTTCTCGTGGGCAGAGCTTCGGCTCAGGAACCGCACTTCTCGGGATCTTCGGGATCTCGGGACTTGCCTCGGGGCTCGAGAATAATACCGGGGCTTCGGGATATTTTTGGCACGCAAAACGATGCAAAACGGGAGAGAGAAGAGAAGAAATTGGCAATTGGGTCGGCTGCCCTCGCATCCTATTTATAGGAGGCTGGAGCCTGGGAGTACGCATGCGTCATCCGAAGCCACTTGCTGCGATGTCGACACCTTCGGAGTACGCGGGGCGTACCTCGGATCAGACCGGTGACTCGCCTTCGGATAATGCCTCCGAGTTTCCATTTAAATTTAAATACAAAATAAATAATAAACTTCGGAAATTCATATCTTCTTCATACGAACTCCGTTTTCGACGTTCTTTATATCCATGAGAAGGTGAGACTACGCTCTACAACTTTCGTTTAGACTCCGTTGGCTAATTTCGACTTTATTTTTATTATTTATTTTTAATAGGCCGCGACAGAAAAACTTCGTTATAAATTCATAACTTCTTCGTTTGACGTCCGTTCTCGGCTAACTTTTTATCGTTTCGATACCAACAATGAGATCTTCGATTCTCATTTAGATTGTTTCGGCTACAAACCCCTCGATCTCAAATCAAGTAAAACAGGCTGCTCACCGCTAAGCCGAAACTTCGATAAATCATAACTTCCTCATACGAAGTCAGATTTGGGCGTTCTATATATATTCGGAAACCTCGTTTCAACTACTACAACATTATTCAAAGATATTAAGTTTAATTTACACTTAAATTTTGACGCTTATTTTTATTCTTAATTAATCAAACCACATAATTAAGCAATTAAGCACAAAACACATAATACTCAAATAATACACTCTTATTATTTCAAAACGGGTTACAAAGGTTAACCTAGACTATTACATTGCTAAAAATGGCAAGCCCGGAAACACGGGCGTTACAATTCTCTCCACCTTAGAATGATTCCGTCCCCGGAATCACACATCAACAAACAAATGCGGATAGCGACTCAACATGTCACTCTCCGTCTCCCAGCTGAGATTCGGCCCATTCGTGTGTTTCCATCGGACAAGCACTAACCCAACCATTTTGCGTCGCAACTTCTTAGTCTTTCGGTCAACAATTGCCTCTGGTTCTTCAATCAACCTTTTGTTCTCATCAATTCTCAATTCAGAAATTGGAATTATATCGGGAACTTCTCTCGTGAACTTCCTCAAATAACACACATGAAAAGTGTTGTGAATTCCATTCAGTTCTTCGGGTAATTCGAGCTTGTAAGTTTGGTTCCCAATCCTCCGAAGAACTTTAAACGGTCCAATAAACCTTGGACTCAAATTTCCCCCTTTATCAAATCTAATAAGTCCCTTCCACGGCGAGACTTTAAGTAAAACCGAATCTCCAACCTCAAAAGTCATCGGTCTTCGCTTTTTGTCAGCATAGCTCTTTTGACGATCCTGAGCCGCTAACATTCTTTCCCTAATTATTTTCAACTTTTCAGCAGTTTGATGAACCAACTCCGGTCCCATAAACTGCTTTTCCCCAGCCTCAAGCCAACAAGACGGCGTACGACACTTCTGTCCATACAAAGCTTGATAAGGTGCCATCTTAATGCTCGAGTGAAAACTATTATTGTAGGAAAATTCTACCAATGGTAAATGTTCATCCCAATTACCTAGGAATTCCAAGGTACATGCTCTCAGCATATCTTCAAGTGTTTGTATCGTTCTTTCACTCTGACCATCAGTCTGCGGATGGTAAGCTGTGCTTAAACATAACTTGATACTCATTTCCTCTTGTAGACTTTTCCAAAACCTCGAGGTGAAACGGCTATCACGATCCGACACAATCGTTTACAGAACACCGTGAAGCCTCACAATTTCCTTCATGTAAGAATTCGCAAGCTTTTCCATAGACCATTTCTCCTTGGCTGCTATGAAATGCGCACTCTTAGTGAATCGATCAACGACCACCCAAATCATGTCGTGACCATTCTTTGTTCTGGGCAGTTTAGTGACAAAATCCATAGCAATGTCTTCCCACTTACCCATAGGCACAGGCAATGGTTCTAAACTCCCGTAAGGTTTCTAATGTTGTGTCTTGACTCTCGCACAAGTCACACACTCGGCTACATACTTTGCAACATCAAGCTTCATCGTCGGCCACCAGTAGTAGGGTTTCAGGTCCCTATACATTTTAGTGCTACCAGGATGAATTGAGTACATGGTTTTGTGAGCTTCTTCAATCAGAAGATCTCTGATTCCTCCTGACTTAGGTACCCAAATACGATCTTGGAATACCTTCAGTCCATGACCGTTAGTACCAAACACCAACGTTTTACCCAAACGTTCCTCCTTTCGGTCATTTTTCTCAGAAGCTTCCTCTTGAGCTTTCTTTATACTTTCCACAATGGTCGAGACAACTTCAATTCTCAACGCTCTTGGCCTTTTCCTTTCAAGATTGACTTTCCGACTGAGAGCATCAGCAACAACATTAGCTTTACCGGGGTGGTAAAGTATCTCGCAGTCGTAGTCTTTAAGTAATTCTTGTCAGCGTCGTTGCCTCATATTCAATTCTTTCTGATTAAAGAGATATTGGAGACTCTTATGATCAATGAAAAGTTTGCACTTCGTGCCATAGAGGTAATGCCTCCATATTTTCAGAGCGAAAACTACCGCTGCCAACTCCAAATCATGAGTCGGGTAATTCTTTTCATGCTCTTTCAGCTGTCGAGACGCATATGCTATCACCTTTTCTCTTTGGGTCAAAACACAACCCAATCCAACCCCAGACGCATCGCTATAAACAGTGAAGTCTTCAACTCCATCGGGTAAAGAAAGTATCGGTGCCTCGCATAGCTTCTTCTTTAACTTCTCGAATGCTTCTTTATGCTTATCACTCCAAGCATAAGTAGCTCCTTTGTGGGTCAAAGTTGTCAATGGAGTAGCAATCGAAGAAAAGCCTTGGATAAACCTTCGGTAATATCCGTCTAATCCTAAAAAGCTTCGAATCTCCGTGGGACTTTTCGGTTGTTCCCACTTCATTACAGCTTCGATCTTCGCTGGATCAACCATTATCCCTTCTTGGTTGACCACGTGACCTAAGAATTGGACTTCACGAATCCAAAAATCACATTTGGAGAACTTCGCATACAGCTTCTCCTGCTTCAAAACTTCTAACACTTCTCGCAAGTGTCTGCCATGCTCCTCCTGGCTTTTCGAGTAAATCAAAATGTCGTCTATGAACACTATCACAGATTTATCAAGGAACGGATTACAAACCCTATTCATCAAATCCATGAATGCTGCCGGAGCATTGGTTAGTCCAAACGACATAACCAAGAACTCGTAGTGTCCATATCTAGTTCTGAATGCAGTCTTCTCGATATCTTGCTCTCTTACTTTCAGCTGATGATATCTTGACCTTAGATCGATCTTCGAGAAATAGCTCAAACCTTGCAATTGATCAAATAGGTCATCAATCCTCGACAACGGATATCTATTCTTTATTGTTGCCTTGTTCAGCTCTCTGTAATCGATGCACATTCTCATACTTCCATCTTTCTTCTTCACAAACAACACCGGAGCTCCCCAGGGCGATGAACTAGGTCTAATGAAACCTTTGTCCAATAATTCCTGAAGTTGCATCATCAGCTCCTTCATCTCCGTCGGTGCTAATCGATAAGGTGCTTTTGCTATTGGCGTGGTTCCTGGTAACAAGTCTATTCTGAACTCTACTTGTGTATCAGGTGGTAATCCAGGAAGATCTTCAGGAAATACTTCCGGATAATCACACACCACTGGAATATTCTGCATCACCTTCTTTTCCTTCTTAGCATCAATCACGAATGCTAAATATGATGTACATCCCTTGGTCAAACACTTTCTGGCTTTCATTAGAGAAATGATTCCAGAATTCACTCTGCGTTTGTCCCCATACACCATAAACGAATCTTTACCAGACGGGTTTACTTTAACTATCTTCTTCTTGCACAAAATTTCGGCATCATTGGCGCTAAGCCAATCCATTCCCAACACGATGTCGAAACCATTAAGCTCGATAGGCAATAATTCCTCGTGGAACTTATTCCCATTAAGGTCGATTAAGATGTCTTTCATACGATAGCTAACAGGTACAAACTTGCCACTAGCTACTTCGACTAATAAAGCATCATCTAGTCTAACAATAGGCAAAGCTAGCTTTCTACCAAACTCATGCGAAATAAAGGAGTAGTTGGCTCCAGAATCAAACAAAATTTGAGCAGGTAATTCGTTTACGAGAAAGGTACTTGAAGCGACATCAGCTTCATCTTTCGCAGCCTCAAGTGTCATCTGGAAGGCTCTCGCCTTCAGCTTTGGTGGAATGTTGGGCCTAGCTGCCTCCTTCTTCTTCGGACAGTCTTTCAAAATATGCCCCTCTTCATTGCAACCAAAACACATCATTTTGTTGTTCGGACATTCATTGGCAAAATGTCCAACCTTCCCACACTTGTAGCAGGTCACATCCTCACTACATTTCCCAAAGTGTTTTTTCTTACACTTATCACACCACTTTGCTTCGCCTCCTTTTCCTCCAAACTTTTTCGAATCAGATTTCGAAAATTTGCCCTTCTTACCGGAACCAGATGTTCCCTCAAACTTTCTTTTCTCACCAACCTCAACCTTGACGGTGGTTCTTCCCTTTATCATGTTCTCAACAGACTTGGCAGCCCAGATAGCTGCCTCTAGAGTAAGTGTCTGACGTACTGGCACCTCGTACTCCCATGGAAGTCCCTTCGTATACCGATCCACCTTTGTCAGCTCGTATGGAACGATACGCAAGGCAAACTCCATTTTATCGGTGAAGCTATTGGTGTATTCATCAACTGACATGCTACCCTTCGTCAATGTCAAAAACTTATTCTCCAACTCCAACAAATTTTAAGCCGAGCAGAACTTACGCTTGAACTGCACCAAGAACTCTGCCCTTCATTTAATTCAAGCTCTTCCACACGAATTGACAGTTCTTCACGATGCTGCTGAAGCAACCGTCTAGTTTCATCCATCTGACGATCCAACATCGTCTGAATCATCAATTGCACACCAGCCATGGTTATTGGCTCAGGTGCTGCTGCTACGACAGGTATTTGTTCAATCACTGGTGGTTGATTCCTGTTTTCATCAGCATTTCCAACTCCACTTCTTGTTCTCACCATTTTGATCTACACACCGAATAAGGTGAAATTAGATCCTCAATCATGGTAGATATTCAAATCTTCCTTATCACACCGAAACGTTTACATGCTAGTTCTAATACCGTAGACGTACGCTTAGAATCCTACACACATAAGGTTTCTAGATCCGGTCGGCAACAGACCATAGATCCGAACAAATAATATGGCAACATATAACATTTAGCACATAAAGCATTTTAGGCAACTTTCCTAAAATAAACCAGTGCTCGTGTCTAAAACAGAATAGACACACATCTCAAAACTTCACTTAGCATTCTAAGTTCAAGTCTAAAAATCCTACAAATTCCTAGTTCGCTTAAACTAATGCTCTGATACCAACTGTGACATCCCCAAAATCTCGGCCAGAAAAGACCGATTTTCATTTATGCTTTTAAAATATTTTCAGAGTAAATCCTTTTGATTTGAAAGAGTTGCGGAATTTGTTCCCAAAAACAAAACATGATAAAACAATGTTTACCAAAGCATTTCATAAAAGAAATGTATTTTTCATTATATAATCAAAACTCGGGGTGTCATGTTCCGATACAGACCAATAAGCATAAACGAATACATTACAAGTCATTCAACAAATATAAACATATACAAACTTGTAAACAAAACAACTGATGGTTCATCCATCTCATGCCCTCGTGCCACTTCCTGTAATACAATTAAAACTGAGTGGGTCAGGCTTGGGAGCCTGGTGAGCATATAGGGTTTTCAACCCACAATAAATAATCATATTTAATTTTCACCAACCAACAATAACCTAATTACCCATTCCCGTTATTCTCACTTTATGTCCCTAAAACAACTAACACAAGGGACCTAGTCAAAGAATATTTCATTGGGGCGACAACACATGCTTTGGGGGTACCTCAGCAATATAAGTCAAATAAGGCAACCATGAGGGGGATGGAGTACAACGAATGAACACCCGAGTTCATTAACACCTACAGGTGGCGAACCTGCTAATGTTTCCACAAGACTGTCTAAAATAGCCAGTGGTCGTCATCTAAACTCCGCTAGATGACTCAATCAAACAACAACGAGGCCTCTCATCTGTTTATCACACACCAACTATCTACCCATGTTCTACCCAACATATTAGTAGATAAAAATATACATTTGTATACATAGTTTAAAAACCTGTATAGCATGCTTTAATCAACACATAATCCACATAACAGATGAGGCACACACACACATAGCACATATCTCATAGAGAATAAATCATATCTATGAGATAGAAGAGAGTGAATACACATTCATACATATAAACAACAATATACTATACACATAGCACGTATTTTATAGCAAATACTTAACATTTATGTGTTAGAAGAAAGTAACTACACACTCACACTTATAAACAACAATATACTTAATACACTCGAACCAAACTTGTATTATTATCGTGTTTATGAAAGTTAGTATACACTTACACTTATAAACAACAATATACTTAATACACTCGAACCAAACTTGTATTATTATCGTGTTTATGAAAGTTAGTATACACTTACACTTATAAACAACAATATACTTAATACACTCGAACCAAACTTGTATTATTATCGTGTTTATGAAAGTTATTATACACTCACTTGATCAGAAGGTGATCGGACAGCACTACGACTTGCAGAAGTAGTAATCCTCAGCAGATCTGAAAGATCTTCACAAAAATCGAACTTCTCGCGGGCAGAGCTTCGGCTCAGGAACCGCACTTCTCGGGATCTTCGGGATCTCGGGACTTGCCTCGGGGATCGAGAATAATACCGGGGCTTCGGGATATTTCTGGCACGCAAAATGATGCAAAACGGGAGAGAGAAGAGAAGAAATTGGCAATTGGGTCGGCTGCCCTCGCATCCTATTTATAGGAGGCTGGAGCCTCGGAGTACGCGGGGCGTACGCCAGTACGCGGGGCGTATTGGTTTGAAGCCGTCATGGCATGCGTCATCCGAAGCCACTTGCTGCGATGTCGACACCTTCGGAGTACGCGGGGCGTACCTCGGATCAGACCGGTGAATCGCCTTCGGATAATGCCTCCGAATTTCCATTTAAATTTAAATACAAAATGAATAATAAACTTCGGAAATTCATATCTTCTTCATACGAACTCCGTTTTCGACGTTCTTTATATCCACGCGAAGGTGAGACTACGCTCTACAACTTTCGTTTAGACTCTGTCGGCTAATTTCGACTTTATTTTTATTATTTATTTTTAATAGACCGCGACAGAAAAACTTCGTTATAAATTCATAACTTCTTCGTTTGACGTCCGTTCTCGCCTAACTTTTTATCGTTTCGATACCAACAATGAGATCTTCGATTCTCATTTAGATTGTTTCGGCTACAAACCCCTCGATCTCAAATCGAGTAAAACAGGCTGCTCACCGCTAAGCCGAAACTTCGATAAATCATAACTTCCTCATACGAAGTCAGATTTGGGCGTTCTATATATATTCGGAAACCTCGTTTCAACTACTACAACATTATTCAAAGATATTAAGTTTATTTTACACTTAAATTTTGACGCTTATTTTTATTCTTAATTAATCAAACCACATAATTAAGCAATTAAGCACAAAACACATAATACTCAAATAATACACTCTTATTATTTCAAAACGGGTTACAAAGGTTAACCTAGACTATTACATTGCTAAAAATGGCAAGCCCGGAAACACAGGCGTTACATACTTGATCATTTGTCTCTCTTGCGCTTAGCAAGAAGTTCCTCGAGTCTTTGGGGATGTTGGATTGCCCTTTAGAGGTAGAGATTGCAGATGACCGATCGGTGAGAGCATCGACGGTATTCCGAGACTGTGTGCTAAGAATATTCGAGGAGCGTTATCTAGTAGACCTGGTTCCTATTCCGTTGAGAGGGAACAAGATGATTATAGGCATGGATTGGTTGAGCCCCAATGGGGCAGTGATAGATTGCGCACAACATCTGGTTTAGATCAGGACCCCAAGTGGGGGAGATTTGGTAGTTCAGGGCGACAGGCCACAGCAAGGACCAACGGTATGTTCAGCAGCGAGTGCTAGGTGTTACCTTCAGCAGGGTTGTGCAGGATATGTCGCTTATGTCATGGACACCCAGGAGACGGGTAAGGCAACAGTGGATGATGTGCCCGTGGTGCGAGAGTTTACGGATGTATTCCCCGAGGAGTTGCCAGGGATACCTCCGGAGAGGCAGGTGGAGTTCAGGATCGACCTAGTCCCTGGTGCGGCTCCGATAGCCAAGGCACCGTATCGGTTGGCTCCTCCTGATATGCAGGAGTTGTCTACACAGCTGCAGGAGCTGTTAGACAAGGGATTCATTAGACCGAGTAGTTCTCCCTGGGGAGCCCCGATTCTGTTTGTGAGGAAGAAGGACGGGTCGCATTAGATGTGTATAGATTATCGGGAGCTGAACAAGGTAACGGTAAAGAACCGTTAGCCACTCCCGAGGATTGATGACCTCTTTGACCAGCTGTAGGGAGCATCTTGGTTCTCCAAGATTGATTTACGTTCATGATATCATCGAATGAGGGTCAGAGAGGAGGATGTACAGAAGACTGTGTTTCGGACACGCTATGGCCATTACGAGTTTTGGTGATGCCCTTCGGGCTCACCAATGCTCCTTCCACGTTCATGGACCTCATGAACCGCATGTGTAGACCGATGTTAGACCGGTCGGCGATAATGTTTATTGATGATATCTTGGTTTATTCCAAGATGCAGGAGGATCACGAGGAGCACCTGCAGGAGGTGTTGGAGACCTTAAGGAGGGAGAACTTGTATGCTAAGTTCTCCAAGTGTGAGTTCTGGTTGCACCAGGTGCAGTTCCTTGGGCATCTCATCAACTAGAACGAGATTTCAGTGGACCCGGCCAAGGTGGAGGCCGTGATGAGATGGGAGGTTTCGAAGTCTCCATCTGAGATTCGGAGTTTCCGAGGATTAGTCGGCTACTATCGGAGATTCATCAAGGATATCTCCAAGATAGTTGTACCCCTGACTAGGCTAATAAGGAAGGCTGTGGTCTTTCGATGGGGGCCTGAGCAGCAGGCCATGTTCGAGACACTGAGACAGAGATTGTGCGAGGCACCAATCTTAGCCCTGCCAGAGGGCATGGAGGATTTTGTTGTGTACTACGATGCATCCATCTCTGGGTTGGGCGTAGTATTCATGTAGAGAGGGCATGTCATCGCCTACGCGTCGAGGCAGCTGAAGCCTAACGAGGCGAACTACCCGACGCATGATTTGGAGCTGGGGGTTGTTGTGTTCGCCCTCAATATTTGGCGTCATTACCTCTATGGGGTTCGTTGTACCATCTACACGGACCATAAGAGTTTGACGTACCTCATGGATCTGCCGAATCTAAACATGAGGCAGCTTCGGTGGATGGACGTGGTAAAGGATTACGATTGTGAGATCCTTTATCACCCGAAGAAGGCCAATGTGGTGGCCGACGCGCTTAGCCGCAAGGCAACGCCAATCAGGGATATTCGCCTGAGGATGACAGTGGTGACTCCGCTGTTGGAGCGAATTCGGGAGGCCCAGTAGGAGGCCATGAAGGAGGAACATCGAAAGAGAGAGCAGATTGTGGGGCAGGTTTCCTCCTTCGACTGTGAAAGCCGAGGATTACTGACACTACACCGTAGGGTGTGGGTGCCGTACCTCGGGGGTGTGCGCCAGGTTCTGATGGAGGAGGCGCACAAATCTCGATTCTCCATTCATCCTGGGGCGACGAAGATGTATAGGGATCTTCGTCTGGACTATTGGTGGCCCTGCATGAAGCGGGATGTAGCATGGTACGTGGAGCGGTGCTTGACCTGCAGGAAGGTCAAGGCCGAGCACTAGAGGCCACATGACAAGATGTAGCCGTTGGATATTCAGCTGTGGAAATGGGAAGATATTACGATGGATTTTATCACAAAGCTTCCCAGGACCGCGCGGGGAGTGGATTCGATTTGGGTCATCGTCGATCGATTGACCAAGAGCGCCCATTTTATCCCGATTTAGGAGAGTATTTCGGCCAAAAGGTTGGCTGATATCTATATCAGGGAGGTAGTGGCGCGACACAGGGTGTCAGTATCGGTGATTTCAGATAGCGATGTGCGGTTCACTTCCAGGTTTTGGAAGAAGTTTCATGACGAGCTGGGTACTCGTCTACATTTTAGCACTGCCTTTCACCCGCAGACAGATGGTTAGACCGAGCGGACCATCCATACCCTGGAGGATATGCTACGAGCTTGCGTGTTAGACTTCGGAGGTAGCTGGGATACCTACCTTCCATTGGCATAGTTCTCCTATAACAATAGTTATCATGCGAGCACTGATCGTCCTCCCTTCGAGATGCTATATGGGAGGAAGTGCAGGACCCCGATATGTTGGGGTGAGGTTGGCCAAAGGGTGATGGGGAGCACTGAGGTAGTACTCGAGACGACAGAGAAGATTCAGCAGGTCCGAAGCAGGCTTCAAACTGCTTAGAGTCGGCAGAAAAGCTATGCCGATAAGCGTCGATTAGACCTGGAATTCCAGGTAGGGAATACGGTTCCCCTAAAGGTGTCGCCGTGGAAAGGCGTTATCCGATTCATGAAGCGGGGTAAGTTGGGCCCCAGGTACATTGGACCATTCAGGGTTGTAGCCCGGGTGGGCAAAGTGGCGTATAGGCTGGATCTGCCAGCCGAACTCAGTCAGATACACAACACTTTCCATGTTTCTCAGCTGCGAAAGTGCCTGGAGGACGCCTCAGCAGTGGTACACTTGGAGGGCATTCAGGTTGATGGTTTCCTGAACTACATTGAGCGACCGGTGGCAATCCTCGACCGGAAGTCGAAGGATTTGAGGAACAAGAGAGTGGAACTCGTGAAGGTGCAATGGCAGCACCGGAAGGGGTCGGAGTGGACTTGGGAACCAGTGGACGAGATGATGGAGCATTACCCCGAACTGTTTTAGGATCGAGCAGCAGACTTCGAGGACGAAGTCTAAAATAAGTGGGGGAGATTTGTAGCACCTGGTTCTCGGTGCGTATTCCCTTCTTTTAAATATTTTGCATTTTGGCCTTGGACTCGGTGAGTTGAAGGACCAACTCGCTGAGTAGAAGCGGGATGAGACGCGAAGTTTAAGCTGTGGACTCGACAAGTCGGGTCCCGGACACGGCGAGTAGGCCCTGTCTAGACCAAAAACCTAATCCGAGGGTTTGCACCCTATTTAAACACCTTAACTCGGCCTCCTTCATCCCATTTGCTCCCAGAATACCCCCATAGCAAACCCTAGCCGTTATTGAAGCAATCTAAGGCTTTTGGAGTGATTTTGGTGCTTTTGTGATCCAAGGAAGGAAGGAAAAGCTTGAAGGATCAAGAGGAGGCTAGAGGGATCCGACTTTGAGCATCATTTGCAGCCTACATAAGGTATAAAGTCTATACCTTGTTTGCTCTTTTGAAAGATCCCATTTTGTGGAGTTTTAGGGCTTTTTCTAAGCCATTTTGGTCACCAACCATGATTGCAAGCATGGTTTGGGGTTGATGTTTCGGATCTGGTTCCTTAGAGGGGTTACAAGGCAGAAAGGAGTGGCTTTTGCACTCAAAGAAGGCCCCATGCATTGTAAGATCTTGTTTTAGGACCTTTTGAGCTCAAAGTCCCATGCAAGCACGTAAAGGTTGTAACTTTACATGCAAGACCGATTATAGAAGCATAGATCTATCTTTTGATCAAGGGTTGTACATCAGAAATTGAAGCTTTAGTGAAGGGATGTGACCGACTCGGCGAGTCCAAGGTTTCTGTCCCATTCAGTGAGGGTCAAAAGGACCCAGTTGAGTGTGGAAAGGTTTTAGGGAGTCCCGGGGAGTGACCCAGCGTTCTGGACTAAGCCATTGTTCTGGAAATTCATGGGACTCTGAGCAGACTTGGCGTGTCCAAGGCAATCTTCTTAAGGATGAAGATGAACTCGACGAGTTGTTCATCAACTCGGCGAGTCGATGACAGAGCTTGTTCATCAGATGAAGATGAACTCGATGATTTGTTCATCAACTCGGCGAGTCGGATGAGTTTTCATGTGATGTTCATATGAGAGAAGAACTCGTCGAGTTGACGGCCCAACTCGATGACTAGGGTCATGGATGAGGACGAGTAAAGGGATAGGGACTCGGCGAGTCAGGTCAACTGGAAGTTGACTTTGACTTTAACTTGGTCAGGGGTAAAATGGTCATTTTACCCTAAGAACAGTTAGCAGTTTATGACTAAGTGTTTTGTGGGAATTATAGCTGGAGGATTTCTGGAGCAGCAGCGGCAGCGGTTAGAGGATTCCCGCACAGTTCAACAGCTACTACGAGGTGAGTTACATTCCAGTAGCAGTGGGTCTACGGCCACAATGCCGGCCCACCAGTAGGAGTTGTATGTTAGATGATTGTCTTTGTGATATCATCTAGGTCTGCTACTACCTGATATGTTATATGCTGGCATGATATGTTATATGTGATAGTAGTAGAGTTCGGTTGTTAGGACCGAAGGGCAGGTTAGACACCCCAGATATGTCTGACAGTATGTGATGATATGTTTATATGCTGGCATGATATGTTATATGTGATAGTGGTAGTAGGAAGGGAATAGTCCCCAAGTTCAGTTGTTAGGACCGAAGGGTAGTTCGGACACCCAGATATGTCTGATAACATGTTAATGTTATGATATATGTGATAGTAGCAGTAGGGGGTGGAGTAGTCCCCGAGGGTCGGTTGTTAGGACCGACGGGCAGGTCAGCACCCCAGAATGGCTTGACACGGGTAGGATGGCACCCCAGAATGGCCGTACCGGGTAGGTCGGGCACCCCAGAATTGTCCGGCAGTATGTATGTTATGTGATTGTATGGTATGTGTTACGATGGGGGAACTCACTAAGCTTTGTGCTTACAGTTTATAGTTTTGGTTTCAGGTACCTCTTCAGCGAAGGGGAAGGAGCTGGCGCGGTAGCGGCACATCATACACACACATTGTTTTCCGTACTATGAGTTATTCTGGGAATTGTACTCTGACATTATTATGTTTTACGATTTGGTTTTCAGACTCGAGACATGTTTTTATATGATCGGTTGATATTTTGTTACAAATGTTTTGCAAATCACTTAATAAAAAATGAAATTTTTGGACGTGAAAATTGGGTCGTTACATATGTTTTGTCCTGTCGCTCTCGATATAACCTTGTTTCATTTGAGTGACACATGCTGAGTTATCTTCATAAATTAAAGTTGGAGATATATCCTTTTCAAGTCCACATGAAGTTAAAACTAGTTGTGTCATCGATCTTAACCATGTACATTCTCTACTAGCTTCATTTAGTGCAATTACTTCAGCATGATTTGAGGATGTGGCAACAAGTGTTTGCTTTTGAGAACGCCGAGAAATTGCAGTACCTCCATTCATGAATACGTATCCAGTTTCAGATCTAGCTTTATGAGGATCAGACAATAACCTGCATCTGTATAATAACCCTAAATCACTAGTTCCTCGAAGGTATCGAAAAATATGTTTGATTCCATTCCAATGTCTTTGTGTTGGGGCTGAACTAAATCTTGCTAGCATGTTTACAACGAAAGAAATGTCAGGTCTAGTATAATTGGTAAGATACATAAGAGCTCCAATTGCATTTAGATATGGTACTTCTAAACCAAGGACTTCTTCATTTTCTTCGCATGGACGAAATGGAGTGCCTAAAGGATTTGCATTGTCCATATTGAAATGTTTCAAGACACTTTTTGTGTATTAATGCACAAGTATTCCGTTAGGCATATGCTCAATCTGTAAACCAAGACAATATTTGGTTTTCCAAAATCTTTCATTTCAAATTCTTTCTTTAAAAGTTCAATCACTTCAAGGATTTCTTTATTCGTTCCAATGATGTTCAGATCATCAACATAGACTGCTATGATCACATATCCATATGTTGTTTTCTTAATAAATACACATGGACAAATAGTGTTATTTTTATAACCTTTACTTGTCAAATAACCGCTTAAAGGATTGTACCACATGCGCCTAGATTGCTTTAAACCATACAAAGATCTTTGTAACTATATAGAATACATTTCTTTGGGTTTTGCACTTAACGCTTCAGGCATTTTAAATCCTTCAGGGATTTTCATATAGATATCACTATCAAGTGATCCATACAAATAATATGTAACAACATCCATACGACGCATCTCTAAATTTTTAGATACTGCCAAGTTGATTAAATATATGAAAGTGGTTGCATCCATTACCGGTGAAGAAGTTTCTTCATAATCAATTCCAGGTCTTTGAGAGAAACCTTGAGCAACAAGCCTGGCCTTGTATCTTATAATTTCGTCTTTCTCATTTCTTTTTTGTACGAAGATCAATCTATATCCTAATGGTTTCACAACTTCAGGTGTGAGGATAATGTTCCCAAAAACCTTTCTCTTGTTAAGAGAATTTAATTCAACTTGCATAGCTTCCTTCCATTTAGCCAAATCATTTCTTCTTTGACATTCAATGACAGATTGTGGTTCAGGATCATCATTCATAATATCACATGCAACTGAATAAGAAAATATTGCACCTATATTGTCAGTTTCATTTTGGTCACATATTCTATTTGTCTGACCATAATTTTGTGTATCCTCCTCCTTTCCTGGGGGAATTTGAATAATTCGTGTTTCTCCAGGAACACTTTCATCATAATCTAGTGCATTTTCTTATCCTCTTATTTTTCATGGGTTCTTATCCTTAGAACCAAATGGCATTCCACGCTTCAGGTGTGTTTTAGACTCTTGAGTGACTTTATCATCAGATTGTCCATGTGGAATGTCAATTCGAGCTGGAACATTGACAGCTGGTATATATGATTTAGTCACCCTTTTTGTGTCAGTAAATGCATTAGGTAATTGATTTTCCATTACATGGAAATGCATTATCTTTTGAACTTCCATGTCATATTGCTTTGTGCGAGTGTCAAGATATGATAAAGAAGGCTCATGCCATGACACATCCTTTTCCAGAATCTTCTTTTCTCCACCTAATGATGGGAAATTTGTCTCATCAAATTGACAATCTGCTAGGTGTGCCGTGAAAACATCACCTGTTAATAGTTCAAGATATCTTATAATAGATACTGACTCATAACCAACATATATTCCCAACCTTCTTTGAGGACCCATTTTTGTCCTTTGAGGTGGTGCAACAGGGACATATATTGTACACCCAAAAATTCTCAAATGGGGTATATTTGGCTCTTGACCGAAAGCAAGTTGTAGTGGAGAATATACATGATATATATGAACTTGGTCTCATGCGTATCAATGATCCTGCATGTAAGATTGCATGGCCCCAAACAGAAACAAGAAGTTTGGTCCTCATTATCAATGGTCTAGCTATTAGCTGGAGACGTTTAACCATTTTGTGTGTGTACGTGAGCAACTGGATGCTCAACAACAATTCCTATAGACATACAATAGTCATTAAATGCTTGTGAAGTAAATTCACCAGCATTATCAAGTCTCACTCTTTTGATAGTATAATCAGGGAAATGTGCCCTTAATTTAATAATTTGGGCAAGAAACTTTGCAAATGTCATATTACGAGTTGATAATAGGCAAACATGAGACCATTTGGTGGATGCATCTATTAAGAACATAAAGTATCTAAATGGTCCAAATAAAGGGTGAATCGGTCCACATATTCTAGAAATCTAGGTGATTCCTATTCAACTTTTATTGGAGAGTGTTTTATAATTAACTTTCCAAGGAAACAAGATGTACATGGTTTTATGCTATTGGATTGAGGGATCTTTTGTTCCTTTAATGGATGCCCATGTGTATTCTCAATTATCCTTCACATCATTGTTAATCCTGGGTGGCCCAACCTATCATGCCATAAACCGAATGTCCTAGGATCACAATGTCTTCCTTCAATTACCATATTTGATTCAATCATAGGTATATATGTATAATGCCGACCAGAATCAAGTGTTGGTAGGTTTTCAAGCACATGGTTTTTGTCTATAATATACATATATTTCTTATTTTCAATGGTCATAGTTTTTGTGTCATATCCTTTGAAATATATGTCATTGAAACTTAATAAGTCTTTATTAGACTTTGGAGAAAATAAGACATTTTCTATACAAAAGCTTGTACCATTTGGTAATATAAAATAAGCTTTCCCGGTTCCCTCTATCAAGTCTATAGGACCTGATATTGTATGTATGACTGTTTTTGTTGGTACTAATTTTGAAAAAATATTTCTTTGATTTCAGAATAGTATGTGTACTACCACTATCTGCTATACAAAGATCTCTAATCTTAACTTGGTGTTGTGCTCCAGTTGGACTCATATTAAACTTCACATATGAAAGGAATAATAAATGAATAAACATAATCATAATTAATATTAAAAAGAAAGTTCATTTATTATAAGAAAGACATTACATGAAAAACAAACAAAGGAAAAACAGTTTTTCTAGAACAATAATAGATTTTTTTAGTTTATGTCTTCCATGTCATTGCAGAAATCAACAACATTTAGCGGAATGAATTCAACATTATCAATGAGGTTTGCCCCTTTTCCTTTTCATTTAATGGACTCTTGATAAAGTTGACAAAGATGTGCAGGTGTGCGACAAGTCCTTGACCAATGGCTTGTGCTACTACATTTATAACATGAACCATCAGATTTTTGTGATGTCCCAGTGTCATGCCTTGCTACTTTGGCCTTATCTTGTGTGTGGACATTGTTTCATTGTGAATATTAGTAATTATTCCTTTTCTGGCCACGACCACGATTATTACCTTGTCCACGACCATAATTATGGTTGTCCTCGACCACGACCACGCCCTCGTCCACGCGTATTGTTTCGATGACCATCAATATTTGTAGCATTTGCTTCAGGAAGTGCTACTAATCTGGTTGGACGAGATTCATGGTTTTTCATCAACAGTTCATTGTTTTGCTCTGCAACGAGCAGACATGCATTCAGTTCAGAATATCTTGTGAACTTTTGCATCCGATATTGTTACATCAAGGTAATGTTTGTTGCATGAAATGTGGAGTAAGTTTTCTCCAACCTATCTTCATCAGTAACTTCTTGTCCACAATACTTGAGTTGTAAATATATTTTGAACAAAGCTGAGTTGTATTCATTTACTTTTTTGAAGTCTTGAAACCTCAGTGTTCTCCATTCATCTCTAGCATTTGGAAGTATAACTCCCTTTTGATGATCAAATCTTTCTTTCAAAAGATTCCGGAGAATACTTGGATTAGTAACATCAAGATTTTCAAATCTCAACATTTCATCAATATGCTTACGAAGGAAAACTTGTGCTTTTGCTTTGTTCTTGTGCAAAACAATTATTAAATTCACTAGGCGAATGTCCGTGCGTTGCACATAAACACCTATATAGTTGAAGTCTTTACAAATATATGTTTTTTTTAATACAACAATAACATTATTGTTAAATTTGATATAATAATTCGTATACTAAATTGATATAATGTATTGATTATTTTGAATTATATGATAATATATACATCTATTATAACTGTATAATCTCAATCGTTTGAATAACTTCTACCTACGAGTTATACATGAATAAAATTAAATATAATATATGGTTTAATGTTATTTATAGTTGTTGTTATTATTAATTAATTTTTTAAAATTTATTTGCTTAATGTTTTGATTTTATTATTATAATTATTTAAAACATCAAACATTGTTTTTTGATTTTAAAGGTAACAATATAATTTTATATAGAGTTATTTTAACTATTGTTATTGTAAAATATTTTAAGCTACTTCTTTGAAATTTTTTAATGATTATGAAAATATCTTTAGGAAATATTTTAGTTAAATTGAGATTACAATTTAGTTTATGCATTTATCACTAAAATTTATTTCTTTTTAACTATTTACAAAATAATCTTTGGTTTTTTAAGTGTAACTGAGATTTATATTTAAGTTGACATTGTAATGTGATTTTTAAAATAACAATTTAAGTATTTTGTCCAAACTGTTCAAAAGTTGTAGCTTTAAACTAATAATGGTTTACATACAACAACACATTAAATCTAATAAATTAAGTATAATATGTTAAAAGTTAAAGACATAACTTTATAAGTAGAAGTAAAGATATTATTTTAAAATTAAAATTTAGTATATTTAGGATTACACTTTAAGTTTGATATTTATTTATCCTTATTAACTAACTTATAATTATTATTAGAAAAACACTACAATTAATCACATTGAGCTATTTACAAAATATTGTATGAGTTGTTTAAGTTAAACTAAAATTTATATTTAAGTTAACGCTGTAATGTTATACTCAAATTAATAATTTAAGTATTTTATACAAATTGTTCCAAAATTGTATCTCTAAAATGATAGTGGTTTACATCCAACAATATATTAAAACTAATAAATTAAGTATAATATGTTAAAAGTTAAAAAAACCACTTAATAAGTGGAAGTAACTGTATTATTTTAATATTGAAATTTAGTTTATATGTGATTACACTTTAGGTTTGATATTTATTTAACCTTATTAACCAACTTAAAATTATTATTAGAAAGAAATTGAAAAGTCATGGGAGTTTCAAATGAATGTGGCGAAAGAAAAATACATGGGAGTTTCAAATGAATATGGTGAAAGGAAAAATGCTTCCTTTATAATATAGTGTAATATGATATTATATAACATTTGAGATTCCCATGGACTCAAGATGCATTTTTACATCTATCATCCATGGCACATAGTTTTTCTCACTAACTTCAAGTGTTGCAAACTCGAGCTTTGCAATGTTGGACATAATGTAACTATAAATTTTAAACAAAATTAAAATTAAAATTAAAATCCATTTATTTCAATAAATATTACACAAAAAAAGCGGTAAAGCTAACATTGCATACAAGCCTAAAAGTAGATGAAATTACATATTATCTTCGATGTTAAGGATTGGGATGAAAAGTAACATGCCTATTATAGTCATGATTATCACAAAAGGATGAATCATCTTGAAGCTTGATTTCTTTGATAGAAGAGAGAAATATTTGTTGTGGGTAAAATAAGCAGGGTAAAGATGTTTATTTATGGTAAAAAAAAAATATAGCTGTTGTTTTTGCTGTTTATAACCGTTGCATATATATTTCCATTGTGTATATATGTATATGTATTTTATAAATCATTTAATAAGATTTATAACTAATACATAACTTTACTTTGCATAATTTTACTAATTAGAAACATTAATAAATATTAGTAAATGTTTAAATAAAATTATGAAGAATATCTAAAACATAAATAAACATTGACATGTATAAATAAATATATTTTAAATGTTAGTATGCATAAATAAAAGTTAGTTGCCTAATATAAATGTTAGTATGCATAAATAAAAGTTAGTTGCATAATGTAAATGGTAGTATGCATAAAAATTAGAATACATAAAGAAATGTTAGAATAAGAAATAAAAATTGTTAGTAGTCCATAATGTCCATAATATATAAGTTTTATTAATTCATTAGTATCATTATTATTTTAATATGATGAAAGTTTTTTATAATTAATAGTATTTTTACTAAGTAATACATACCTTGATTAAGATAGATGTGACTTTCACTTGTTTAATAACCTTGATTAGAGCATCGTGCTCATAACGTGTTCTGAATTAAACGTAATTAATGTAACTTTAAACCAAATCAAACTAGTAAACTTTGATAATAACTTTAATTGAGAAGAAAGAATATTTAAAGAGAATATGAAAGTTATATCTCTTGTTACTTTTTTGGTGTGTCTCATTCTTTACAATGGAGGAGTATTTATACTACAAATTTTACTAACATATAATTGTAACTAGTTAGAAATGTTGACAAATTTACTATGCACCAATTATTATGTCATCCACCAATTATTTACAACACCATCAGTTATTTACAATATATATATATATATATATATATATATATATATATGTATATATATATATATATATATGAGTAAATTGCATGATTCATCCATAGTTCATATATATATATATATATATATATATATATATATATATATATATATATATATATATATATATGTCGCACCCCAAAACCAAGAACGGCGGAAACGTTCTGAGGCGGAGGACGTCATGTAAAGTATCACAACACAGTAAATGTAAATAAGCAAACAACATCATCCATTGCATTAAATATATAATTTTAATACAAGCGTGTTCTGTACAACTTTAGACACCAAAAATATAATGTGAATCAAAATAATATGATGAGTCTTGAATGCGCTCCATCTTCTCAAGAGCTGGCATCGGTACCTGTCTACTGATGACCTAAGAATACAAGTTATTTTGAAGGAGTTTATCAGCATTAAGCTGGTGAATTCATAAGTATTTTAGTGTCGGTGTTTGTTATCAAAATCGTTTGAACGTGTCTCAAGTATAAGTTTGTAAAATGTATGTAAGTGTTTGTAAAAGTTTGAATCTTTCAGAAAAACCTATATTTTCTATTAAAGTAGCCTTCTACCAAGGCTTAACTGTTTTGTATGCTCGTTTGTTGTAAAAGTGTGTAATTTACCAAGTGTAATTATCATTTAATAAAATATAGTTTGTACATTAATGTTTAAGTGAGGTTATCACTAAAAATATGTAATGGGTAAATCATTGTAGTACTGTAGTTTTGTATTATAGGAACTACTGCCGTACTAACTACCTTAAACCGGATTTATATTAAGGCATTATGTGATAAATTGCACCATACTATCGACTAGTAACAACGACTTAATGAATGGTCGTAATAAAGAAAATGACGTTTGGCACCCGCAGACCTGCAGGTCCGGCTGTAGCTAGCAGCAAGGTGTAGGATTGTCAATCTAGCATAGATCTATACGTAAACTCACGCTCCCCCTCCAAGAGACTCTGGCCACAACTCGAGTCATGACAGTTAAGTCATGCTCCGATTTAAATCACAATAATTTAAGTATTCTAGTATATGTAATGTAATGTTTCTCGTTCTATTATGGTTGTATATGTCCTCCTCCTAGTATAGTTGTATATGTTCTCGTCGTATAGTTGTATGTGTTCTCGTAGTATAGTTGTATATGTTCTCATAGTATACTTGTATATGTTCTCTTAGTATAGTTGTATATGTTCTCTTCCTAGTATAGTTGTATATGTTCTCATAGTATAGTTGTATATGTATGATCCTGTGTTACCCCGATGGTAACTTACTAATGATGTGCCTAGTACGTATGAATATGGAAGTACTTTTATGTCTATATATGTATATTTGATATATAATTAATATTGAAACGACCTTCGGATGGTCACCCGAAATCCCACCAGACCACATCCAAATCGAGAAAAAGGAAATAGGGCGAATGGCCTTCCTAAGCCCTTTAAACATTATTTATACATCTATACATATATGGGCATGCAATTTATAAGAAGTAAAAGCATAAATAAGTTTTTATAAGACATTTGGAACATAAATATTATTTCAAGAAAAGATCGACTTGATGTCAATCTTATAAAACAATTTGAAGGCATAAGTTGATAAAACAGTTTAAGTATAAGGAACATATGTTTGAATCACAGTTTGTAAATAAGTTTGGAAAGTAAAAGGGCTTGTAAAACATTTTGAAGTAAAACAGTTTGATAAACACTTTGAACAGTGATAAAATCATTGGTTTCCTAGTTATTAATCACATGTGATTAATGCAATCACATGTGATTGAAGCAATAACTATAGGTATTTAACTTGTATTCCCCCCATAAAGTATTTAAAACATTTAAAATCATTTCAAAGGTTGATTAAAGGGGTATGAACTCACTTGTGGTGAGCTATTTGAATTGCAGTGTCGGATACCGTGCTAGGTGGCAAACGGAGACTTGTTTACACGCACGAGCCTAGTTATCATATAATAAGCATATATATAACTAATTAGCCAAATAATAACTTAATAAAATAAGTTGGGACACTTAGAAACATGAAAACACTTTGTATAAATGTTATAGGTCCTAAGGGTTGCATCTAAGTCGATACGGGACAAGGCAAAAGGGGTTTAATGCACCAATGACCTTGTATAATAGCTTACCACCCAAAAAACCCCACCTTTGGAGTTTACGGCCATGAACCCATGAGTTTACGGCCGTGAACTCCTCACTTGGTGGTTTTGGGTGTTTTGAAGTGCCATACTAATCCTAGAATAAGCCTAGCATTGTTGGAATAATCCTTGAAGTAGTTTAAGGCCCTAGAATGCTCCATAGAGGAGTTTACGGCCTAAAGACCATTTCCCCTAGAGTTTACGGCCGTAAACTCCTATGGGGTGTTGGTTTTAATTCTTTTAAGTCACTTGCACAAGTAGGATAGCTTCCATGTTTTTGTCTAAGGCTAAAGGGGACATTAGGCACACATATGTGCCTTCACTTGGAGTTTACGGCCCAAGTGATGTTCCTTGGCCGTAAACTCCCTTTAAGGGATGATTTTGATGTAATTTATTCCCCATTCAAGTCCTAAGTATTAAAGGGTAATTGTCTTAAAGCCTTAGGGGTGTTTAGGGTACACTTTGCCCTTGAAAAAGGGGTTTACGGCCCAAGAGCATGTCCTTGGCCGTAAACTCCTAAAACTATATGATTTTGAAGTGTTTTGGTGTCCAAATTAGCTACAAGCATTAGAGGGTAAATGCCTTAAGCCTTAGGGGTGATTTAGGGCTCAGTTTGGCCCTTGGAAATGGTGTTTACGGTCCAAGAAACTCTTGGGCCGTAAACTCCAAAAGCCTTATGATCTTGGATGATTTCTAGCCTTAAAAGATCCTACAATAAGTCCTAAACTAGTTGTCTAACAAGGAATCGGGACTAGGAAGCTTTTAGGCCTCGTTTTGGAGTTTACACCCCAAGAACGTTCTTGGACCGTAAGCTCCCGGATCTTGCATTTTAGGCATGTAAACAATGTTATAAAGCATATAAAAAATATTAAAACACATCTAGGAAAGTAGACTCACAATCTGGGATGAAAACCCGAAGATCCGTCAGAGAGAAAATGGCTTTTCTCTAGTTGGAATTGAATGAATTAATTTAATTCAGAAATCTATTTATAGTCCTGAAATATTTTGGCAGAAAATATTTTTATTCCGGAGATTGGACTATGACATTATGAAACTTGGAATGTTCAAGTTTCACAAATCCAGGAGCATCCACTCTCCTGATATCTCCTGAAACGTAAACCCTAATGTACACAAACTTGTTCGGAAAAAGTCTGAAAATCACTGAAACTGAACTGGCTTCTATTGAATAGATATTGTTCGTACAAATGGAAATTTCGGGTTGTCACATCATCCCCCCGTTAGAAGGAATTTCGTCCCGAAATTAGAATTTAAGCAAATAAGAAGTTACAATTAATTAAGCGAAAAGATGAGGGTATTTCTGTTTCATCTGATCCTCGCGTTCCCAAGTGAATTCCGGTCCTCGCTTGGCGTTCCAGCGAACCTTCATGATAGGGATACAGCTTTGCTTTGTCTACTTGACCTCACGGTCCATGATCTCTACAGGTTCTTCCACGAAGTTGAGGCTCTCGTTGATCTCGATCTCGTTGAGTGGGATTACAAGAGTCTCGTCGGACAGACACTTTTTCAAGTTAGATACGTGGAATGTAGAATGTACGTTACGAAGTGCGTCGGGTAGGTCGAGTTTGTAAGCTACAGGGCCGACTCTTGCAAGAATCTCAAAAGGCCCTATGTACCTCGAATTAAGCTTCCCACGCTTGCCGAAGCATATCAAGCCCTTCCAGGGTGAGACTTTGAGAAGGAATCGGTCTCCCACCTGAAATTCCAAAGGTTTTCTTCGTTTATCAGCGTAGCTCTTCTGTCGGTCTCTAGAGGCTTTCAATCGTTCACGGATCTGAACGATTTTCTCTGTCGTTTCCCGAATGATCTCTGGACCGGTGAGAGTACTGTCGGAAGCTTGCCCCCTGGCTAATTGGGTATCACCCACCTCAGCCCAGCACAGAGGGGATCTGCACTTTTGGCCGTAGAGAGCTTCAAATGGAGCAGCCTTGATGCTCGTGTGATAACTGTTATTATAGGAAAACTCGACAAGGGGTAAATGAGTATCCCATGCCTTCCCAAAGTCAATCACACAGGCTCGCAACATATCTTCCAGTGTTTGGATGGTCCTCTCACTCTGTCCGTCGGTCTGTGGATGGTAGGCTGTGCTTATGTCCAACCTTGTTCCCAAGGAATGTTGTAGTGATTGCCAAAATCTTGAGGTGAACCTACTATCTCTATCGGAGATAATGGACATAGGTACACCATGTAGCCGTACGATTTCCCTAATGTATGTTCTCGTAAGTTTCTCCATCTTGTCAGTTTCTTTGATAGGCAAGAAGTGTGCAGACTTGGTCAATCTATCAACGATAACCCATATGGTGTCAAGTCCACCCGTTGTCTTGGGCAACTTGGTTATGAAATCCATAGTGATCCGCTCCCACTTCCATTCCGGGATCTCTGGTTGTTGCAATAAACCAGAGGGCTTCTGGTACTCGACCTTAACCTTTGCGCAAGTAAGGCATTTACTTACGAAGGTAGCAATCTCTGCTTTCATATTAGGCCACCAGTATAGCTTTTTAAGATCCAGATACATCTTATCTGAACCTGGGTGGACGGAATACCGAGTGTTGTGCGCCTCGGTCATGACCAAGTCTCGGAACCCACCGTGTTTCGGTGTCCAGATCCGGTTCATGAAATATAAGGCTCCGACACCCTTGGCTTCTAAATTCTTGTCCATTCCTCTAAGGGATTCACTTGTCACATTTTCAGGTTTCATGGCTTCAAGTTGAGCCGCCTGAATTTGCTTAGACAAGTGTGAATGGATGGTTATTGACAATGACTTGACTTTGCGACCAGAATATTCCTTCCGACTTAGGGCGTCTGCTACTACGTTGGCTTTACCCGGATGATAACGAATATCGCATTCATAATCACTGAGTAGCTCGACCCACCGTCGTTGTCTCATGTTGAGCTCCTTTTGATCGAAAATGTGTTGTAAACTCTTGTGGTCGGTAAAGATAGTGCTTTTCGTTCCATACAAGTAATGTCTCCAGATCTTCAGAGCAAACACTACTGCTCCTAGCTCAAGGTCGTGGGTCGTGTAGTTAACCTCGTGTGTCTTCAACTGTCTCGAGGCGTAGGCGATGACCTTACCTCGCTGCATCAGAACACACCCGAGTCCTTGATTTGATGCATCGCAATAGACTACAAAGTCTTCTATTCCTTCGGGAAGGGATAGTACTGGCGCGGTGCACAAAGCTCGTTTGAGCGTTTGGAACGCTCTTTCTTGTTTCTCTTCCCAGTCAAAGGCCACGCCTTTCTGGGTCAGGGTCGTAAGAGGTTTCGCTATTCGAGAGAAGTTCTGAATGAATCTGCGGTAGTAGCCAGCGAGACCTAGAAATTGGCGAATTTCTGTAGGCGTTTTTGGCGCTGACCAGTTCTCAATGGCTTTTATTTTGGATGGGTCCACGTGGATTCCCTCTTCGCTTACCACGTTTCCTAAGAATTCGACTCTTCGGATCCAAAATTCACATTTCGAGAACTTCGCATAAAGCTTCTATTTTCGTAATGTCTCTAAAACTTGTCGCAGGTGATCGCCGTGCTCTTTCTTACTTCGGGAGTAGATCAGGATATCGTTAATGAAAACGATGACGAACTGATCCAACTAAGGTCGGCATACTCTATTCATCAGATCCATGAAGACTGCAGGCGCATTGGTCAATCCGAATGGCATCACCACGAACTCGTAATATCCGTAACGAGTTCGGAAGGCTGTCTTCGGCACATCCTCCTCTAACACTCGTAACTGGTGATATCCGGATCTCAGATCAATCTTAGAAAAATAGTTCGCCCCTTGCAGTTGGTCAAATAAATCGTCTATGCGAGGCAGAGGGTAACGATTTTTGACCGTCAGTTTGTTGAGTTCTCTGTAGTCAATACACATACAGAATGATCCGTCTTTCTTCTTAACGAACAAGACCGATGCTCCCCAAGGTGAGAAACTTGGTCTTATAAAGCCCTTACTGAGCAGTTCGTTAAGTTGACCAGAGAGTTCCTGCATCTCAGCTGGTGCTAAACGGTAGGGCGACTTGGCTACTGGGGTAGCTCCTGGGACTAAGTCGATCCTGAACTCGACCTGTCGTTGCGGAGGTAACCCGGGTAGTTCTTCTGGGAAAATGTCGGGGAAGTCGCTCACTAATGGGATGTTCTTTAGTTCTTTCGTTTCGAGGCTCGTGTCGACGACGTGAGCAAGGAATGCATGGTATTCCTTACGCAGATACTTCTGTGCTTGAATACTTGATATAATACGAAGACTTGCGCCGGGTTTTTCGCCGTAGACTATAAGAGTTTCGTTAGACGGAAGTTTTAGACGGACTGCTTTCTCGTAGCACATGATGTCGGCACGATGAAGGCTTAACCAATCCATGCCAATGATAACGTCGAAACTTTTTATTCAGACTGGCATGAGGTCGATTGGGAATGAATGGTTATCTAGAGTTAGGGTACAACCTAAGTATATGCTACTCGTACTTTCAGTTTTTCCATTAGCCATTTCTACTATGAATAGTTCTTTGAGTGTGTGCGGTGGTTGATTAAGCATGCGAGCAAATTTATGGTTTACGAAGCTTCGCTCCGCTCCACTATCGAACAAAATGCATGCATAGGAGTTATCGAGGAGGAACGTACCAGTCACCACAGTCGGGTCAGCAACTGCTTCCCCGTGGCCTATAACTAGTACCCTCCCTGCTCCTCCAGCATTCCTTGCTTTGGGGCAGTCCCTCTTAAAGTGGCCTGCTTCGCCACATCCATAGCAGGTTGGGCTCGCGCCAGAGCCAGGACTTGGTTGATAGGTTGTGCCGGGAACTTACAGAAAAGGACGGTGTGTCCTTTCCTGTTGCAGTTAGAGCACTGCAATTCACGGCAGGGGCCGTTGTGGTGGAAGCTGCATTTGTTGCACTTCGGCAAACTTCCAGCATACTGCTTTATCGGAGCAGTAACAGTAGTAGGGGTTACTGCGGCATGTACTGCCACGATTTGCTGCCTTTTGGCAGCTCGCTGCTTCTTCTTCTCATCCCAGAATTTCCGCTTAGTGTCAGCGGGTTTGGAGGGTTCTGGGATGGCTAGGGTGGTTGTGGTTGCAGGGGTTTTGACTCCATGGTCAATGAGTCGTTGTGCCAATCGTTTGGCACTGTCGAAGGTAGCGGGGTTTGATGCTAGAACATTCCCCTGATACGGAGGCACTAGCCCCCATATGTACCTCTCGATCTTCTTCCCCTCGGTGGGAACCATATTGGGGCAGAGGGCCATCAGCTCGCTGAATCGGGCAGTATAAGCGACCATGTTGGTGCCCTTCATCGTCAGGTTCCAAAGTTCCTGCTCCAATTTCTGGACTTCGCCCCTCAGGCAGTATTCCTCCATCATGAGGTCTTTCATCGTTTCCCAGCCTATGTCGTTGGCTACGACTAGAGTTAGTGCTTTAACGTGGCCGTTCGACCACGTTAGGGCCTTTCCCTCAAAGGTGCATGCGGCGTACTTGACTTTACTCGCCGCAGGGCATGAACAGATTTCGAAGACTGATTCAGTCTTCTCGAGCCATTGCGAGAGGGCAATGACCCCGCCAGCGCCGTAGAAAGGCTTCGGTTTGCAATTTGTGAAATCCTTGTATGAGCACTCTCTCGAGTGCACAGGGGTTTCAACCGGGGTTGATTCCACAGGGGTTCCACCTCTGCTGGCATCAGTTGAATGATACTGAGCCGTGGCAGTCGCCACTGCTACGGCTACGGCAACATTCAGGGCTGTAGTATCGATGACCGGAGGCAGAGGAGGTGGTGGAGGTGCAGGGTTATTCCTGGGAGATTTGCGAGGAGGCATCTTTCAGCTATAAGTTTATAAAGATAAGAAAGATGGTAAGAATCAATTTGTAAGCAACGTGAGAGTGACACATGGACTAACTAACCATAGCCCAACAGTTGAATGAGTGTTTGAAATCACAACAAGAAATATTAGTAGGAAGCACAAGTGTACAGATTTTTCCCACAGATTAGATAGATTTCAACAATACTGGTATTACTGATGTAATAAGTTCAGGGAAAATCAACCTAACAGTAGGTCTTACATCATACCAAACCGATAAGTTTGAGCACAGATGTTAAAGGCTATTCCTTAACCAAAAGACAAGTGCTACTTAGAGCACAGATGTTAAAGGCTATTCCTTAACCAAAAGACAGAGATGTACTAGACATCAACTAACGGCGATGGGAATTCCCCGGGCGAGCCCTGAGGTCGGACACTTGACGAAACACCTCTTGAAGGTGTCGATCATGAGCCCTCTGACGAGCTCGAAGTTCCAAGATTTCAGCTTGTGAGGCAGCCAGCTGCTGCTGCAGGGTTTCATTAGTTCTCCGGGTCCGTTCCATGTCTTCTTCAAGACGACGGATGCGGACTGTGTTGACACCTGAGTTGGCATCAATCTCCATGACCCGGTCGATGGCTGCTCGACCTTGCTCGACATTTCGAGCTATCCTGCGGATAATGACAGGCAGAGCTCGGTCAGCAAAACCACCATTGCTGACGTTATAGAAGCTTCGGTCCCCAAAGTATGGTAAGGGTTGACCCTGTTCATCACTCCAGCGATTTAAGTTGTTCGCCCACATGGGAGTAGGACCTGGAAAAGCTGGTCGAGGGTTGTTGTTCGGGGCTTGACCTACAAGCGGTAGGTTGTTGACTTCAGGTTCGGAGTCGGATCCATCAGAAAAGCCTTCTACGAGATGATCATCCAAAGGGATTGGATGCTCATCATCGGGCTCTTCATCGATCCACTCGGCATTGCCTTCATTTGGAAAGTACGGGTCGCCGTGATGGAATCCAGCCATTTAAATCTACGCGAGAAGAGAGGTATAAGAATATAGTATACGTGTAACTAGTAGTACAAAATACACCTATAGTATTTTAAGTTTAAGTTCTACTGATCTTCTTGTGGTATTGTTGGTAAGTTTTTAGACTTGTTAACATATCACAACCATTCTAGGGCATATGCTAATCACTCCTAGGACCAACATAGTTGATCAGGCTATGCCATTCCCAGGACTGACCATACATCCCCGAGCTCACTTGTGATATTTAACAATCGTAATACTTTTGTTCTTGTCATTGTGACCCTGATTTTAGTATGAATGCAGACTAGTATACTTAATTAAATATTTTAATATTTAAAGTATAGACTCTTGGTCAGAGTGTTTTAATCCCTTTTGGGTTTATAGTTTAGTATATCATTTATGGGTTGATATACTTGATTCACTATAAACAATGCTCTGATACCAATCTGTCGCACCCCAAAACCAAGAACGGCGGAAACGTTCTGGTTCGGAGGAGTCATGTAAAGTATCACAACACAGTAAATGTAAATAAGCAAACAACATCATCCATTGCATTAAATATATAATTTTAATACAAGCGTGTTTTGTACAGCTTTAGACACCAAAAATATAATGTGAATCAAAATAATATGATGAGTCTTAAATGCGCTCCATCTTCTCAAAAGCTGGCATCGGTACCTGTCTACTGATGACCTGAGAATACAAGTTATTTGAAGGAGTTTATCAGCATTAAGCTGGTGAATTCATAAGTATTTTAGTGTCGGTGTTTGTTATCAAAATCGTTTGAACGTGTCTCAAGTATAAGTTTGTAAAATGTATGTAAGTGTTTGTAAAAGTTTGAATCTTTTAGAAAAACCTATATTTTCTATTAAAGTAGCCTTCTACCAAGGCTTAACTGTTTTGTATGCTTGTTTGTTGCAAAAGTGTGTAATTTACCAAGTGTAACTATCATTTAATAAAATATAGTTTGTACATTAATGTTTAAGTGAGGTTATCACTAAAAATATGTAATGGGTAAATCATTGTAGTACTGTAGTTTTGTATTATAGGAACTACTGCCTTACTAACTACCTTAAACCGGATTTATATTAAGGCATTATGTGATAAATTGCACCATACTATCGACTAGTAACAACGACTTAATGAATGGTCGTAATAAAGAAAATGACGTTTGGCACCCGCATACCTGCAGGTCCGGCTGTAGCTAGCAGCAAGGTGTAGGATTGTCAATCTAGCATAGATCTATACGTAAACTCACGCTCCCCCTCCAAGAGACTCTGGCCACAACTCGAGTCATGACAGTTAAGTCATGCTCCGATTTAAATCACAGTAATTTAAGTATTCTAGTATATGTAATGTAATGTTTCTCGTTCTAGTATGGTTGTATATGTCCTCCTCCTAGTATAGTTGTATATGTTCTCGTAGTATAGTTGTATGTGTTCTCGTAGTATAGTTGTATATGTTCTCATAGTATAGTTGTATATGTATGATCCTGTGTTACCCCGATGGTAACTTACTAATGATGTGCCTAGTACGTATGAATATGGAAGTACTTTTATGTCTATATATGTATATTTGATATATAATTAATATTGAAACGACCTTCGGATGGTCACCCGAAATCCCACCAGACCACATCCAAATCGAGAAAAAGGAAATAGGGCGAATGGCCTTCCTAAGCCCTTTAAACATTATTTATACATCTATACATATATGGGCATGCAATTTATAAGAATTAAAAGCATAAATAAGTTTTTATAAGACATTTGGAACATAAATATTATTTCAAGAAAAGATCGACTTGATGTCAATCTTATAAAACAATTTGAAGGCATAAGTTGATAAAACAGCTTAAGTATAAGGAACATATGTTTGAATCACAGTTTGTAAATAAGTTTGGAAAGTAAAAGGGCTTGTAAAACATTTTGAAGTAAAACAGTTTGATAAACAGTTTGAACAGTGATAAAATCATTGGTTTCCTAGTTATTAATCACATGTGATTAATGCAATCACATGTGATTGAAGCAATAACTATAGGTATTTAACTTGTATTCCCCCCCATAAAGTATTTAAAACATTTAAAATCATTTCAAAGGTTGATTAAAGGGGTATGAACTCACTTGTGGTGAGCTGTTTGAATTGCAGTGTCGGATACCGTGCTAGGTGGCAAACGGAGACTTGTTTACACGCACGAGCCTAGTTATCATATAATAAGCATATATATAACTAATTAGCCAAATAATAACTTAATAAAATAAGTTGGGACACTTAGGAACATGAAAAAACTTTGTATAAATGTTATAGGTCCTAAGGGTTGCATCTAAGTCGATACGGGACAACGCAAAAGGGGTTTAATGCACCAATGACCTTGTATAATAGCTTACCACCCAAAAAACCCCACCTTTGGAGTTTACGGCCGTGAACCCATGAGTTTACGGCCGTGAACTCCTCACTTGGTGGTTTTGGGTGTTTTGAAGTGCCATACTAATCCTAGAATAAGCCTAGCATTGTTGGAATAATCCTTGAAGTAGTTTAAGGCCCTAGAATGCTCCATAGAGGAGTTTACGGCCGTAAACTCCTATGGGGTGCTGGTTTTAATTCTTTTAAGTCACTTGCACAAGTAGGATAGATTCCATGTTTTTGTCTAAGGCTAAAGGGGACATTAGGCACACATATGTGCCTTCACTTGGAGTTTACGGCCCAAGTGATGTTCCTTGGCCGTAAACTCCCTTTAAGGGATGATTTTGATGTAATTTATTCCCCATTCAAGTCCTAAGTATTAAAGGGTAATTGTCTTAAAGCCTTAGGGGTGTTTAGGGTACACTTTGCCCTTGAAAAAGGGGTTTACGGCCCAAGAGCATGTCCTTGGCCGTAAACTCCTAAAACTATATGATTTTGAAGTGTTTTGGTGTCCAAATTAGCTACAAGCATTAGAGGGTAAATGCCTTAAGCCTTAGGGGTGATTTAGGGCTCAGTTTGGTCCTTGGAAATGGTGTTTACGGTCCAAGAAACTCTTGGGCCGTAAACTCCAAAAGCCTTATGATCTTGGATGATTTCTAGCCTCAAAAGATCCTACAATAAGTCCTAAACTAGTTGTCTAACAAGGAATCGGGACTAGGAAGCTTTTAGGCCTCATTTTGGAGTTTACACCCCAAGAACGTTCTTGGACCGTAAGCTCCCGGATCTTGCATTTTAGGCATGTAAACAATGTTATAAAGCATATAAAAAATATTAAAACACATCTAGGAAAGTAGACTCACAATCTGGGATGAAAACCCAAAGATCCGTCAGAGAGAAAATGACTTTTCTCTAGTTGGAATTATGAATAATGAATTAATTTAATTCAGAAATCTATTTATAGTCCTGAAATATTTTGGCAGAAAATATTTTTATTCCGGAGATTGGACTATGACATTATGAAACTTGGAATGTTCAAGTTTCACAAATCCAGGAGCATCCACTCTCTTGATATCTCCTGAAACGTAAACCCTAATGTACACAAACTTGTTCGGAAAAAGTCTGAAAATCACTGAAACTGAACTGGCTTCTATTGAATAGATATTGTTCGTACAAATGGAAATTTCGGGTTGTCACAATATATATATATATATATATATATATATATATATATATATATATATATATATATATATATATATATATATATATATATATATATGAGTAAATTGCATGATTTATCCATAGTTCAAAATGTTAAATTGCATATTTAGTCAATATTTTCAAAAATAAACTAGAACCATCCCTCGTTTGTTTTAAATTTGCATGTTTTATCCGTCGTTTTTTATATTTAAATGTTTCATCCTTTTCCAAAAATAAAATGACGATATTACCCCTATGTATTTGTTTTTTTATTTAGTTTAATATATTTATTATTATTTAAAGCTAAAATATATGGCCACCCATTAATAATTAGTCAATTTATTTGTATATCTCACGACGGTGGGAGATAGAAAGATGTGGTGAACAAGCATATCCAGAGAGAATGAAGAGGCAGTCATCAGTGGTTTCGGCAACATCACAGTGGTTCCGACAACATTATAGTGGTTCCAGCGGCAGATCTAGAGGGTGAAAATTCGATTGTCCGGTGATTCCAGCATTCCGGTGGCGATCCGACTGTTCCAACGACAACCCATGGTTCCCACGGAAATTTGCCGGTTGTGGTGGCTCTCTGATGGTTCTAGTAGTTGGTCGATGGTTTCATTAGCTTTTATATTGGTCAAGTGGGTGGTAGGGTTGGGAGTAAGTGGGTGAATATTTTTTATTTGATTTGTAATTAATTAGTAAATAATAATAAATAACATATTATTTTAATAAAACTTTAAATTTACTATGTTTGAAATATATGGTTGAGAATTGTTCTCATTTGTTTTCGGTTTAAGAAATGTTCTCATTTGAACATACATCTCTCTTATTTATATATATATATATATATATATATATATATATATATATATATATATATATATATATATATATATGAGTAAATTGCATGATTCATCCATAGTTCAAGTGTTAAATTGCATGTTTAGTCATTATTTTCAAAAATAAACTAGAACCGTCCCTCGTGTTTTTTAAATTTGCATGATTTATCCGTTGTTAGTTTATATTTAAACGTTTCATCATTTTCCAAACATAAAATGACTATATTACCCCTATATATTAATTTTTTTAATTTAGTTTAATATTTTTATTATTATTTAAAGTTAAAAAATATGGCCACCCATTAATAGGTTAGTCCATTTATTTGTATCTCTCACATGCCACCGGTGATCATCTTCTTCGTATCTTTCCTTCGACAACTTTCACCTTCGGCAATTCTCAAGTCCACCAACACCTAATTGATTTCAATAAATAAAAGGAAGTCGATTTTCGAAAATCAAACCAAAGCACATCAATTTTGGAAACATAAGCAAGATTAGTTCAAAACCAGGAAAATCAACAACCACCAGAAACTAGATCCTCCTAAAAGCAACTACTGAAAAGCTAGATCTACATACTAGTTTAATTAATAAGAGTGGGGTTGGGGAGATAGATAGTGTAACGTCTGTGTTTCCGGGCTTGTCATTTTTAGCAATGTAATAGTCTAGGTTAACCTTTGTAACCCGTTTTGAAATAATAAGAGTGTATTATTTGAGTATTATGTGATTTGTGCTTAATTGCTTAATTATGTGGTTTGATTAATTAAGAATAAAAAATAAGCGTCAAAATTTAAGTGTAAAATAAACTTGATATCTTTGGTTAATGTTGTAGTAGTTGAAACGAGGTTTCCGAATATATATAGAACGCCCAAATCTGACTTCATATGCGAAAGTTATGATTTATTGAAGTTTCGACTTAGCGATGTGTAGCATGTTTTACTCGATTTGAGATCGAGGGGTTTTTAGCCGAAGCAATCTAAACGAGGATCGAAGGTCTCGTTGTTGGTATGGAAGCGATAAAAAGTTAAGCGAGAACGGACGTCAAACGAAGAAGTTATGAATTTATAACAAAGTTTTTCTGTCCCGGCCTATTAAAAATAAATAATAAAAATAAAGTTAAAATTAGCCAAAAGAGTCTAAACGAAAGTTGTAGAGCGTAGTCTCACCTTCACGTGGATATAAAGAACGTCGAAAACGGAGTTCGTATGAAGAAGATATGAATTTCCGAAGTTTATTAAATAATTTGTATTTAAATTTAATCTTTAATTCGGATGATTATCCGAAGGAGTCACTGATCTGATCCGAAGTGCACCCCGCGTACACCGAGGAATGTCAACACTCGCACTCGAGCACTTCGGATACGTAAGCAGTGACGATTTCGGACATTTACGCCCCGCGTACAGGCATACGCCCCGCGTACTCCGAGGCTCCAGCCTCCTATAAATAGGATGCGAGGGCAGCCGAGTTCTTTTGCTCTTTTCTCTCTTCTCTCTCCCGTTTTGCATCGATTTGCGTGCCAGAAATACCCCGAAGCCCCGGTATTATTCTCGAGCCCCGAAGCAAGTCCCGAGATCCCGAAGATCCCGAGAAGTGCGGTTCCCGAGCCGAAGCTCTGCCCGCGAGAAATTCGATTTTTGTGAAGATCTTCCAGATCTGCTGAGGATTACTACTTCTGCCAGTCGTAGTGCTGTCCGATCATCTTCTGATCAAGTGAGTGTATACTACCTTTCATAAACACGATAATAATACAAGTATGGTTTGAGTGTATTAAGTATATTGTTGTTTATATGTGTGAATGTGTATTCACTTTCTTCTATCTCATAGATTTGATTTATTCTCTATGAAATACGTGTTATGTGTGTGTGTGCCTCATCTGTTATGTGGAATATGTATTGATTAAAGCATGCTATACAGGTTTTTAAACTATGTATAAAAATGTATATTTTTATCTACTAATATGTTGGGTAGAACATGGGTAGATAGTTGGTGTGTAATAAACAGATGAGAGGCCTCGTTGTTGTTTGATTTAGTCATCTAGCGGAGTTTAGATGACGACCACGGACTTTTCTAGATAGTCTTGTGGAAACATTAGCAGGTTCGCCACCTGTAGATGTTAATGAACTTGGGTGTTCATTCGCTGTACTCCATCCCCCTCATGGTTGCTTTATTTGACTTATATTGCTGAGGAACCCCCGAAGCATGTGTTGTCGCCCCGATGAAATATTCTTAGACTAGGTCCCTTATGTTAGTTGTTTTAGGGACATAAAGTGAGAATAACGGGAATGGGTAATTGGGTTATTGTTGGTTGGTGGAAATTAAATATAATTATTTATTGTGGGTTGAAAACCCTATATGCTCACCAGGCTCCCAAGCCTGACCCACTCAGTTTTATTTGTATTACAGGAAGTGGCGCAAGGGCATAAGATGGACGACCCATCAAGTTGTTTTGTGTACAAGTTTGTATATGTATATATTTGTTGAATGACTTGTAATGTTATCGTTTATGCTTATTGGTCTGTATCGGAACATGACACCCCGAGTTTTGATTATATAATGAAAATACATTTCTTTTATGAAATGCTTTGGTAAACATTGTTTTATCATGTTTTGTTTTTGGGAACAAATTCCACAACTCTTTCAAATCAAAAGGATTTACTCTGAAATTATTTTAAAAGCATAAATGAAAATCGGTCTTTTCTGGCCGAGATTTTGGTGATGTCACAGTTGGTATCAGAGCATTAGTTTAAGCGAACTAGGAATTTGTAGGATTTCTAGACTTAAACTTAGAATGCTAAGTGAAATTTTGAGATGTGTGTCTGTGATATTTTAGACACGAGCACTAGTTTATTTTAGGAAAGTTGCCTAAAATGCTTTATGTGCTAAATGTTATATGTTGCCATATATGATATTATTTGTTCGGATCTATGGTCTGTTGCCGACCGGATCTAGAAACCTTATGTGTGTAGGATTCTAAGCGTACGTCTACGATGTTAGAACTAGCATGTAAACGTTTCGGAGTGATAAGGATGATTTGAATATCTATCGTGAATGAGGATCTAATTTCACCTTATTTGGTGTGTAGATCAAAAATGGTGAGAACAAGAAGTGGAGTTGGAAATGCTGATGAAAACAGGAATCAACCACCAGTGATTGAGCAAATACCTGTTGTAGCAGCAGCACCTGAGCCAATAACCATGGCTGGTGTGCAAATGATGATTCAAACAATGTTGGATCGTCATATGGATGAAACTATGCGGTTGCTTAAACAGAATCGTGAAGAACTGTCAATTCATGTGGAAGAGCCTGAATTAAATGAAGGGCACTCGAAAGGTGGAAACTTCAGTGGGTCTATTGGTCAAGCCAACCCACCGATAGTTAGGCAAAACAACCATGATGGAAGGAATGATGGAATAGGATGCAAGTACAAGGACTTTCTAACTTGCAAACCATCGACCTTCAATGGAAAGGAGGATCCGATTGGAGTTATGGACTGGATCTCCGAAATGGAGTTAGCTTTCATGACTTGTGGCTGCAGAGGCAAGTTGCAGACTATCTATGCAGTGCATCAGTTTCGAGGTGGAGCCATTCGTTGGTGGAACACTCTAGGGAAGACTTTAAGCCCTAATGAGCCACTGCAATTGACATGGGCAGAATTCTTGGTGCAGTTCAAACGCGAGTTCTGTTCAGCCCAAAATTTTTTGGAGTTGGAGAATAAGTTTTTGGCATTGACGAAGGGCAGCATGTCAGTTGATGAATACACCAATAACTTCACCTATAAGATGGAGTTTGCCTTGCGTATTGTTCCAGATGAGCTGACAAAGGTGGACCGGTATGCGAAGGGACTCCCATGGGAGTACGAGGTGCCAGTACGTCAGGCACATACTCTAGAGGCAGCTATCTGGGCTGCCAAGTCTGTTGAGAACATGATTAAGAGGAGAACCACCGACAAGGTTGAGGTTGGTGAGAAGAGAAAGTTTGAGGGAACATCTGGTTCCGGTAAGAAGGGCAAATTTTCGAAATCTGATTCAAAAAAGTTTGGAGGAAAGGGAGGCGAAGCGCAGTGGTGTGATAAGTGTAAGAAAAAGCACTTTGGGAAATGTAGCGAGGATGTAACCTGCTACAAGTGTGGGAAGGTTGGACATTTTGCCAATGAGTGTCCGAACAACAAAAGGATGTGTTTTGGTTGTAATGAAGAGGGGCATATTTTAAAAGACTGTCCGAAGAAGAAGGAGGCAGCTAGGCCCAACATTACACCAAAGCCGAAGGCGAGAGCCTTCCAGATGACACTTGAGGCTGCGAAAGATGAAGTTGATGTCGCTTGAGGTACCTTTCTCATAAACGAATTACCTACTCAAATTTTGTTTGATTCTGGAGCCAACTACTCCTTTATTTCGCATGAGTTTGGTAGAAAGCTAGCTTTGCCTGTTGATAGACTAGATAATGCTTTATTAGTCGAAGTTGCTAGTGGCAAATTTGTACCTGTTAGCCATCGTATGAAGACGTCTTAATCGACCTTAATGGGAATAAGTTTCACGAGGAATTATTGCCTATCGAACTTAATGGTTTCGACATCGTTCTGGGAATGGATTGGCTTAGCGCCAATGATGCCGAAATATTGTGCAAGAAGAAGATAGTTAAAGTAAACTCGCCTGGGAAGGATTCATTTATGGTGTACGGGGACAAACGGCGAGTAAATTCTGGGATCATTTCCCTAATGAAAGCCAGAAAGTGTTTGACCAAGGGATGTACATCATATTTAGCATTCGTGATCGATGCTAAGAAGGAAAAGAAGGTGATGCAGAGTATTCCAGTGGTGTGTGAGTATCCGGAAGTATTTCCCGAAGATCTTCCTGGATTACCACCTGATAGACAAGTGGAGTTCAGAATTGACTTGTTACCAGGAACCACGCCAACAGCAAAAGCACCTTACCGATTAGCACCGACGGAGATGAAGGAGCTAATGATGCAACTTCAGGAGTTATTGGACAAAGGTTTCATTAGACCTAGTTCATCGCCCTGGGGAGCTCCGGTGTTATTTGTGAAGAAGAAAGATGGAAGTATGAGAATGTGCATTGATTACAGAGAGCTGAACAAGGCAACAATAAAGAATAGATATCCGTTGCCGAGGATTGATGACCTATTTGATCAATTGCAAGGTTCGAGCTATTTCTCTAAGATCGATCTTAGGTCGGGATATCATCAGCTAAAAGTAAGAGAGCAAGATATCGAGAAGACTGGATTCAGAACTAGATATGGACACTACGAGTTCTTGGTTATGTCGTTTGGACTAACCAATGCTCCGGCAACATTTATGGATTTAATGAATAGGGTTTATAATCCTTTCCTTGATAAATCCGTGATAGTGTTCATATACGACATTCTGATTTACTCGAAAAGCCAGGAGGAGCATGACAGACACTTGCGAGAAGTGTTTGAAGTTTTGAAGCAGGAGAAGCTGTATGCAAAGTTCTCCAAATGTGATTTTTGGATTCGTGAAGTCCAATTCTTGGGTCACGTGGTCAACCAAGAAGCGATAATTGTTGATCCAGCAAAGATTGAAGCTGTGATGAAGTGGGAACAACCGAAAAGTCCCACGGAGATCCGAAACTTTTTAGGATTAGCCGGATATTACCGAAGGTTTATCCAAGGTTTTTCTTCGATCGCTACTCCATTAACAGCTTTGACCCACAAAGGAGCTACTTATGCTTGGAGTGATAAGCATAAAGAAGCATTCGAGAAGCTAAAGAAGAAGCTATGCGAGGCACCGATACTTTCTTTACCCGATGGAGTTGAAGACTTCGCTGTTTATAGCGATGCGTCTGGGGTTGGATTGGGTTGTGTTTTGACCCAAAGAGAAAAGGTGATAGCATATGCGTCTCGACAGCTGAAGGAGCATGAAAAGAATTACCCGATTGATGATTTGGAGTTGGCAGCGGTAGTTTTCGCTCTGAAAATATGGAGGCATTACCTCTATGGCACAAAGTGCAAAATTTTCACTGATCATAAGAGTCTCCAATATCTCTTTAATCAGAAAGAATTGAATATGAGGCAACGACGCTGGCTAGAGTTACTCAAGGACAACGACTGTGAGATACTTTACCATCCCGGTAAAGCTAATGTTGTTGCTGATGCTCTCAGTCGGAAAGTCAATCTTGAAAGGAAAAGGCCAAGAGCGTTGAGAATTGAAGTTGTCTCGACCATTGTGAAAAGTATAAAGAAAGCTCAAAGCGAAGCTTCTGAAAAGAATGCCCGAAAGGAGGAACGTTTGGGCAAAACGTTGGTGTTCGGTGTAAACAGTCATGGACTGAAGGTGTTCCAAGATTGGATTTGGATACCTAAGACAGGAGGAGTCAGAGATCTTCTGATGGAAGAAGCTCACAAGACCATGTACTCGATTCATCCCGGTAGCACTAAAATGTATAGGGACCTGAAACCCTACTACTGGTGGCCGACGATGAAGCTTGATGTTGCAAAGTATGTGGCTGAGTGTGTGACTTGTGCGAGAGTCAAGACACAACATTAGAAACCGTACGGGAGTTTAGAACCATTGCCTATGCCTATGGGTAAGTGGGAAGACATTGCGATGGATTTTGTCACTAAACTACCCATAACAAAGAATGGTCACGACATGATTTGGTTGGTCGTTGATCGATTCACTAAGAGTGCGCATTTCATAGCAGCCAAGGAGAAATGGTCTATGGAGAAGCTTGTGAATTCTTACGTGAAGGAAATAGTGAGGCTTCACAGTGTTCCATTAACGATTGTATCGAATCGTGATAGCCGTTTCACCTCGAGGTTTTGGAAAAGTCTACAAGAGGAATTGGGTACCAAGTTGTGTTTAAGTACAGCTTACCATCCGCAGACTGATGGTCAGAGTGAAAGAACGATACAAACACTTGAAGATATGCTGAGAGCATGTACCTTGGAATTCCTAGGTAATTGGGATGAACATTTACCATTGGTAGAAATTTCCTACAATAATAGTTTCCACTCTGTCACACCCCCAAACCTAAACGGCGGAAACGTTCGGGGGCGGATGACTTCATGTGGTAACGTAACAAATGAATACATAGTAAAGAAAGCAATACAACCATCATATATATAATTGAAAGTTTACATTTGTCAAAAGTTACATGTTCAAAACCAATTACAATATGATGTCAAAATACGAGATTAAACTGACGCCACAGCATCCCTTCATCAAAAGCATAACGAATACCTGAAATTACTGATTTCCTGGGACATACAAGTAATTTTGAAAGAGTAGATCAACATTTAAGCTGGTGAGTTTCATAAGTATTTAAGTGACAATGTTTGTATGAAATGAAATGTTTTGTCTTTGTTTGTTTGTGTTTAGAAAATCCTATATTTTCTACTAGTATAAAAGTAGCCTTCACTCAAGACCAATGTTTGTTTCTAAAATGTATGTAAGTGTAAAATAACCAATGTGTTTGAAAACCTTGTAAATCAATGCATTTTTAATACCCCATGTGAGTTTTATAACCATACTATTGACTCGGAATGCCTATACACAACGTTCTTCAGGCGTTGGAATGTTATGACGTTTGTCACCCCAAACGGTGGACTGCAGCTAACAGTCAGGGCGCGGGTTCTCAAGCCCGTATAGATCTATACGCAAACACCATGCTCCCCCTCCAAGGGATTCTGGTATATAATACAGGACTTGAAATGTGTACTCGAACGTACATGAAGTTAGTGTCTCACAAAACCGTGGTATAAAAACAGATCTACTTGTTAAAATGTTACGTTTGTTCTTGTATACGAAAGTGACTTCTTGAAATTCATGTTTCTAGTACATAAGAGTTAGAAATTTGTTCGTAAAACTATACCTATTATAGTTTTCTAAAAGTGTGTCTCGTTTGTTTAGAAATACCTAGAAAAGGAATCATTTGTTATGAAAGCATAGATTTTTGGATGTAAAGTCTAAGATAGACAAGTATAATCTAAGAAAAGTTTAGTTTATACATGCATTACATCAAATTTATATTTCAAAAGATAGAATGCTATTTTAACATATGTTATATATATGAAAGTTCCTTATAAAGTTTGTAAATCGCATGTGATTTGGATATATAAAAGCATATAAAATAGTTCTTTATGTAACACACGATAATACTCGTGTGTTTTACTTGTAATCCCCCCCCCCCCCTTGAAAGCATATAAAAGAATTTATAGAACATTTAAAAGGTAAATTAAGGGGTATGAACTCACTTGAAAGTTTGAAGATAGCGAGATGGAAAACTGGGCAGAGTTTCGTCTCGGGAAACGGATTTTTCTCGAGATTCTCGGGAATCTCGGGAGTAAAATCGACCCTCGGGAATCGAGCAAAAAGACCAGAGCTTCGGGTTTGAACGGGCACGGAAAACGAGGCAATATCGTGAGAGAAAGGAGAGAAATGAGCAAGTTTTTCGGAAGCCTTCGCATGCTATTTATAGGGGGGTCTGAGAAGCCTCGTATGCGGGGCGTACGCTCGTACGCAGCGCGTACACGTACGTCATGCATGACCGAAGCCTTGACTGCCTCGGCTTCGGATGGGACGGATCAGTCTGGCGGGTCGGATGGGACGGCGGGTCGGACGGGTCGGTCAGACGGGCGGGTCGGACGGGTCGGCAGCCTCGCATAGGGCGACGTGGACGATTAGAGGCCAAGGCCCTCGGGTACGCAGGCCGTACAGGGGTACGCAGCGCGTACCTCGGATGAGGACGCTGACTCCTCTTCGGATAATGCTTGATTTTTGAATTAAATAAATATAATTTTATTTAATAAACTTCAAAAATTCATATCTTCTTCATACGAACTCCGTTTTTGATGGTCTTTATATCCACGCGTAGGTGAGACTACGCTCTACAACTTTTGTTTAGACTCCGTTGGCAAATTCCGAAATTATTTTTATTATTTATTTTATAACTCATCGTGTTTAAGGAATTTCTTCAAAAATTCATAACTTCTTTATCTGACGTCGGTTTTTGCCAGACTTTTTACATCTGAAATACCATTGTCGACACCTTCGATTCTCGTTTAGGTCATTCCGGCCAAAAGTCGCTCGATCTCTGATTCGAGTTTTTAGCTGTCTGTTGCTAAGCTGAACTTGGAAAAATCATAACTTCAATATACGAAGTCGGATTTGGGCGTTCTTTTTACGTACGATCATGGTTTAAAGACATTTAAACATAGAAGGAATTTAAATAGAACTATTTGGACATTTTATTATGAAAGTTACTTTTATTAACTCAAAAGTGGTTACAATACTTGACCTTTTAGGTCATTACAAAGAGTTGAAATATCGGGTTGTCACATCATCCCCCCGTTAGAGAGAATTTCGTCCCGAAATTTAAAGTAGTAAAGATACTAGTGAACATGAAAGAGATGAGGGTACTTTTGTTTCATCTGATCTTCGCGTTCCCATGTGAATTCAGGTCCCCGCTTGGCGTTCCAGCGAACCTTCACGATGGGTATGCGACTTTGTTTTGTTTGTTTGACCTCTCGGTCCATGATTTCTACTAGTTCTTCCACAAAGTTGAGGCTCTCGTTGATCTCGATCTCGTCAAGTGGAATAACAAGAGTCTCACCGGACAGACACTTTTTCAAGTTTGAGATGTGGAAGGTGGGATGGATGTTACTAAGTTCGCGCGGTAGGTTAAGCTTGTAAGCCACAGGGCCGATTCTGGCAAGAATCTCGAAAGGCCCTATGTATCTTGGATTTAGTTTCCCACGCTTTCCAAAGCGTATTAAACCCTCCCACGGTGAGACCTTTAATAAGACGTGGTCTCCTACCTGGAATTCCAAAGGTTTTCTCCTTTGGTCAGCGTAGCTTTTCTGTCGGTCTCTAGAGGCTTTCAATCGTTCACGAATCTGAACGATCTTCTCTGTCGTTTCTCGTATGATTTCCGGACCGGTGAGAGTGCTTTCAGGAACCCTTCCTCTAGCTAATTGGGTATCGCCAACTTCAGTCCAGCACAGAGGGGATCTGCACTTTCGACCATAGAGGGCTTCAAACGGAGCAGCCTTTATGCTTGTATGATAACTATTGTTGTATGAAAATTCGACAAGGGGTAAATGCATATCCCATGCCTTTCCAAAGTCAATCACACAGGCTCTCAGCATATCTTCTAAAGTTTGTATTGTTCTCTCACTTTGTCCGTCTGTTTGTGGGTGGTAGGCTGTACTCATGTCTAGCCTAGTCCCCAGGGAACTTTGTAGTGACTGTCAGAATCTTGAAGTGAATCTACTATCTCTATCGGAGATAATGGATATCGGAACACCATGCAGTCGAACTACTTCCCTTAAGTAAGTTTTTGTAAGCTTCTCCATTTTGTCAGTCTCCTTGATGGGTAGGAAATGCGCGGATTTGGTCAATCTGTCGACAATGACCCATATGGTATCGAGTCCACTTGTCGTCTTGGGTAACTTGGTTATGAAGTCCATAGTAATCCGCTCCCATTTCCATTCTGGTATCTCTAGTTGTTGTAGTAATCCTGACGGTTTCTGATACTCGACCTTAACCTTAGCGCAAGTAAGACATTTACTTACGAAGGTAGCAATTTCTGCTTTCATGTTAGGCCACCAGTACAGTTTCTTAAGATCCAGATACATTTTATCTGAACCCGGGTGAACGGAATACCTTGAGTTGTGAGCTTCGGTCATGACTACGTTTCTGAAACCACCATGTTTCGGGGTCCAGATTCGGTCCATGAGATAGTAGGCTCCGCCACCCTTGATTTCTAGATTCTTTTCCATTCCCCGCAGGGATTCACCCGCCACATATTCAGGTTGCAAAGCTTCTATTTGTGCCTCCTTAATTTGTGTGGATAAGTGGGAATGGATAGTCATAGTCAGAGATTTGACCCTCCGACCAATGTATTCCTTTCGACTGAGGGCGTCAGCTACTACGTTGGCCTTGCCAAGATGATAACGAATTTCGCATTCGTAGTCATTTAGTAACTCAACCCATCGTTGTTGTCTCATGTTGAGTTCCTTCTGATCGAAAATGTGTTGAAGGCTCTTGTGATCGGTGAAAATAGTACTCTTTGTTCCGTATAAGTAGTGTCTCCAGATCTTCAGAGCAAATACCACTGCTCCTAACTCGAGATCGTGTGTCGTATAGTTCACTTCGTGTGTCTTAAGCTGTCGGGAGGCATAAGAGATTACCTTCCCTCTCTGCATAAGAACACAACCAAGTCCCTGATTTGACGCATCGCAATACACTACGAAGTCTTCTATCCCTTCGGGGAGGGATAGTATCGGTGCGGTGCACAAGGCCTGTTTTAGTGTCTGGAATGCCTTTTCTTGTTTCGCTTCCCAGTCAAAGGCCACGCCTTTCTGGGATAATGTAGTAAGAGGTTTCGCAATGCTAGAGAAGTTCTTTATGAATCTGCGATAGTAGCCAGCTAGACCTAGAAATTGACGAATTTCTGTAGGTGTCTTTGGTGCCGACCAGTTCTCAATGGCCTTAATTTTGGAGGGGTCCACGTGTATACCTTTCTCGCTAACAACGTGGCCTAAAAATTCGACTCTTCGAATCCAAAATTCGCATTTAGAGAACTTCACATAGAGTTTCTCCGTTCGCAGTGTTTCTAGGACTTTTCGTAGGTGCTGACTATGCTCTTCCTCACTTCAGGAGTAGATAAGTATATCATCGATAAAGATGATGACGAACTGATCCAAGTAAGGATGGCACACCCTATTCATTAGGTCCATAAATACTGCTGGTGCATTGGTTAATCCGAACGGCATCACTACAAATTCGTAGTGTCCATAACGAGTTCGAAAAGCTGTCTTTGGAATGTCCCCCTCTAGAACTCGTAATTGGTGGTATCCGGATCGTAGGTCTATCTTTGAGAAGTAGTTCGCTCCTTGAAGTTGATCGAATAGGTCGTCAATACGGGGTAGAGGATAGCGGTTCTTGACAGTAAGTTTGTTCAGCTCTCTGTAGTCGATGCACATACGGAACGATCCGTCTTTCTTCTTTACAAACAAGACCGGTGCTCCCCAAGGTGAGAAACTTGGTCTTATGAATCCTTTTTGAAGGAGTTCATTAAGTTGACTGGAAAGTTCCTGCATTTCTGCTGGTGCGAGACGATAAGGCGACTTCGTTACGGGGGTAGCCCCTGGAACTAAGTCGATTCTGAACTCGACTTGGCGTTGCGGTGGTAATCCTGGTAGTTCTTCTGGAAAGATATCGGGAAAGTCGCGTACTACCGAGATGCTCTTGATGTCCTTCAGTTCTTGACTTGTATCAACGATGTGCGCTAAGAATGCTCGACAATCCTTCCGCAAGCACTTTCGAGCTTGGATGCACGAAATGATGCGAAGGTTTGTACTAGATTTGTCGCCGTAGATAACTAATGTTTCGTTGTTAGGGAGATTAAGACGGACTGCTTTCTCAAAGCACATGATGTCGGCGCGAAGAAGACTCAACCAATCCATGCTGACTATGACGTCGAAACTTTTAATTTGGACCGGCATGAGATTGATTGGGAAAGAATGGCCGTCTAAAGTTAACGTACAACCCATGTATATGCAGTTAGTGTTTTCGGTTTTTCCATTGGCCATCTCTACAGTGAATGATTTTTCTAACTTGCTAGGTTTAGGTTTAAGTAAATGAATAAAGTTTTGACTCATGAAGCTTCTCTCCGCTCCACTATCGAATAATATGCATGCATATGAATTATCGAGAAGGAACGTACCAGCAACTCTAGTTGGGTCAGCTACAGCTTCGTCGTGGCCTATTGCCAAAACTCGTCCCACACCGCCGGTGCCTGCTGCCTTAGGGCAGTTCCTCTTGTAGTGGCACACCTCGCCACAACCGTAGCAAGCCTGCCCTACACCCGCACTGGGAACTTGAGTGATCGGCTTTGCGGGGTCTTTGCAGAAACAGGCTGTGTGACCCTTTCTGTTGTAGTTGGCGCACTGCATTTCCCGACAGGGTCCATGGTGGTGGTAATTGAATTTGGTGCACTTTGGGAGGTTACCTACATAAGGCTTTGTTGGGTAGGTATTTGTAGGAGCTGTAGTAGGTACAGTGGCAGCATTCACTGAAACCAGTTGTTTCTTTGCGGATTCTTGGGAAGAACCACCCTTCCCTTTATTCCACACTCTCTTTCTGCTATTGTTGTTGTTGTTGTTGTAGTAGTTGTTGTTGTTGTTGTTTCCTTTCTGAGGTTCTGGTGCAGAAGTGGTTGAGTTATGATGACCTCCGTAGTCAATCAGAGATCGTGCCAGTTCCTTAGCACTTTCAAAGGTGTCAGGTTTGGAAGCTAACACGCTTGATCGTATTTGGGGCGTCAGTCCCCAGATGTACCTTTCTATTTTCTTGCTCTCGGGAGCAATCATATATGGACAAAGGATTGCTAGCTCGCAGAATCTGTTGGTATAAGATGTCGGTACCAACCATTCCGAGAGTCCATAGTTCGTGTTCGAGCTTTTGAATCTCTCCCCGTGGGCAGTATTCTCTCATCATCATGGCTTTCAGGCTCTCCCAGCTTATGGAGTTTGCCACGATTAGGGTAAGTACTTTAACGTGGCCATTCCACCAAGTTAAAGCTTTATCAATAAGGGTGAAAGTTGCAAATTTGACTTTGCTGTGCTCGGGACAGGAGCAGATTTCAAAGACTGCCTCCGTCCTTTCAATCCACTGCCTCAGGGCCATCACACCACCAGTTCCATAAAACATCCGGGGTTTGGCATTAGTGAAGTCCTTATAGGTGCATTATCGAGGTGGTCAATGACTCTCGCCATGGTTGGATGGGTGTGTGCCAGATCCCGAGCCATTATTACTTGAGTTATTGATCTGTGACATGGCAGCTGCCACCGCTGCGGTGACTGCTGCTTGGAACATAACAACATCAAATTGAGGTGGTGGAGGTGGTGGTGGTACAGGTGCTTCCCCACCCGTTGTTTCGCCTTGGATTCCTACGCGGAGGCATCCTTCAACTATAGGTTGAAAAGACAAGGATAAGAATTTCATAGAATAGAAAATGTATGTGTCTCATGACTAAATCGCTATAGCTCAACAATAGATGATAGTATGAGTCTTAAAATAGAAGAATGAAAGTTATTTGTAAGACTGAAGGTATGAAACAAGTATTTGGTTTCACAAAGACCTTTCAAGGTTTGAACGAAATACTTAACATAGTAATAATAGTGTCACTTATATTAATATAAAAGTTGTTACAACGATCATGAAAATTTGACCCCTAAAAGGGTCTACGATTACAAAGTTCGAGAAATTTAAAGACCTTTAGCCGATGCCCTAAACTATAACAAAATTTGAGTCCTTGACAAGCACTACTTGCGACGTAGGTTGCGCTTGGAGCTTGACTCCGCATCTGATTGCTTCGACTCCATTAGACGCCTATCAAAAGTGGATTGTTGTTCCCTCAGTTCGGCGAAGGCTGCAATCATTTGCGCTTGAAATGCTTCGGTTTGGAGTTGAGCATTGTCTTGTATCTTGTCCAGCCTACGGATGTTAGAAGTGTGAACCTGCACTTCCACGTTGACATCCCGGAGTCGGCTAGCTTGAACTCCGGACTGATAGGACTGATTGGCTAACTTACCCACCATTACCGGGAGTGCTCGATCAGCCGAACCTCCACCGCGAACATCATAGAAGTCCTGGCACATGCCGTAGGGAGGGCGTAGGTTTTGCTGTTGGCTCCAATGGTGGAGGTGACATCCCCAGACGGGAGTCGGTCCTTGAAAGTTCCTTACGAAGACGGGAGGTTGAATGGGTGGTGGATCGATAACTTCCGGCTCTGAGTCGGTACCGGAGTCATCACCCACTTCTATGGGTTCCTCGTCCTCTTCGGGATCATCTTCGATCCATCCTCCGTTGCCTTGGTTGGGAAAGTAGGGGTCGCCAGGGTGGTGAAATCCAGCCATTTGACTGTACAAGAAATAGGGTTATAAGAATGGAATAAAGTTGAACATGCAAAACATGTAAGTTAAACTAGTTTAGATAGCAAACACTCCTATAGTATTTAAATTCTTGTGTTTGATTCTAGTAATGGTTTGGTAAGTTTTGACTTGTTGCTTACTACGATCATTCCTCGATATACGTTGGTCCAATCTCGGGCAAAAATCGTAGTGTCAACTTGTCTAAATACTTGTATAGTTAGATAACATGAAAATAATTTGTGGTATGCATGTAATTGTACTTAAATGAACTATCAATTTAAGTTGAACGCAATGTTGCTTAAGCGTAAAAAGAAAATTTGTTTTGTCAGAGAGTATTAGTCCCTTAAGCATTTATAGTTTGTATATCTTATGTGGTTCGATATACTTAGTTCACTATAAACATTGCTCTGATACCAATCTGTCACACCCCCAAACCTAAACGGCGGAAACGTTCGGGGGCGGATGACTTCATGTGGTAACGTAACAAATGAATACATAGTAAAGAAAGCAATACAACCATCATATATATAATTGAAAGTTTACATTTGTCAAAAGTTACATGTTCAAAACCAATTACAATATGATGTCAAAATACGAGATTAAACTGACGCCACAGCATCCCTTCATCAAAAGCATAACGAATACCTGAAATTACTGATTTCCTGGTACATACAAGTAATTTTGAAAGAGTAGATCAGCATTTAAGCTGGTGAGTTTCATAAGTATTTAAGTGACAATGTTTGTATGAAATGAAATGTTTTGTCTTTGTTTGTTTGTGTTTAGAAAATCCTATATTTTCTACTAGTATAAAAGTAGCCTTCACTCAAGACCAATGTTTGTTTCTAAAATGTATGTAAGTGTAAAATAACCAATGTGTTTGAAAACCTTGTAAATCAATGCATTTTTAATACCCCATGTGCGTTTTATAACCATACTATTGACTCGGAATGCCTATACACAACGTTCTTCAGGCGTTGGAATGTTATGACGTTTGTCACCCCAAACGGTGGACTACAGCTAACAGTCAGGGCGCGGGTTCTCAAGCCCGTATAGATCTATACGCAAACACCATGCTCCCCCTCCAAGGGATTCTGGTATATAATACAGGACTTGAAATGTGTACTCGAACGTACATGAAGTTAGTGTCTCACAAAACCGTGGTATAAAAACAGATCTACTTGTTAAAATGTTACGTTTGTTCTTGTATACGAAAGTGACTTCTTGAAATTCATGTTTCTAGTACATAAGAGTTATAAATTTGTTCGTAAAACTATACCTATTATAGTTTTCTAAAAGTGTGTCTCGTTTGTTTAGAAATACCTAGAAAAGGAATCATTTGTTATGAAAGCATAGATTTTTGGATGTAGAGTCTAAGATAGACAAGTATAATCTAAGAAAAGTTTAGTTTATACATGCATTACATCAAATTTATATTTCAAAAGATAGAATGCTATTTTAACATATGTTATATATATGAAAGTTCCTTATAAAGTTTGTAAATCGCATGTGATTTGGATATATAAAAGCATATAAAATAGTTCTTTATGTAACACACGATAATACTCGTGTGTTTTACTTGTAATCCCCCCCCCCTTGAAAGCATATAAAAGAATTTATAGAACATTTAAAAGGTAAATTAAGGGGTATGAACTCACTTGAAAGTTTGAAGATAGCGAGATGGAAAACTGGGCAGAGTTTCGTCTCGGGAAACGGATTTTTCTCGAGATTCTCGGGAATCTCGGGAGTAAAATCGACCCTCGGGAATTGAGCAAAAAGACCAGAGCTTCGGGTTTGAACGGGCACGGAAAACGAGGCAATATCGTGAGAGAAAGGAGAGAAATGAGCAAGTTTTTCGGAAGCCTTCACATGCTATTTATAGGGGGGTCTGAGAAGCCTCGTACGCGGGGCGTACGCTCGTACGCAGCGCGTACGCGTACGTCATGCATGACCGAAGCCTCGACTGCCTCGGCTTCGGATGGGATAGATCAGTCTGGCGGGTCGGATGGGACGGCGGGTCGGACGGGTCGGTCGGACGGGCGGGTCGGACGGGTCGGCAGCCTCGCATAGGGCGACGTGGACGATTAGAGGCCAAGGCCCTCGGGTACGCAAGCCGTACAGGGGTACGCAACGCATACCTCGGATGAGGACGCTGACTCCTCTTCGGATAATGCTTGATTTTTGAATTAAATAAATATAATTTTATTTAATAAACTTCAAAAATTCATATCTTCTTCATACGAACTTCGTTTTCGATGGTCTTTATATCCACGGGTAGGTGAGACTATGCTCTACAACTTTCGTTTAGACTCCGTTGGCAAATTCCGGTTATTTTTATTATTTATTTTATAACTCATCGTGTTTAAGGAATTTCTTCAAAAATTCATAACTTCTTTATCTGACGTCGGTTTTTGCCAGACTTTTTACCGCTGAAATACCATTGTCGAGACCTTCGATTCTCGTTTAGGTCATTCCGGCCAAAAGTCGCTCGATCTCCGATTCGAGTTTTAGCTGTCTGTTGCTAAGCTGAACTTGGAAAAATCATAACTTCAATATACGAAGTCGGATTTGGGCATTCTTTTTACGTACGATCATGGTTTAAAGACATTTAAACATAGAAGGAATTTAAATAGAACTATTTGGAAATTTTATTATGAAAGTTACTTTTATTAACTCAAAAGTGGTTACAATACTTGACCTTTTAGGTCATTACAAAGAGTTGAAATATCGGGTTGTCACACACTCGAGCATTAAGATGGCACCTTATCAAGCTTTGTATGGACAGAAGTGTCGTACGTCGTCTTGTTGGATTGAGGCTGGGGAAAAGCAGTTTATGGGACCGGAGATGGTTCATCAAACTGCTGAAAAGTTGAAAATAATTAGGGAAAGAATGTTAGCAGCTCAGGATCGTCAAAAGAGCTATGCTGACAAGAAGCGAAGACCGATGACTTTTGAAATTGGAGATTCAGTTTTGCTTAAATTATCGCCGTGGAAGGGACTTATAATATTTGGTAAAAGGGGAAAGTTGAGTCCAAGGTTTATTGGACCGTTTAAAGTTCTTCAGAGGATTGGGAACCAAGCTTACAAGCTCGAACTACCAGAAGAACTGAATGGAATTCACAACACTTTTCATGTGTATTATTTGAGGAAGTTCACGGGAGAAGTTCCTGACATAATTCCAATTTCTGAATTGAGAATTGATGAGAACAAAAGGTTGATTGAAGAACCAGAGGCAATTGTTGACCGAAAGACTAAGAAGTTGCGACGCAAAATGGTTGGGTTAGTGCTTGTCCGATGGAAACACACAAATGGGCCGAATCTCACCTGGGAGACGGAGAGTGACATGTTGAGTCGCTATCCGCATTTGTTTGTTGATGTGTGATTCCGGGGACGGAATCATTCTAAGGTGGAGAGAATTGTAACGCCTGTGTTTCCGGGCTTTCCATTTTTAGCAATTTAATAGTCTAGGTTAACCTTTGTAACCCGTTTTGAAATAATAAGAGTGTATTATTTGAGTATTATGTGATTTGTGCTTAATTGCTTAATTATGTGGTTTGATTAATTAAGAATAAAAAATAAGCGTCAAAATTTAAGTGTAAAATAAACTTGATATCTTTGGTTAATGTTGTAGTTGAAACGAGGTTTCCGAATATATATATATATATATATATATATATATATATATATATATATATATATATATATATATATATATATATATATATATATAGAACGCCCAAATCTGACTTCGTATGCAAAAGTTATGATTTATTGAAGTTTCGACTTAGCGATGTGTAGCCTGTTTTACTCGATTTGAGATCGAGGGGTTTTTAGCCGACGCAATCTAAACGAGGATCGAAGGTCTCGTTGTTGGTATCGAAGCGATAAAAAGTTATGCGAGAACGGACGTCAAACGAAGAAGTTATGAATTTATAACGAAGTTTTTCTGTCCCGGCCTATTAAAAATAAATAATAAAAATAAAATTAAAATTAGCCGAAGGAGTCTAAAGGAAAGTTGTAGAGCGTAGTCTCACCTTCACGTGGATATAAAGAACGTCGAAAA